>NC_087215.1:62812892-62852892 GCF_015104395.2 Macrobrachium nipponense | reverse complement strand
GTGTCCCTTAATTTTCCGCTTCGCTTGTCCCAACCCAACGCCCCCCCCAGCCTACTGCTACTACTACTCCTACTACTACTTCGGTGCATGGCGAACGATTACTTCTTTTCTGGGTCAGTGTTTGTCTTTCGTTTCTATTTTTTCTCTCTCTCTCTCTTTGTGGAGTTGTTACAAATTGCTACGTCCCAGTGACTATATTCTTCTTTGACTATCTCCTCATAGTGTAGATATTTGTTTATTCGTTTGCATGGTGTCTTTACGTTGCTTGGAACCAGTAGTTATTCAGCAACGAGACCAACGGCTTTACGCGACTTCCGAACCACGTCAAGAGTGAACTTCTATCACCAGAAATACACATCTCTCACACCTCAATGGAATGCCCGAGTATCGAACTCGCGGCCACCGAGGTGGTAGTCCAAGACGATACCGATCACGCCACTGAGACGCTTAGATATTTGTTTGCATTATTTTTCTGAGTCAGTGTTCGTCTTTATTTCCTATTTTCTTCTGTCTTTCTTCTTCTGTCTCTCCGTAGAGTAGATAGTTGCAAATTGTTACGTCCCAGTGACTCTCCTCTTCTTTGTCTAACTATCTCTTCGTAGCGTAGGTATTTGCAAATTGCAACGTGCCAGTGACAAAAATTTTCCTTATAGCCGGCTCTCAATTTTTTTTTCTTATTTCACTCAACATATCTTTGTAAGCTCGAAAGTTTAATTTGGCTTATGATTCCCCGAGATAGGTAATCATTGTAATCATTTATATCCTCATTTTTACAACACTGATGTCTAATTTTTGTCAAAATGCACTTCATCGCAGTGATTTTATTTATTTTTTTTTTACTACTACCAGACCTGTAACTCGCACTTCCACTGACTAAATGTTAAGTGAGAAATAAGCATTCTATAAAATGGTCTTGCATGGAATGGATTTGACTGGTTTCTGTCAATACGGATATTATACAATTAATCCTTTCTCTCTCTCTCTTCTCTCTCTCTCTCTCTCTCTCTCGTTAGTAATTAACTAATATGATCCATTTTAATGTCTTTGATTGACAACTCTAACAATTACTAGAATTTTCTTATCGTTATTGACGTCAATTTACAAAGCCGTGAATATCCCTGCTTTTCAACAATGTAAAGCAACATTTCCTTGTGCAACAGACAAAATATCTCCAGTCAAAGGTTTGATTCATAAATTACCTCAATCATTTATTTAATATTTTCAATTCCTGCATTTGGCTCTACAGATAAGCTTCTTAGATCTAACTTATTTTTGCTTGAGTTTTATTTTCATAGTTTCTAGTCTTTAATTTATTGTGACTTAGTTTTAATATCTATGGTACTTTTGAATATTATAATATACATTTAATTTTATTAGTTTTAATCTTGACTACCTTGATCCATACATTCAAATGTTTATCGAATCCTATTTTCAAATTAGTTATACATCAACATAACATTCTAAATGTTAACGAACACCAAAAGACAAACTCTACTAGTTGGTGCTATTCAAGAGTATTACCACGGAGCTGATATTACCTCTGCATTATTACATGTCTTACAAGTGTGTAATGTTAAGTGAAGTCCCATATGTCTTGCTTGGAGACAAGCTGAGCTGTAAGGGCAGCTTACTTGAGCGAAGGAATTCGAGAACGCAAGCAGTTTAACCGAGAGACTGTTCGCCCTGTCGTCAAGCATGTACATTCGTTTGTACGGATGTTACAGGCCTAATAGTCCAAGGCACTTGCGAAAGCCACATTCTTTTCGGCGAGCACAGAGAGGTCAGGTGGTACACGCCGAGTGTCGGGAGAGAAAGCCCCATCGTAAAGGTAAGATAAATTTTGTATGTCTTGCTTGGAGACAAGCTGAGCTGGAAGGGCAGCTTACTTGAGTGAAGGAATTGGAGTACGCAAGCAGTTTAACCGAGAGACTGTTCACCCTGTCGTCAAGCATGTACATTCGTTTGTACGGATGTTACAGGCCTAATAGTCCAAGGCACTTGCGAAAGCCACATTCTTTACGGTGAGCACAAAGAGGTCAGGTGGTACACGTCGAGTGTCAGGAGAGAAAGCCCCATCGTAAAGGTATGATACATTTTGCAAGACTTAGAAAACCATTACCTTTGAAAAGAGAGGAGTGTGAAATACTTTCTTTACTTAGATACTTTGAAAAGAGTGATGTGTGAAGTGTATCTTTTATCCATTATCATCTTTACTACAGATGGGTCCTATTCCATGGCTAATTTAGACAAGATTCTCTAACCTGACTAATATAATGAACTTATTGACATTTTGGGTCTGGGAGTGAATTCTTAGTCAGGAGGATAGAATGTTAACTTACTGGTTTCTTTATGGGCAGATTTGGGTTTTCTGTCATTATGACTTGTTAATCATTTTGTTCTATTTTATATTCAACTGCTTTGGGTAATAAATAGGATATTTTTATACTAACGAGATCTTAATAGCCTAACGACATGGTTGCAGACAGAGGGCACCATTGACGACAGGTAAGGGTTTCTGATTTGTATAGTTTAAGGAAAAGGGGGTTGGGGGGTAAGACATGTGCAAATCGATATGGTAATAAGATATATTACATTTTTAACCAATTCACAAACTTTGTATGCCATTTTAATCTTGCCACCAATTAAGTCTCCCATTCAATTTTAAGTATAAGTATTCTGCTAGGAATGTGAAATAGTTATTAGCCAGGAATAACTTTACTTAGAATCTAATAAAACCCTCGATTTACAAAACCCATATTTAATTTACAATTACACATCCCACACGCCCGCTTCAACTCGAGGACCTTCAGAAAAGTACCCAAATCTGCATGCAATCAGTTTTAGCAGTTTGATATTATAAGAGCTTGCTGGCAGCAATACTAACATTCCATATATAGGCGGACAAGGAGACAGTGGGTACTGCATACAAGTGTTAGCACTTTTACCCACTTACTTCCGTTCTGGTCAAAGTTGTTTACCTTCAAACCAGCAGTACCTGCGGAGAGAAAGGAAATTTAGGATCCTCAAAGACATTTAACAGTGGTAATGTAACTATAAAAGCTGCATGGGAAAAAAATTAACCTATTCAAGCAGCTTTTTGAGTTTTCTCTGTACGTGAATGACAACTGAAAGCAAGCATATTAAAGGCACCAGCATGAAAGTTACTCTATAGCTTTGTCATTTTTAAAACTTTTTTACATTTTAATGCTACCACAAGTTTCAAGATTTTTTCAAAAATTTAAATTTTGAAGCATCAATAAATATCAGAACCCGAAATTCAAAAGCTTTTATTGTACAATATTTTTTCTCGCAAAACTAGCTGCGAGCGTAGTCTTACTTACGATCTAATTAGGACGAATGCTATTATGTTCTTGGTTAAGACTCATTCTTATCGTAATTAAGGTTAAATTCCACTTATAGTTTATGCTTACGATATATCCCAATGTTTTCTGTAAATTTGTTTTTATTAAATATAATTTTATTTGCAAGCCCCTCTTGACGTACGGTAGACAACGTCTACCTTACGCCAAGAAGAAAAGCTCCCCACTTCAGGGGCTCCTGCCCCTGAAGGGCGAGGTTTAGCTTGCAATGTTAATTTAGTGGTACACTAAATGGTATATACTAAAAAGAAAAGTCCCTTACCTACACATTGTGTCAAAAATAGTTACCAACGGAGCAGCAAGACATCAATATATGGTTGCCGTATTCTTGATGTAGTCGAAATTAAGAGTGAAGACCAGGAGTTCAGCTTTCTGAAAAAGTATTATAAAACCAAATTACATAACATTTTGCAGTATTTATGTATTTAATATAAAGTTAATGAGATTTAAAAGTTATTTTTTTCGGAATAAATATGGGTTCAGCCTCCTGAAGAAATTATAAGTTACAAGAATTTAACTGCAGTAAAATTGCAACGTTTTAAGTATTCAATATTAAGGCAATGCGTGTGAATTTCACAATAAAAAAAAAGCGTTGTCTAGTTGACAATATTAGTAAGCCAACAACCAGTAAAAGTAATGAAATGAAAGAAACCGAACATAAACAGAATAAACACTAAAATACCTATGGTTAAACAGCGCGATAAAATACGAATCCCGCTTGCTTTTAGTGAGACCACCGAACGAAAACACGAAACCGTCTAACGACGACCAACCCACTGCTGAAGTACACCTGGCGAATGGATAATGTTATTCATATCATCCTATGATGACTTTTACTTACGTCTAAGGCGAAGCCAAGGATGCTGAAAGTTTGGAGCGCTCTATCTTGTCCTGAGACCCTTGCGTCGTTTGAGCAGCGGCCGCTAGATGGCAGTAATATTCTAGGTGTGGTTTTATCGGCAAAATAAGCGTGAGGGAGGGAGCGTTGTGCGTGTTTGTGTGTGTGTGATTTCCTTGGTATAGGATTCAGTGCGATATATGAAACTGCCCAGTCGTTCTGAAAGCGTTGATTTCTTTTATTTCGATTATTTTCTTTGATGAGATCATCGTGAATATGTCCGGTCATTACGAGCGAAGCCAAGTATTTCTGGCGACCCGGCACCGCCCGGCCCAAGCGATATTCAAATGCTAACATCTACAAAAGTATTGAAGATTGAAGAAAAATTCTTTCGGTAGAAAAGCCTTACATCTTTAAATTTCATACCATAAAAGATTTGTTTTTAAGATATCATAAATTCACATTTAAATGATGTTTTAATTATTGCATTTCTGGCGACGCGGTACAGCCCGGCCCTAGAGATATTCAAATGCTAACATCTTCAAAAGTATTGAAGATTAAAGAAAAATTCTTTCGGTTAAGAAGGGTGGATAGCAAGATGGAAGAGAGAGAATATGAAAGGAGATGCAGTAAAAGGAATGAAAGGAGTTGCAGCTAAGGGCCGAAGAAACGCTGCAAAGAACCTTAAGTTAGTAATGCCTGCAGTGCACTGCGAGAGGTGCACTGTGACGGCACTAAACCCCTACGGGGACGAATGATTGAACGCACAGATTCTGTACATTTCAAATGTTCTCTGAACTAATATGTACCGTTTGGAGATTCGTAGTTTATGATTCATCATCAGTGAAGCCCAGAGACGAAACAAATGCAATATGAGATACAGTAAACTGTAGTAATCAAGTCTCGGCGAGGGAATGATGCTCTTTGAAAAGAAGCCACAAGACGAAGCGAATCTTGCAAAAACTGGCTGTGTGAGATTGATGGACGAAAACATCTCCGCAGTTGCCATGGCAACAAGGGTTTATATCCGTGGAAGGTTTCCCAGGGAGGCCTTACAATAATAACAGACGTAGACGGAAATCTATCTTTCTTGTGATGAATTTGCTCCTATAAGTAATGTTTTTGGTTTAGGACAAGTATGATAAGGTTGCAATATCCAACTGATGAGGACATTTTTTCCAGGGATCCTGCAATAACAATTTAAGGGATAGTTGCTGTTGCTTAACTTCAGTGACTGAAAGACCAACGTCGCCAAAGATCATTCAATCATTTGTATACCATTTTAAACTTGGCTGAAGATTAATAATAATAAAAAAGGGTAACTTTGTCATGGCCGCCCATTAGGCGAAAATTCTCAAAAGGGATCGACGGATTGGTGGTTAATCCTTCTTTCTTATAATTTTTTCAAACTTCGTTTCCTGATAGCAATGAATTTACTCGTAGATGAACATGAAGGAAAAAAATAATGCCGACATCATTAATAAGAAATATAAGCATGAACGTTTGTAAAGAAATTACTCCATTGTGAAGAATGATGACAAAAAATGTTTACCAATTTTTCTTCAAAGAAAACATTCGGAAAAAGGTTTCTTTTTTTTCTGAAAATAAAAGGCATATACAAGTCAGAGAGCTTGGCTATCATTCCCCGTTTGAACCTTTACAAATCGTCAGCAGATTCCGCTGAAATCTCTTTAGGATTCTTGGCAGAGAGAGAGAGAGAGAGAGGCTGATCGAGTGATTTAATAACGTAGAATTTCATCCCATCAATTGTCGTTAACGTAGAGCAAAACATCCCTGCATTTGTTATGCTAAAGCTATTTGAGAGGAGAGAGAGAGAGAGAGAGAGAGAGAGGAGAGAGAGAGAGAGAGGTGATCGACTGATCTAATAATATATAAAATGGCACAGCATCAATAGTCGTTAACGTAGTCCAAAACATCGCCAGACTTAGTTTGCTCAAGTTACAGATAGAGAGAGAGAGAGAGAGAGAGAGAGAGAGAGAGAGAGAGAGAGAGAGAAAGCAATACATACAGATATACAGATAATTTCTCATAACATTCCTCTAACCATTATCCCATACTCGCTCTGATAGAACAAAAAAGCTAGGCATCTTGGCAAAGCAACAGGCTTCTCTATAAAAATACCTTTAATTAAAAACACAAACACCATCTCTGTTTATTACATCAAAAGAGTTGCTTATTGCTAACCAGAGGTCCTCCGAGTCCAAAGGCATTCTGGCCCTGGTTTATGAAGGCCGAAGAGAGGAGACTGAGCAAGTACTGGAAAAATTTTTACATTTCTGGAAACCCACTTTTGGGATTTTAAGTACAACGAAATGTCTCTTTCCCACCCCCGGTTAGCACGCAAAGTTTCCCCTTAATGTAAGTGGAAGAGGAGCAAATCCTTATTTCGTTGAAAGGAAAAAATAATGTGACTGAAATACGCGCTTTGTACATTTTTGGCCGCAAAGAACTTTTATTTTTTATTTTCGTCTGCCGGCTAAGATTTTGTTTGCCACAGTTGAATTCTCATTTTCGCCTTCACAAAACAAGGACTCTGCTTGTAGCAAAGGACTTTCCATTTGGGTTTTTGTTTGTTTTTTACCAAGGACTTCGTTTTAATATGTACTTCGTTTGCAACTCAGGATTTTTCATTTTTGGGATTTCAACTAGGACTTTGTTAGCCTTCAAGGATCTCGTTTGCTACCAAGGACTTTTCTACCAAGAATTATTCACTTTCGCTTTCAGATTTAAGGTAATCTTTCTTCCATATATTATATACATATATATACATATATATATATATATATATATAATATATATATATTATATATATATATACATATAATATACATACATATATATATATATATATATATATATATATATATATATATATCATATATATTTATATATGGAGCAACCCTGGTTAGTTATAAAAAGCTGTTAGAAAATCTATATGTACATACATGTCTGTGTGTGACTGTGTGCGTGTGTATGTTGTGCGTGCGTATGTGAGTTCATGTGTGTATATACACATTCGGCTCGCTCACACAAATATGCGAGATGTACAGGATCCCTCCCAGAGTAAAACATAAAATGAAAATTTAAACCTTCCATCATTAGCGCATTTTGTTATTTTATAACAACCTCGGGCTGTTATAAAAAGAAATAAGCGACATTTTCCCATTGGCTATTCTTTTTTTTTTTAGATTTATAGTGTCTTAGGAATGACAGCAGCTCAGTTATCTATACGTCATGGAAGTTAACCATAATAATTTTGAATTTACTTTCTTTTGCAGTTTCTAGAAAAGTGCCTACTGATTCTCTGGGGTTTTTTTTATCACTCAATATAGCATCTATTAAGATGCTATATTTTCCTTTATCATATATTGTATCTTATACAGTTTCTTACATTGTATATTTAATTTCCATCTTGATTTCATATTATATATATATATATATATATATATATATATATATATATATATATATATATATATATATATATAGAAGTTTACCAATACCAATATCAAAATTAGAATATTCACGTTTAACTTCACCTTCCAATGGAGTATACACACTAAGTAACCTGTCATTTTTATAATTTATTTACCTTTCAAACAAAATAGATTATAGAACTATGAGACTGCAAAGAAAACTTAGAGAGAATACATTTCGAATTAAGGAAGAGAAGCAGGAAACCATTCGTTTTTTCATCGTGGGAAAATGTAGGAGAGGAATATAAGTGCAAAATGAATAAGAAAACCTGGAGGTGGTATTGGAAAACATTAATTGGAGTAAGGAGATTTACGCACATGAAAACCAAGATAGCATAAATCAGCACCAGTTGCTCTTTGTACCTCTAATGCAAAAGTATTATTATTATTTTACTATCACAGTCCTCCAATTCGATTGGGTGATATTTACAGTGTGGGGTTCCGGGTTGCATCCTACCTCCTTAGGAGGCCATTATTATTATTATTTTTTTTTTTTTGCTCTATCACAGTCCTCTAATTCGACTGGGTGGTATTTACAGTGTGGGGTTCCGGGTTGCATCCTGCCTCCTTAGGAGTCCATCACTTTTCTTACTATGTGCGCCGTTTCTAGGATCACACTCTTCTACATGAGTCCTGGAGCTACTTCAGCCTCTAGTTTTTCCAGATTCCTTTTCAGGGATCTTGGGATCGTGCCTAGTGTTCCTATGATTATGGGTACAATTTCCACTGGCGTATCCCATATCCTCCTTATTTCTATTTTCAGGTCTTGATACTTATCCATTTTTTCCCTCTCTTTCTCTTCAACTCTGGTGTCCTATGGTATTGCGACATCAGTGAGTGATACTTTCTTCTTGATTTTGTCAATCAATGTCACGTCTGGTCTATTTGCACGTATCACCTTATCTGTTCTGATACCATAATCCCAGAGGATCTTTGCCTGATCGTTTTCTATCAGTCCTTCAGGTTGGTGTTCGTACCACTTATTACTGCAAGGTAGTTGGTGTTTCTTGCACAGGCTCCAGTGGAGGGCTTTTGCCACTGAATCATGCCTTTTTTTGTACTGGTTCTGTGCAAGTGCCGGACATTCGCTTGCTATGTGGTTTATGGTTTCATTTTTCGTATTGCACTTCCTACATATGGGAGAGATGTTATTTCCATCTATCTTTCTTTGGATATATCTGGTTCTTAGGGCCTGATCTTGTGCCGCTGTTATCATTCCTTCAGTTTCCTTCTTGAGCTCTTCCCTCAGTAGCCATTGCCACGTGTCATCGCTGGCTAGTTCTTTAGTCTGTCTCATGTATTGTCCGTGCATTGGTTTGTTATGCCATTCCTCTGGTCTGCTTGTCTTTCTCCTGTCTCTGTATATTTCTGGGTCTTCGTCTACTTTTATCAGTCCTTCCCATGCACTCTTGAGCCACTCGTCTTCACTGGTCTTCATATATTGCCCCAGTGCTCTGTTCTCGATGTTGACGCAGTCCTCTATGCTTAGTAGTCCCCTCCCTCCTTCCTTTCGTGTTATGTATAGTCTGTCCGTATTTGCTCTTGGGTGTAGTGCTTTGTGTATTGTCATGTTTCCTCGTTTTCTGGTCTATGCTGCAAAGTTCTGTCTTCGTCCATTCCACTACGTATTCCTGTGCTGTATCTGATTACTGGCACTGCCCATGTGTTTATGGCTTTTATCATATTTCCGGCGTTGAGTTTTGACTTGAGTATCGCCTTGAGTCTCTGCATATATTCTTTCCTGATCGTGTCCTTCATCTCTTGATGTTTTATATCCCCTCCTTCCATTATTCCCAGGTATTTGTATCCCGTCTCATCTATGTTTTTGATGTTCCGATCTGGTAGCTTTATCCCTTCAGTCCTTGTTACTTTGCCCTTTTGTATGTTGACTAAGGCGCATTTTTCTATTCCAAACTCCATCCTGATGTACCCAGATACAATCCTTACAGTCTGGATTAGGGTATCTATTTCCTTACCATACAGCTTGATGTCGTCCATGAACATCAGATGGTTAATTCTGTTGCCTCTTTCTTGAGTTGGTACCCAGCATCCATCTTCTGTAGTACTTTTGTCATGGGAATCATGGCTACTACGAAGAGTAGTGGGGACAGTGAGTCGCCCTGGAAGATCCCTCTCCTGATATTAACCATTGCTAGTCTTATTCCAGAGCTTGTAAGTATTGTATTCCAGTTGTGCATTGTATTTTTGAGGAAGCTGATGGTGTTTTCCTCTGCCCCATATATTTTCAGGCATTCTATTAGCCATGTGTGTGGTACCATGTCGAAGGCTTTCTTATAGTCTATCCATGCCATGCTTAGGTTGGTTTTCCTTCTCTTACTGTTCTTCATTACCATTTTGTCTATCAGGAGCTGGTCTTTTGTACCCTACACTTCCTTCTGCAGTCTTTCTGTTGGTGGGGGATGGTGTTTGTAGGCAGGTGATAGGCCTGTAGTTACTGGCTATATTTCCCTTACTCTTGTCTTTCTGGACTAAGGATGTTCTTCCTGTGATCATCCATTTGGGCGCATGGTGATTTGTTGTTCTGCTATTCTTGGGTGTAGGGCCTTGAAGTTTTTGAGCCAGTATCCATGGACTGCATCGGGACCTGGGGCTTTCCAGTTGGGCATTTTCTTTAGTTGGTGTCTGACTGTGTCTGTCGTGATGTCAGTGAATCTTTGTTTTATTCGCCCTGTTTCTTCAGCCTTGACTTCCTGGAGCCATGTTGCATGTTTGTTATGTGATACCGGATTGCTCCAGATGTTTTCCCAGAGTCTCTTACTTGGTTTGGATTCAGGAATTTCTTGGTGGTTGTCTTCCCCTCTTAGTTGGCTGTATAGTCTTTTCAGGTTGGTTCCGAATAGTTTGTTCTGTTGGTATCCCTGTTGGATCTTATGTGCTTTGGCCTTAAACCTCTGTTTTACATCTTCTATTGTGTTGTTTAGTCCCCTCTCCTGTACTTTGTATTTCTCATTCAGTTCCTCCCTTGTTTTCTTGCTTCTTAGCCTTTTTTCTGCCATCTCTTTCAGTTTACTCAAGTCAGATCTCATCACCATGATTTGCTTTTCCAGGCGCCTTTTCCAAGGCGGTTGCTGTTTTGGTTTCTGTTGGGTTGTTTGTGATGGTGGTGTAGGTGTTTGTATCCCCATCAGTTCTGCTACTGATCTTGCTCCTGCATATGTCAAGTTATTCGTTTCTGTGATATTGGTGGTGTGTATTAGTCTCATTATTTCATTGACCTCACTTGTTTTCTCCCTTAATTTCTTAGTGTTGTAGGCTTTCATGGAGGGAATCTTTGTTCTCCCTGTATCTGGCTTCATCCATTGTCTGATATTTTCTACCCATTCCGTCCTGTCTGTTACTTCGTCGGTGTTTCCTCGTATGTCGTTGTTTGATACCTCATCATCCCTGTCGTCTTCTGTGGTATCGTCTCTCAGTTCGTCTTCTTGTAATTCGTTGCCGTGTGTCATTTCCCTTTCCAATTCCTCTCTTTCTGTTGGGGAGAGCCAGTTCTTTTTTTTTTTTTATGTTCCTTACTTGGTCTGCCAGCCTCTGCTCTGTTTGGGGGGTGTTATTCCTCTCATTCCAGATGTTGACCAACCTTCTTCTATATCCTCTCTCCGTCGGGTTGCTTCTGATGTAGCATCTCCATATTTCCTTATTTTCTTCTCTTGTCCATTTCTTCCTCTGGTTTGCTTCTGTAGCTCCAGTCTCTGGTTGTTGGTTACTGTTGTTGTGGTGGTCAGTTGCTGGATGACGACCTCCAAGTACCTGACCGTCTTCCCCTTTAATTGGGCTGAATACCTGGCTGCCGGACGAAGCTCTTCTGTTGCCAGAGGTTCCATTTGCGTCGTTGTCGTTTAATCCTTCATTTCTTTCCATCATTGCTGAGTTTTGCTATTTAACCCATAGCTGGACCTTACCCCATCTGGAATACGTACTCATTTCCAGCTGAGTAGACAGGAAAATATGGTAAAGATCCTTTCCCAAGGAATCAACGCCGAGGAGAGCGGTCACCCATCCAACGACTGACCAGCCCCAATGTTGCTTAACCAGTCAATTGACGGCCTAACCCACTCTGCCACGGCGCCACATATTATTATTATTATTATTATTATTATTATTATTATTATTATTATTATTATTATTATTATTATTATTATTATTTTGGCAGTAGACCCTCTTTTAAGCAGGCTCTATTAAATGAGATAGCTGCTTTAGCTGCGTTGATTTTATAGAAATATTTTCTATATGTAAAAGAATTTTTATAAAATCAATGCAGCTGAAGCAGCAATCTCCTTTAATAGAACCTATTATTATTATTATTTTTTTTTTTTTTTTTTTTGCTCTATCACAGTCCTCCAATTCGACTGGGTGGTATTTATAGTGTGGGGATCCGGGTTGCATCTTGCCTCCTTAGGAGTCCATCACTTTTCTTCCTATGTGTGCCGTTTCAAGGATCACACTCTTCTGCATGAGTCCTGGAGCTACTTCAGCCTCTATTTTTCTAGATTCCTTTTCAGGGGGATCTTGGGATCGTGCCTAGTGCTCCTATGATTATGGGTACGATTTCCACTGGCATATCCCATATCCTTCTTATTTCTATTTTCAGATCTTGATACTTATCCATTTTTTCCCTCTCTTTCTCTTCAACTCTGGTGTCCCATGGTATTGCGACATCAATGAGTGATACTTTCTTCTTGACTTTGTCAATCAACGTCACGTCTGGTCTATTTGCACGTATCACCCTGTCCGTTCTGATACCATAGTCCCAGAGGATCTTTGCGTGATCGTTTTCTATCACTCCCTCAGGTTGGTGCTCGTACCACTTATTACTGCAAGGTAGCTGATGTTTCTTGCACAGGCTCCAGTGGAGGGCTTTTGCCACTGAATCATGCCTCTTTTTGTACTGGTTCTGTGCAAGTGCCGGGCATTCGCTTGCTATGTGGTTTATGGTTTCATTTTTCGTATTGCACTTCCTACATATGGGAGAGATGTTATTTCCGTCTACCGTTCTTTGAACATATCTGGTTCTTAGGGCCTGATCTTGTGCCGCTGTTATCATTCCTTCAGTTTCCTTCTTTAGCTCTCCCCTCTGTAGCCATTGCCATGTGTCATCGCTGGCTAGTTCTTTAGTCTGTCTCATGTATTGTTTGTGCATTGGTTTGTTGTGCCAGTCCTCTGTTCTGTCTGTCCTTCTCCTGTCTCTGTATATTTCTGGTCTTCATCTACTTTTATTAGTCCTTCTTCCCATGCACTCTTTAGCCACTCGTCTTCACTGTTTTTCAGATATTGCCCCAGTGCTCTGTTCTCGATGTTGATGCAGTCCTCTATACTTAGTAGTCCCCTCCCTCCTTCCTTTCGTGTTATGTATAGTCTGTCCGTATTTGCTCTTGGGTGTAGTGCTTTGTGTATTGTCATATGTTTCCTGGTTTTCTGATCTATGCTGCGGAGTTCTGCCTTCGTCCATTCCACTATTCCTGCGCTGTATCTGATTACTGGCACTGCCCATGTGTTTATGGCTTTTATCATATTTCTGGCGTTGAGTTTTGACTTGAGTATCGCCTTGAGTCTCTGCATATATTCTTTCCTGATCGTGTCCTTCATCTCTTGGTGTTTTATATCCCCTCCTTCCATTATTCCCAGGTATTTGTATCCTGTCTCATCTATGTGTTTGATGTTGCTCCCATCTGGTAGCTTTATCCCTTCAGTTCTCGTTACTTTGCCTTTTTGTATGTTGACTAAGGCGCATTTTTCTATTCCAAACTCCATCCTGATGTCCCCAGATACAATCCTTACAGTCTGGATTAGGGTATCTATTTCCTTGATGCTCTTACCATACAGCTTGATGTCGTCCATGAACATCAGATGGTTGATTCTGTTGCCTCTTTTCTTGAGTTGGTACCCGGCATCCATCTTCTGTAGTACTTGTCATGGGAATCATGGCTACTACGAAGAGTAGTGGGGACAGTGAGTCACCCTGGAAGATCCCTCTCCTGATATTAACCTCTGCTAGTCTTCTTCCAGAGCTTGTAAGTATTGTATTCCAGTTGCGCATTGTATTTTTGAGGAAGCTGATGGTGTTTTCCTCTGCCCCATATATTTTCAGGTATTCTATTAGCCATGTGTGTGGTATCATGTCGAAGGCTTTCTTATAGTCTATCCATGCCATGCTTAGGTTGGTTTTCCTTCTCCTACTGTTCTTCATTACCATTTTGTCTATCAGGAGCTGATCTTTTGTGCCCCTACACTTCCTTCTGCAGCCTTTCTGTTGGTGGGGGATGGTGTTTGTCTCCTCTAAGTAGTTGTATAGCCTTTCACTGATGATACCTGTTAGTAACTTCCACACTATTGGTAGGCAGGTGATAGGCCTGTAGTTACTGGCTATATTTCCCTTACTCTTGTCTTTTTGTACTAAGGATGTTCTTCCTGTGGTCATTCATTTGGGTGCATGGTGATTTGAGATACAATGCTGGAGTTGTTCTGCTATTCGTGGGTGTTAGGGACTTGAAGTTTTTGAGCCAGTATCCATGGACTTCATCGGGACCTGGGGCTTTCCAGTTGGGCATTTTCTTTAGTTGGTGTCTGACTGTGTCTGTCGTGATCTCTGTGAATCTTTGTTTTATTCTCCCTGTTTCTTCTTCCTTGACTTCCTGGAGCCATGTTGCATGTTTGTTGTGTGATACCGGATTGCTCCATATGTTTTCCCAGAGTCTCTTACTTGGTTCGGCTTCAGAAATTTCTGGGTGGTTGTCTTCCCCTCTTAGTTGGCTGTATAGTCTTTTCTGGTTGGTTCCGATTATTATTATATTATTATTATTGTTATTATTATTATTATTATTATTATTTATTATTATTTTATTATTATTATTATTATTATTATCACTGAGAAGATGAACCCTGTTCATATGTAACAAGCCCACCAAAGGGGCCACTGAGTTTGAAATTAAAGCTTCCAGAGAATAATGTCTTCATTAGGCAGAGAATTGCAGAAATAGGAGATCTCGCTTATTAAATAATTAAAATAAATATTAATAATTTAATAATTAGCTAAAAATTGTATTAAAATGCAAGAATACTATTATGATATATATATATATATATATATTATATATATATATATATATATATATATATATGTATATATATGTATATATATATATATATATATAACACATATATATATATATATATATATATATATATATATATATATATATATATATATACATACTATACATACATACATATGTAAGGTATACATATAATAAAGAATGTATTTTGACTTTATATAAATAATTTATAGATGTATTTTGACATTCTAAATAATTTACTAAGATGATAACAATACCCATGACCCAAGGGGTCATATAGGAACTTGCAGAAGTTGAAGAAGTGCTAACGAAGTGTTAACGAAGTGTTGACGTTGCTTTGACGTCGCTTTGTATAAGCGTCTTGGTTTGTAGACACCTGGGTCATCACTTTAATGTTGAAAAAGGTAACGCCAACGATGCCCTCTGGGAAAACATGTTGACGTTCCTACCAACAGACTGTGTCTACGTCATTTGATCTAGATTCGTATGTCCGTCTGTGTGTATGACATTGAGCAAAGTTTCGCGCTTCTATGATCTTGTAAACATAATTGTACATCAGACTTCCACTACACCTCTCCGCTTGAAGACCTATCAAAACCTTCTTGCAGCTAATTTGTGATGTATCTTTGTTAAATATAACTTATACTTTATACTATGAGTTTTAAGTCTTCAACCTTCATACCAGAAGTAGCTATTGATGGGGACTTAAAAGATATCATCACAGTCAATGAGACTTGACTAAGGTGTGGTGTTTACCAACCGACATCTGCGATACATCATGCAGATCCAAAGATACCAACTGGGTGCCTTGTTAGTACAACAAATGCGAGGGAACACCCCTTAGACATATATATATATTATATATATATATATATATATATATATATATATAGTATATATATATATATATATATACATATATGTATGTATATTTATATATATATACATATATATATATACATATATATATATGTATATATATATATATATATATATATATATATATATATATATAGTATATATATATATATATATATAGATATATATATATATATATATATATATATATATACGCGTAAAGAAGTCATTCCTTCAGGAGAGCTTGTTATTTCTATTTCGGATATACCTAATGTCATATTTCATTTTATATCCAAACAGTTTATATTTGCAGGTAAAATGCACTTTTGAACCTGTTTTCCTGGCAGTTTTAATGCTTAGCTGTATGGAATATTCAAAGTCGATCATCTCTCTCTCTCTCTCTCTCTCTCTCCTCTGACTTATTTCCAAAATAAGATTTAACGTTAATCGTCATACATATAATTTTCTGAGTTATCTTACCAAAACTAGCTATAAGAATCCTTCAGTAATTTTTAAATATACTTAGAAAAAAAAAACTTGGAAATACGTCGACTTCAGGTATTTTATCTGATTATTGCGGATGAGCGAATCAAATCCCTTCTTTCCCATACCTGAGGTCTTATCCCACGGGGATCAGTCGTGTCCGTGAGTTTTTTTTTTTTTTTTTTCATTTTTTTATCCGCTCAAGTTTGTGACTTTGGGAATCTTTCAATTTCAGGTGGAACCGGTAGAGTATTCTTCTCTGAGTAGATGGGAGCTGATGGTACAGATATACTAACTAGTGTTGACCTGGAGTCAATGGAATTCAAAACCTTTGTTTATATTAATGGGTCTAAGAGCGATAGTTCTTATTTTTTTTAATTGTAATTTTAGGACCTCCAGATTAAAAGAAGTCCTTTATTCAGTCTAATATATTTCTGAATGATTAGGGCGATATCCTTTTTAGTTTTTCATCTTAAGCAGGACCCACTACCACCCCTCTCCCCACCCCAGCCCCATTAGTGGGTCCTGACTTTTTTTTTTGCCTGATCATCAATCACAAATAAAATGAAAGAGGATGATATTAAGGAAAAAATAGTAATAAATAAAGTATAGTCACGTGCGTAATCGAAATAAATCTCTACCTCACATGGGGATCGAACCTTTTACCTCTCATTTGAGAGTCTTGAGTTCGAGCCCCATATGAGTAATGGGGGTGATTCATCAATTCATGTATAATGATATTAGAATAATGAAGGCATCTGCTAATAATGATATTTTTAAAAAATGGACTCATATGAATATTACAAAGCAGAATATTCTCTAAAAATATCCTGAAAATTCGAAATACCAAATAATGCATTTATGAGCAGTAGATGTTTTCTTTTTCCTCCCTCGAAATGTGAGTTATTTCCTCGAAGTCTCGTTAATGAAACGAAATTTACAGAAGAGTAAAAAAAAAAAAAAAAAAAAAAAGTTCGACAACTACTTCCAACGCTGCAATTGTCTCCGTGAGACTAACGAGGAAATGCGCTCCAAATTGAGCAAATTCCGACGCGGATTGCATTTCATTGCGATGAAGAAGAAGAAGAAGAAGAAGAAGAAGAAGAAGAAGAAGAAAAGGAGGAGGAGGAGGAAGTAGTAGGAGAAGCAGCACCCACCTGACGGCGCTCCTACAGAAGGGTTGGAGGATCGATAGACGAATGATGGCTGCGTGGGAAAAATAAAGAGAAAAGGAGCTTCACAGCCCATGTAAAAATAAATAAATAAAACTAGGAGGAATGCAGAAGTTTAGTATATCTTAGTTTTACCAGACCACTGAGCTGATTAACAGCTCTCCCAGGGCTGCCCCGAAGGATTAAATATTTTTTTTACGTGGCTAGGAACCAATTGGTCACCTAGCAACGGGACCTACAGCTTATTGTGGGATTTGAACCACACTATATCGAGAAATGAATTTCTATCACCAGAAATAAATTTCTCTGATTCCGCGCTGGCCGAGCCGGGATTCGAACTTCGGACCACCGGATTGGCAGCCGAGCGCGAAAACCACTCGTCCAGCGAGGAACTATAGGAGAAATGCAGAAGGTAGAACATTGACCACGAAGGGAGTGGGTATTGCTTTGTCAAATGAAGGACCAATTATTCTCGCTGCCCTGCGCCGTGTCACGACCACCCTGTATTTATCTGCAAGAGATCAGAAACGTAACAGAACAGAGAGTCTTAACATCCTATAATGTGCGGGGGGTTCGACACGCTGCTGATGAGTCTCCGCTTTGGTGTATGTAGAGGCTAATCATGCGTACTGCATAACGGGTTCTCTGATGATTCATCATTTCAATTGTAAATGTTGTAATAATCATTATCCTCTCTGATCTGGAGTGCAATGAAGTGATGGTAGAGTCAACTTCTGTGCTAATTGCGGTAGCATTCCTTATCAGTCATCAAATTCAAGTACTGACTAGGCCTAGTGCTTTTCCAATTCACCGAGGACCAGCGGTAAGTATAACAAACATTGTGTAACGTAGTATGTGAACCTCAGTATTTTAATAAGCCTACAGTAACCCTAAGAAGGGCAAATTTTGGCCAACATGCTTTACAATATGTTACCTATCGACATCATGACATGCTTCGTTTATTTAATAAACAATACCTAAGTGAAAATGCCCCACCCTGTGGTAGGGATGTAAGAAATACTACCACCCTAGGTCCTGCGTGTCGTAAAAGGCGACTAAAAGGACAGCTGCAGCTGCCTTGCAGTCTTACTTTTTACGTAAAAGGCTGTGCCCACCGGCACCGCTAATAAATGTGGAAACTGCTGTCTTGCAGTCTTACTTTTTAGTCAAAGGCGAGGCCCGCCGCCAATAACTGCGGTTGACGACAGCAAGGGCATGCGGTCATAAAACCCCTTTGCCATATAAGAAAGAAACCATGCCTGATGTTGTAAGGAAAGGCGCACCAGGCAACCGACCTCTTAGTGTAGTGATAACGGTGGGAAAGAAGAAGACCTAAGTGAAAATTCCGTTTATATCAGTTAAGATCAATTCATTTTTAAAATTTCGACAACTAAGAAGATATGCATTTCACAACCAATTGAATGCAACAAAGAGTAAACAACTGATATCTAAAACTGTAGTCATCACAGAAAACGACCATCGAGAGCTTCCATGGTACTGTTGAATAGTTCTATGGTTGCGTGCTGGCCGCCGAACTTCGCCTCGCTCATACACAACCTAGCTTGTCTGAGTCACTTCTGACACCAAACCTGGTAGTTTATAGTTTTTTTTTATAAGCGTTGGTGCTGGTTTTATTGTTGTCGTAGTTTAGAGGTCACGAACGGACGATGGAAAGACACATGCGGTTTCGCATGCGTTTAGTTCTTTGCTACCAGGTTTGTGAAGCGTTTACGAATTAATACTTTAGTGTTTGTGAATTAATACCGAGGTGATCGCGGCACTAACCTCTCGGAGCAGTTGACTCAGGCAGGCTTCATATTCAAAACGCTGCAATGAAGACGGTTTATAGGTAAGTATTAGCACTGCCCGTAATTTAGTTTGAAGGTTGTTTTTCCTGTAACGGAAATGTTTTTTGTGAAGAACATGGTTTTTCCCGCTGTGTTTTACCATTGAAGAAGGGTCTCACCGTAGCTGTAGTATGGTATTCGCCTGTCTAGAGTCTAGACCTACCGTATATGTATGTTTGTATGTATGTATATATGTGACAGCCACAGTCTTAGGTTTGTACGCTAGCTAGAATACTTAACTAAGGAATTTATTTCACATCACAGATTATAGACCAAAAATCCATCGAAGCGCGATTTCGTTCAAATTTAGATTACAGTCATGATATATCTGATTTTTTTTAATGAAATTTTCGACAGCAACACTTTTGGTGATGAAAAAGATCCTTAAAAGCAACGCATTCAAGTGAATCTTGATATAATATTTTTTTTAATATAGTTTCGTTTTCGTCAATTTACAAAATTAATTGGCAAATATTTATAGAAAATGTATCTGGATGGAGTTTAACCTGTATATGAAATGATCTCGGTAAATTTCTCAAATTATCTTGATAAGTTTCTCAAATCTTAGACTAATTTCTCAATTTATCTCTGTAAATTTTTCAGATTATCTCTGTACAGTTCGCAGATTATCTCGATTGATTTCTCAAATGATCTCGGTAAATTTCTCAAGCTATCTTAGGAGGTTTCTCAAATTATCTCGAGTAAATTTCTCAAAGTATCTCTATACGTAGATTTACCAGATTATATCTAAATTTTCTGAAATTATATATCTCTAGTGCATGCATTTCTCAGATTATCTCTAGTAAATTTCTCAAAATATCTCTATAAATTTTCCAGATTATCTCTATAAATTTCTCAAAGTATCTCGATAAATGTTCCAGATTATCTCTAGAGATTTCTCAAATTATGTCTAGTTAATTACTTAAATTATCTTTAATAAATTTCTCAAAATATCTCGATAAATTTTACAGATTATCTCGCATAAATTTCTTAAATTATCTCGAGTACATTTCTCAAATTATCTCTAGTTCATTTCTCAAATTATCTTTAGTAAATTTCTCAAAATATCTTGATATATTTTACAGATTATCTCGAGCGAATTTCTTAAATCGATAAAATTCACAGATGATCTCGATAAATTTCTCAAATTATCTGTCGATTTAAATTATCTCGGCAAATTTCTCGAATTATCTCTGTACATTTTTCGAATTATCTCATAAATTTCTCAAATTATCTTGTTAGATTCCTAAAATATTGTAATTTTCTCAACTCTGGAAATTTAACTAAATTATCTTCTCTGTACGAGTGATATACACCTTTGTTGTGTTATCCAGTCAACAAACTTATTTATGAACGATACCTCCGTGCATCACCTATTGCAGATATGCAAACGGGTAATCATCGATTCGGCAGTAAAAAGGATAAATGTGGCAACAACAGATTTTTCCCTTTTTCCCCGTCAAGTTGAAATAGTTTTGATGAGGACAGACATATTATGTGGGTGTGAATGTCAGTGTATGTGCGTTACCATCACTCCCAGTATGCATTAGTACAAACTTACTTAAACTGAGGGTCTAAATAATAATTCGCATTTTACAGGCACATCCTTGTATTCTGAATAATAATAATAATAATAATAATAATAATAATAATAATAATAATAATAATAATAATAATATGTGGATTCTTTACATACGGTCGCGGACTTTTTATCAACTCGTTGGTGATATGTAAGCGACAAGTTTCGGACATGTGCTTGATGTTTCATTGTAGTGTGGATGCACTGTAGAGTGTGTGTGTGTGTGTGTGTGTGTGTACGCGATCGATCACAATAACCCAGAGCGAGGAACATTTACTGACAAAGATTATAAAACAACGAAAAGGGGGGGAAAGACAGCGAGGAAAGTTAAACCACGTTTTTACCCATTGCCAAACTTATCTATTTCCCCCAACCAATCTCGGACGCAGCTAAGTGAAAGTGTCTTAACCAGGCAAAGTTGTCAGCCGGCAAAGTTGTTTAAGTGTTTGGTATGTCGGAACAACTTTACAACTTTGCCTTCGCAGAAGTTCGGCCCCAACTCCTGTTGTTGTCTTTTAATCTTTAAAGAGAAGAGACATGAACAAACAGGCGTCCGTTCCCAGAATGTGCGAAGCAGAAAAAGGTCTGCGTTTTTAATGAGATTAATCAAGTACTAAACGCAGCGAATGTTGTTCGGTCTAGTTAATTCGAGTTTCGGCAAGTTTGGAACCGCTGTCGCCACGGTGTCGATTTCTGGGAGAGAGGATTATTCACACTTGTTCGCTGACTCTTTTACGAATTCTTTGTTCATAAGACTTTATCATCTTCTTCGTCTACACCCCTACCCCCAAGCTATGGGTTTTACTGTACCTCTTTTCTTATTCGCTTTCTTCCATCTTACTTTCCACCCTCTCCTAACAATCGTCTCTTAGTGCAACTGCGAGATTTTCCTCCTCTTCCACCTTTCAAACTATTTTACTCTCGTTTTCCCTTCCACCGCTGATTAACCTCATAAATCTCAGTGCTTGGCATTTGGCCTACATTTTATATTCTAATTCCCATTGCATCTTCAACTCGATATCTGTCACTTTATAGGTCTTCCTTCCTTATTCCTGACTTCCGAATTATACAGGACGTCTTCGAATGAATTTGCGTGCTATTCTTGATGCTCAACTTTGAAGACCCCACATGTCAAAGCAGGCTATAGAAGTAGGTCAATCAATTTAGCTGGGAAAACGCTGTAGAGTTAAAGAACATTGATTTAATACTTATATGCCAATTTTGCATCATCCGAACTCGCTGTTATTTTGTCCAAAGTGTCACACGTGGAATATTGAAGTGTGAAATGCAAACTAAATGGAATGAGATAGATTAAATCACTCGTGAATTTCATTACCACGTTCAGTGATCGCCGCGGCCCTGCTATTTCACGCAATTTTGGTGTTCAGCATTTAGAGGAGAACGTTAATGATAATTAGAATTGTTTTATTGCTCGTCTTTTTTGCCGTATTAGATTTGCTGATGTTTTTGGTACAGTAATAATGTCGGCTATCTCTTCGTTATTTTATTTGCTTTGATGGTGATGGTTTAGTCATATATTTTTCATTATTATTATTATTTTTATTATTATTATTTTTATAATTATTATTATTATTATTATTATTATTATTAATTATTATTATTATTATTATTATTAAGTCACATAATCGCTTGAATCACTTAAATTGTTAGAAATCCACAATGATGTATGTGTAAATATATATTAAAATTATTGATATCATGAGATTTCATTCTTTCATTCTATAATTATTTTTGGCAAATATTTACGCTCCCAAAACTGTAAATTACTTCATTATTAAAATTCCCTTTATATTTTAATTATTTTGTTGTTGTTAGTGTTGTAGTTGTTGTTGTTGTTGTTGCAACATTTTCTGCTGTTCTCATTATTACCAGTAATGTGTGAATTATCGATAAAATTACTTATAAACTTAACACTTAATTAACAGACAACAGTTAATTAAATACAGATGGAGCAACTTATAACTAATGAACAAACAGGGTGATGAATTTCATCATAATCAGATTTCAAGTTCCTTTGAACCAATCCGCGGAAAAAGCCTAAAGTTAGAAAACGCTGGAAATATTCTTGAGCGTCACTGAACAGAAAAATCCTCTTAATTATTTTTTCTAGCTATTATTGGTGCTTAGTATTTTTTTCAGGGTTACTTCCTTTGTTGCAGTAAGGGATTAAGCCTAATCCATTCGCTCTCTGTCGCTCAACAGTACATATATTTATTTTTAGTAATATGTGTATATTATATTATAAGTATATTTAATATATATATTATAATAATATTAATATATATATATCTATATATATATATATTATAATATATATATATATAATGAAAGTAGAATAAGGGCATCAAGTAGTGATATTGTGAAAACCCCTGTAATGACCAATGTTGACTATTTTTGGACATAGGAGGGATTCGGGGTGTACTTAATATTTCACACCTGTATTTTTTCTGCTTTACCTTTATATTTATCTACTTTTAATAAGACTTTAGTATTTTTGCGTATTAACCCATGTATGTGCGTATGCTTGAATGTACTACCTGTCTGTCTGCCTGCATTATTTTCAACATTTCAGAAGTATTTTGCGAAAAATTTACCTAAATGTAGTTTATTTTTTAAGTCTTTAATATTCTTTATCTTGCCGCATATTTTTTTAAAACTTCATTATTCTTTATCTTGCACATAGTTATAAATCGGTGGTTGTTGGATTGCCCGGTTTGATGCATAAATCCCCAACCCTAGTCGGTGATGTTTACATTGCGAGGTGTCTTCGTTAAGTCAGTGATCTTCCTGATGCCTAAATCTGGTATAGCAGTTCTTTATTTAAATTCATTATCCTTGGACTACTCTAGTAGATTCACATCAACCGTGCATTTGATGTCTAGGCCCGTCCCTTACGGCGCTCCTGATTGGCTGTTGATAAGCCAATGACAGGGCTGGAAACTCTCAGTCTCTCTCGAGAGTTCACATGGGTAGGTTAATCTCCCACCTCTCCTGAGGGATACGTCTTTCAACAGCATCCCTCAGGAGAGGTGGAACATAGATCCTACCCATGTGAACTCTCGAGAGAGACCGAGAGTTGCCAGCCTTGTGATTGGCTTATCAACAGAGCCAATCAGGAGCGTCGTAAGGGACGGGCCTAGACATCAAATGCGCTGTTGGTGTGAATCTACTATAGCCTTAACTCGTAAATCCCCTATGTTCGGATTACACTAACATACCCTTCATCCGGGTATTGACCCGGTATGTATTGTATCCACGTTTGTCACCTATACTCGGAGGGGAGAGTACTAAACATGGCGGAAGCTCCTTGGGACGCCGTGGTTAGTACTAGGCCCCCTCGGCTATCAAAGTATTCTATACCAGCGGTCGCCAACCGGTGGTCCACGGACCACTGGTAACAATGATACAAATTACACAGAAGGCAGAGAACCCAGTGTTGCCAATTTAGCATTTTTTAATGCTAGATTTAGCATTTTAGGGCGATTTAGCATTAAAAATCTGGATCCAGCTTGTAGAAGAAAAACAGCATTAGCTAACTAACAGCATTATTAATTACAATAAATTAAACGTTATAAATATGAATGTATCCTAATGTAGTATACATAAAATCAATCAAATAAATATCAAATAAATACATTAATCTTTTTATTAAATTCATATTAGTTAGTGGTCCGGGAAATTTAAGATTATACATTTAGTGGTCCATGATGTTCGAAAGGTTGGCTACCACTGTTCTATACAACCCTCTCTGTATTGTGTGGTCGACAAATTACATTAATAAACGATATCTTCGAGCGGCCGTCTGCTTTACTTAGCATAAACTTACCCTGGACATGGACAAAGGCGTTTACATACCGGGTTAATGCCCTACATCCGTATGTCAGTGATCTTAGTACTATCGTAATGCACGGTTCAGTACTTTATTTCACAATCATCCTGTTTACCGTTGCATAAATCAGTGAACTTCAGGTGCGCAGTAGAATGCATAAATGTAAGGTCACTGCATGAATTGGTGAGCCTTGCGTTACATAGTTCGTAGTATATTATATATTAGTGTATACACTATATATATATATATATCTATATATATATATATAAATACTATATATCTATAATATATATATAACTACGCTTGTCCGATAGCACAGTTCGGTGCCTATAGACTCATTTCCCTTTATTCCTATCTTTCCCCATTTTCTATTTTCTTCGTGATTAAAAGAAAACGAAGAGAAATGTGACAAGATTTGCAGGTTTCTTTATTCTTGTTTTCCTATCTAATCTTAGGCCTAGTATTAATAGTAAGCCCCTTACTCTGTTAGCGGAGTGTAAGGCTGCTCACCCCATCCCAAGGGTAGCATAATTTAGACCCATCCTATTTGAACGAGAAATATAGGTGAATAATTACAATAAAATTAGCGGACTCAATATCGGCCCATTAGCACTTGGCGCTAAATTTGCGCCAGTAACACCGAAAACATGACCTCGTCCTCTCCTCTGTGAAAATGGCGATAAAAACATCTATTAAATGATACGGAATTAGATAAATGGATCACATGCGAATTTAATCACCATTGGCAATGATCCTGGTACTGGCTAATTTGCATAGCGTCGGCGGTCAACATTTTGTTAAAAAGGCGAGTGATGTGGATCGCGTTATTGGAGCGGTCTGTTAACCTTTTGGCCAAATTTTCGGGAATATCTGTCCAGGTAATGTCTGTTTTATTCGCTCGTTGAATTGAATATTTAGGATTTAGGGCGCCAGAGGCCAAACACTGGGACCTAGGAGGTCATTCAGCTGAAATGAAAATTGAGAATACAGAGGGTGGAAAGTAAGATGGAGGAAAGGGAATATGAAAGGTGGTACAGTAAAAGGAACGAAAGGGGTTGCAGCTAGGGGTCGAAGGCACGCCGCAAAGAACCTTAAGTAATGCATACAGTGCACCGCATGAGGTGCACTGACAGCACTAGTCATCCACGGGTTTCATTTGCCCGTCACTCGTTTCTGCCATAACCGTGCTTAGAATAGTATCTCATTAATGGTAGTGGCCACCCTCTTCAACTTTGCATAATGCATGTTAAAAGCTAGGCCTAAAGTTCTGCATATGTATTTATTTATTTATTTTATTTATTTATTTTTTTTTTTTTTGCTTTTCATACGATAAGTGACAGTTATTTAGAAGCATTTGCTTAACCGTATGTCATTTTTTTTTATATATAAAACGAATAATACAAAAATTCTGTTAACCATGGTTTATCGTTACCAGATTTACTACAGCTATAATGAATATAGAAATCAGTTTTAGTAGATAGAAAAGTATTAGGTATCGAATTAAGCAGCCTTCAATATTTTACTACAAAATTAAGTATCATATAATAGCTTTAGCTATCAAGTAATATAAAATAGTTTTTGCTACAGTATTAAATAGCCCACAAACGCTATATGTATTCAATTTACGATTTGAATAAAGGAATGACTCTCTCTCTCTCTCTCTCTCTCTCTCTCTCTCTCTCTCTCTCTCTCTCTCTCTCTCTCTCTCTCTCTCCTAATAAGAGAGTTTAGAATTACTGTGGGACAGATCTGTTCCGGCAATTAGTTAATTATGAGATGGTACCCCTATACAGTATTAGTCTTAACCGACGGTAAACATGAGTGAACCTAGTACTAATTGCACAGTACACAATGAGGGACATGTAGGTACCGTATATCATAATAATATTGAAATTTCATATTTTTGGATGTTTTGTAATTATGCTATGCTTATTCACATTTAAAACTAGTCGAAATTTTTCTAGACCTAACCTGACCAGTCCCATTACATTGAAAACATGTAATTACATTTATGAATTATAAGTTTTATATAAAGTTGAATAAATTTAAGTCCATAACATTATCGAAGGCAAATGCTTATCGAGGGATGTTTGGTAAAACAAAAAAGAAAAAGAAATACTATATTTGACATTTTGATAGGATTTTCAACGAAAACAGTAGATATGCGTGATTCATTATAGGCCTAGTCTCAGCTTGTCAGTCTTTAACCACCCATTGAAATTACTGAAGGTCGATTGAAAAGGTTTCATTACAGGCCTAATCACAGCCTATCAGTCTTTCAGCAGCTTTTAAAATGATTGAAAGTCATTGAATAATAATATAAACATTACTGGTAGATATTTGGGTTTCTGTATAGGCCTAGCTTCAGATTATCACTCTATAAGCATCCACTAAAATTACTGAAGTTCATTAATAAGAATACCAAATCGTACGTTCGACGCTACAAAGAGAAGTTTAGACCCAGTAAATAAATTTAACATATGCCATACAGAAGGATAAAAGATTTATTTTATTGTTCCGTAACTGTTCTTAATCCTTACCGGGAAAGGAACTAGGGTATAAATATCTGCCAGCAAGCACGTAAGTAAAATCAGCTTGCCATACAGAATCGAAAACTGAAAATTATATAATTAGTTCTGTCCTGTTGCTAAGAAAGAATAACACACAAAAAAAGGGGAGGGAGTTGCTACTTGGCGGAAGCTCAGTGAGACGCCGTGTTTAGTACTAGCCCCTCGGGGATCAAAATGTTTTATAGTAGACTCATTTCTATATATATAAGGTGTGGTTGAAAAATTATTATATAAATTAATAAACTATACCTTCATGCGGCCGTCTACTTTACATTTACCATACGATATTTAGTTTTACATTTACCATACGCTGTTTAGTGCTGGCACCGCGAGTAGTTTATAACAAGCCGAAATAGCGCCAAAAATGTATATGAAGTACAACTTATGGCCAACAACCACAACCTTTTTTTCCCAATAACAAACACACACACACTAAAAAAAAAAAAAAACACACACACACACAAGATCAACACACCAACCTGATGGAGAAAAATGACCGCTGTCCACATTTAATAACAAAATAAATAACAAATGTCCCACAGCAGACACCGCCATTTCTACCCCTCAGGGGGGAAAAAACTATAATTTATCACCATAAATTGTCGTAAGCTCATTAGTAACAACTCAGCAGTAGCAACCGGTTTCATCATTAATTCAGTCAGCTTCCTTGTATTTACCGTTGTCATAACTGGTTTCTTTTTTCATAATAATTTACCGGACTTTTAGTTGTAAATTAACTGACAAACTCATTTCTTGGTTAATTTATGAAAAGATGGACAATTATCCCGTAAATTGCACTCTCTCTTCGTAGGCTTACTTATAATAATAATAGTAATAACACAAATGCGATAAATGAAATGTGATAATTTTCATAATAAAAAGCCAGTAAACACTCTGAAGCAGACATCTTCCTCTATAGGCCTAGCTCGGTAATCTTTGTTAATCTTCTGAACAAACACTTACAAGAGGGGGAGAAAAAAAAGAGTGCCACTCGTCATGCGGCCAAGAACATAACAAAGACTGAGAAAATAACTGTTAACAGTAAAAAGATGGTATAAAAATATATTA
The DNA here is from genome assembly GCF_015104395.2 of Macrobrachium nipponense. Lineage (NCBI taxonomy): Eukaryota > Metazoa > Arthropoda > Malacostraca > Decapoda > Palaemonidae > Macrobrachium > Macrobrachium nipponense. The sequence continues at coordinate 62,824,659 of NC_087215.1, read as the reverse complement.
CGAAAGGTTACCCAGAGAATTCCTAAACCAAAGAAAGAATATTACAAACACCCAGAGCCCCAGATGTAATTCGCATTATTTAAGTGAACACGGCCAGTAATTAAAATAGTGTAAAAGGCCCAGAAATCGCAAGATAGCTGGAGAAGGTAATCAAAGCTATTATTGAAATACGAAACTGCAAAGAAAACATAACAGCCACTGAGGGTTACTCACGACCTTTCATATCAGACATTCATTGAATAGAGTAACTTTTTTTTCTATCTTAACTGATTGGCGATGAAAACTGCCCATGGTGTCACATTGTTAAATGGCAAAACAGATTCAGTCAGAACCAGTGCTACAGTACTATATTACTTTTAATGCAAGTTATGAACAGAATGTATATCTTTCGTGTTCCATGTGAGCGAAGTTAAAAGTGTCTTTGCTGCTTCAGTTTTGATATCTCTTATGTCTTTTAAAACACAAGATGATGATTAAATATTTTCTTTACCACTTAAAATGGCTTCCATTATTACTGACCCCACTTTGGGATTATCAGCATGAGGTGAATTTGGTTCGGACGAAGGGCAGCGTAACCATGATCTCGTGGAAGCCCCTGGTGACCATGGAGATTCGCAGTGTTGCCACATTTCCTCGCCACTGACTTCCATGTTCGCCTAAATTTTATAATCATTCAACAGCCTATAAAATTTAATGTATAAATGGAAATATATGCTTTCCCTTTCTGCCTAAAGATCATTTGCCGTAAACAGGTGTTAACGGGAAAACGAAAATGTTTATTACTTGGGCATCTTGACTTGCTACTGCATGATCTGATAATGAGACTATTATAAAGATTTACACATCAAATGCATTTACAATATCACTTTGCAAAGAACTTCCCTTATCAGATTATTGACAATCTGTTTTTACATTTATCGAAACAATTCTAAATGGATTTGAATTACCTTAATTAGACGGAAACCTAAAGCTGGCACTGTTATAATCTGCATTCTGTGTAATAATCAAGACATCGGTTGGTCGGCTTCTGCCACTTCATAAATATGCGCTCAAGCAACCATGCTTTGATGGTTTTGCATCCAGTCAGTATTATATAAACATAGCATATATATGAATACGGAAATGACCGAGAATTGAGGTAAATGAATCACTTGATATAAAAAATTATATATTTAACCACAATGAACCTCTAAAAAGAGTGTGGGGAAATAACTTACACGCCGGAAGCATTCTACGTTTCGGCAACACTGAACTGTCGGGTCCTCCCGCAGGGTTACCGCAAAGTCCGCACATCACCGAGAAATTATAGCTCCGCACCGGGATGTGTAGTGTTAATTTCCACTTCCTAGCAAACTTATATCGAAACTTATTCGGTTATAATCAGTTAAATCACTTTAACTAATGCAATTGCCTAATGCATATTTGCAGTTGTTTTCTCAAAATAAATAAATAAATAAATAAAATAAAAACTCATTAAACATGACTAAGTTTACAATAATGTAAGTCAGCCTTCACCCTGAGATTAATTCACAAATTAATTAAATTTTTCTAAACTATATGTATGTATGTCAGGCCGTAACGTAATTTTAAAGTAAAATCTCATTGTTTTGCCTTTTTGCACTGATGGCTTTTATTTTTCTATTGTTTGCTATTTTGTAAAACTAAGTTAAGTTAGGTATTTTGCTATTTGTTTTACGTTAGTATACATTTTGGTTAAATGTACTGTTAATTTGCTTTGGTTGAAAAAAAGCTTAAGTTTTGTGGCGCCAGCTATTGAGTGCAGTTTGAAGTGCGGCCTTCCTCAGTGTTTTTGCTTCCTTGCCAAATTTGTAACTGTTTATTTTTCTTTGTGGTGACTGGGAGTGTGGTAAGGAGAGGTGACTTGTGACTCTCCCAAAGTATTCTAGAGGCTAGTTCAAGGCCGTTGAGGACTCTGGAGCTGCTGATCTGTCTGCTGTTGTGGATTATACATATATAACGTCCTATTCTGAAGATTTCTCGCTTGTTCTCTTGAGAACAACATCTGCTGTCATTGAGCCGCTTCTTAAAGTGAAAGGCAGTTATGCATGTGAAGCTACATGTGGGAGTACGACGTGCAACTGTGATTTAAGTGGCCTACTGGCTTAAATCTTGGCGTTTGCAGTTGTGTGTGGTTCTGGGCTCGAGAGCCGTTTTCGTCTTTCATGGAATGTATCCACTGTATCAGTACCAGAGTGGCCTGTTGGAGCAAGTTAGGGTGTCTTCTCTCAGTAGAGGAACATCCCCTGTATCTTTGGCGAGCCGTAGACTAAAGAGTGTGTATCCACCAACGGTTTTGAAGTGCAGTTCTTCTGATGGGAGTGACGTTCTGTGACTGCATTTTTTGAGCGATATATGGACTCTTCTGTATTAGTACTGGTCTGTGTCATAGGACCAATCTGTGTGTATTTTTAGATACACCCTAAAAGTGTGTAATTATATGGTCTAAAGTGTTTGATAGTATATTAAGGTTTAGATTGTTATGTCTTAGGTAGGATTATTGTTTCTTTTTGTATGTCCTTCCACTTCTTTCCTTTCTATTTAGTAATATGTTAGCGTGGTGGGTAAATTTATTTGGGTCCCTTATTAAGATTTAAGATTTGGTTTCTTCTCTATGAGTAGGGTTTAGCTTTAGTTATAGGTGACTCTCCGAGTTATTTGATGGCCTTTTGTGTTTTGTCTATTTATTACTTTTTGTGAGCCATCAGTGTACGTATATTTATTGTGAATAAATATTGTAAAAATTTTTGCCTGTGTCTTTCTGATTTTTCCTCGCTCATACTGATTTGTTTTTTGTCACTGGATTCAGATTAAATAAAAGAACCAGTTACGACTTCCTCCTAAAGGAGTTTGTAACAAATTTGGCGACCGTGACAGGATCCAGGACAAACTCAGTCGGTGGTGCGAGTGGTTAGACTGTGCTCTGGGTGAGATTTTTCAGTATTTATTTTTCTTGTGCCTCATCACCTTCCTTTTCCTCTTCACTATGGCTGATGTAGAGTTTAACCCTGCTGAATATTTAGCTTCTGAGGATTGTGTTAGGTATTTGAGTGCTTTGACTAAAGAAAATTTGAAAGCTTGTGCTAGGTGGTTAGGCATTTCTTTAACAAATAGGGAATTGAAAAAGGATGTGTATAAGTTGGTAAAGAATAGGCTGTGTGAACTTAAACAAACTGCTGATGAATTAATTAGTGAAAGCATGAGTGAGTCTGATGTAGAAGGGGCTCCGGGATGAGTCTTTTTCAGGATCTGCCCCACTGTGGAGTGATTTTTGAAGGTTACGGCAGTCTGCCTGATGGTAAAAGTCAGACTGAGCGAGTTCCTCGCACTGATAATGTTGGTCCGGCTGTTCCTACTCATTCGGTCAAAGTGGAAAATGAGCCATTAGTAAAGGATTTCCAGAGCATGTTTGGAGGCTAAAGAAGTTAGAGTTCGAGGAGTTAGAGAGAATCAGAGCACATGAGAGAGCGATGCTTGGTATGGAGTTAGTTGGCCAAGATCCAGCAAGGTAAGAAGTGTGTGAGTACCCCCATCCGTGAAGATACCGGGGAAAAGTTTTAGTTTTTTGGGGATGCTCTAAAACTTGTACCTTGTTTTACTGAGGAGAACGTGCCTGAATTCTTTAAGGCCTTTGAAAGGGTTGCTTCCAGGTTGTCTTGGCCTAGGGAGGTCTGGACAGTGTTGATTCAATGTCGCTTGCTGGGCAAGGCTCGGAAGGTTTTATAATGCCATAGAGGAGCAAGTATCTCGGGATTATGAGAAAGTGAAAGCTTTGATATTAAAAGCTTATGATTTGGTTCCTGAGGCCTACAGCAGAGGTTTAGGAATTTTAACAAAACCCCGAACATGACTTTTGTTGAGTTTGCTCGTGTAAAGCAGGAGCATTTTGATGACTGCTCAAGAGTCGCCAAGTAACTACTTTGGCGGCCTTGAAGGAATTGATATTGATTGAAGATTTTAAGAAATCCTGTGCTAAAGAGTTAAGAGTGCATTTAGAAGACTTGAAAGTGACCTCTTTTCCCAGAATTGCTCAGTTGAGTGATGAATATATATTGAACCCACCCCATAAAGTTGGTACTGAGAACTTCAGGGGTAATTTCCCTGTGGTCAAGGGTGATGGGGAGAGTAGAAAGAGAATGTTCTTTAACCAAAATAATTCTAATTTTCAGGTTAACTCTAAAGCAAATTCCAATTTTCAGGTCAAAAATCAACCAATAAGTAATCCCGGTGGTAATTTTGTGAATAGGAATTTTGCAAAAACTGATAATGCTCATCCTAGTTCGTACTATCAACATAGTAGTGTGGGAAGTAGTAGAACCTGTTACTGGTGTAACAGACAAGGACATACCCAGGCTAAGTGTTTTGCTCGTCAGAATTATTTACAGAGGCAGGCTACTTCTCCCATTGCTTTGGTGAATCAAGTTAAGGGTTCTCAACATTCTGTAGAGAATGAAGAAAATGGTAAAGGTAATAAAGAGAAAGATTCCCCCATGTGACTGTCATTTAATAAGTATATTTGGCCAGGTAAGCTGAGATTTGAGGAGGAAGTTATAAATGTCAAATTTTTGAGGGATACAGGTGCTGCTCGATCTTTATTGTTGAGAAGTAGGTTACCTCTTAACGTGAAGATCGCTAACTATATTATTTTAAGTGGTTTTCCTGATACTGTTGTGTCGGCTCCTGTGGTTGAAGGAGAGATTGACATATTGGGTGTTGTAAAGAATATTAATCTGGCCATTGTTGATAAACTACCTATTCCTGGGATAGATGGTATCCTAGGAAATGACTTATGTAATGTGGAGGGACAAGAATTGTTCCCCATTTTAACCTTAAATAAATTACCAATTGCTGTAACTACTCGCTCCCAGAGAAAAGGGCGTAACCTCTTGATGGACGGAGAGGATTTACATTTAGATCCTGTACAAGTAGATGTAGCAGTAGGAAGGCTCGAGTCTGTAGGAAGTAGTGATAGTAGTAAGGTAGTTAGAGCATGGAATAGGGCTGATTTTATAAGAGCTCCAGCATGATGAATTTGATGTGGAAATAACTGAGGGGGATGATGTTTCTAAGCCATGTTTTGTATCAGAGAGAGGATTATTGTATAGATTAAGTCGTTCTGCTCTTATGGAATCTTCTGAGTACCATAAGCAGATTTTAGTACCTAAACAATTTAGAGACGAATTGCTGCAGTTAGCTCATGAGGATCCTCCTTTTCGCGGGACACCTTTGGGGTAACAAAACTTTTAAGAGATTAACCAAGCTATTTTGGTGGCCTAATATGAGAAGGTGTATTAAGCGTTCTTGCGAACTTGAGACGTGCCAGGTCATGGTAAACCCAATCAGGTATTGCGAAAGGCTCCGTTAAAACCCATCCCTGTAATTGGTGAACCATTTGCAGAGATTGTCATTGATGTTGTTGTCCTTTACCTAGAACCCCAATCGGGATATATGTATTTATTTAACTGTGATGGATAGGGCTTCTCGGTTCCAGAGGCTTTCCCTCTTAGGAAAGTTACGTCAAAACTGTCTGGGAGAAGTTAGTAGAATAATTTTTGTCGTTATGGGTTACCTTGTACCATCCAATCAGATCGCGGTACTAATTTTACTTCCAAGTACTTTCAGGACAGGTGTGCTGAACTGGCCATTCACCACATCACCAGTGTCCCATATCATCCCGAAAGTCAAGGGGTTGTGGAAAGGTTCCACCAAACCTTAAAAAGTATAATTGGTAAGTACTGTTACGAAAGGGAGAGTAGTTGGGATAAGGAACTACCTTATGCATTATTTGCATTAAGAACTCGCCCAAATGAATCTACTGGTGTTTCTCCTTTCAGATTGGTGTATGGTCATGAGGTTCGAGGTCTTTTGGAAGTGTTATTTGAAGTGTTGATTGGGGGACGAAAACAAATTCAAAATTTAAATATATTTTTATCTAATTTGAAAAATAAATTGAGTGGTGCCTGGAAGTTTGCCCAGGATAATTTGCAAGCTTCCCAGGCTTGTATGAAAGCATTCTATGATCGCAAGGGCAGTAAAGTCGTTCTTTCGAATCTGGAGATCTGGTTCTGGTTTTAGATATGGACTCTGATAGTTTTCTGAAACCCAGATTTAAAGGTCCATGGAAGGTAATAAGAAAGGTGTCTGACTTTAATTACGAATTAGATTCTCCAGGTTCTACTAGAAAGAGTAGAATTTTTCACATTAATAGATTAAAGAAATATGAAGGTAGAAATCCAGATCCATTAAATATAGTTTATGAAATACCATGTCCTCTAGCTACTGTATTTAATAATAATGTTGATAATCATGTATCTGTAGAGAATTTATCTGTAGAGAGAATTTAAGAACAAATGTGAGATTTTTAATAAGGCGAAATGTTTTGTTGGAGCATCTGGATGATGTCCCAGAAGAAAGACATGTTATGATTTGATAAAGTCTTTTCCAGAAGTGTTTAGATGAGACTCCAGGGCTTACTTCATGGCTTGAACATGATATTGAGGTAGGTGACGCTCGTCCAGTAAAGCAGGCTCCTTACCGCCTGAACCCAGAAAAAGCCAGCAGTAGTTGAGAAGGAGGTACAGTATATGCTGGACCATGATCTTATTCAACCCAGCTCAAGTCCGTGGAGTTCTCCTATAGTTCTGGTAAAGAAACCTGACGGTAATTATAGAATGTGTGTTGACTACCGTAGAGTTAATCAGGTAACCAAGAGTGACAGTTTCCCTCTTCCCCGGATTGAAGATTTAATAGACCGGATAGGGAATGCCAAGTTGTAACTAAATTAGACTTATTGAAGGGTTACTGGCAGGTGCCACCTTGTATCACAGGGCCCGTGAGATTTCGGCATTTGTCACCCCAAATGGATTGGTATTGAATGTAAGGTTGATGCCTTTGGTTTAAAAAATGCAGCTTGTACATTCCAGCGCCTTATGAATAGGGTGATATGCGGGCTGGAGGTACCGAAATATACTATTGACGACTTGGTATACAGTCAGGACTGGAAAACCCATGTTGAAAGGTTAAGAAACTGTTTCAGGTTTTGCGAAAGGCTGGTTTGGTTGTAAATATCAATAAGTGTGAGTTTGGTAAGGCTGTAGTGACCTATCTTAGTCATGAGGTTGGTTTGGGGAGGGGGGAAGGTTGCTCCTAAACATGCTAATATTGAGGTTATAGCCAACCTCCTCAACCGTGAATGTCCGTGGTGTCCGCAAAATTCTTGGTATGTTAGGGTATTATAGGAGGTTCCTGAAGAATTTTGCTGACATCGCCCAGCCTTTAACTAATCTATTGAAAAAGAACACTAAGTTTTTGTGGAGTACAGATGTGAAAAAGCTTTTTCTAATTTGAAATCTGTACTAGTCTCTGAACCAATTCTTAGCTCTCCCAATTTAATAAACCTTTTATTTTGGCAGTGGATGCCAGTGACGTGGCATTGGAGGAGTTCTGTTTTCAGAGAGATGATTGGAGGGGAAATGCACCCTGTATCTTATTTCAGTAAAAAAAGTTACTCCCGGCTGAAAGTAAAATACTCTACCATAGAGAAGGAAGCTTTGGCTCTGGTGAAGAGCGTATCCCATTTTTCTATTTATTTATCCAGTTCTTTCCAGGTTGAAGTGTTGACGGACCATAAACCCGCTGGTGTTCATAAATAAGATGAAGGGAGCGAATCAAAGGATTCTGCGATGGGCACTTCTCCTTCAGGAATATAACCTGGTCTTCCAACATATAAAAGGAGTGGACAACAAGATCCCCGATGCACTTTTCTAGGATGTGAAGTGTTGGCTGTTATGCCGTTCCTGATTTTCTCATTTCTTTTCAGATGGTGTATAGGCTATTAATGTATCCTAAGGTTTTGTTTTTTTGCTTATTTTATGTGCAATCCCGGAGTTCCTTTTTTTTTTTTTTTGTCTGGGGGGGGGCAGTTAGATTAAGTAGTCCATAGTGCGAGTGTTATGCTTGTCATGTTTACTTTACCTTATATTTTCTTATTAAGGTTAAAAAAAAAACAAAAAAAAAATTATTTTCCTGTTTAGTCAAATTTATTTTTTTTTGTTGAGGGAGGAAGGTGTCAGGCGTAACGTAATTTTAAAGTAAAATCTCATTGTTTTGCCTTTTGCACTGATGGCTTTTATTTTTCTATTGTTTGCAATTTTGTAAAAACATAAGTTAAGTTAGGTATTTTGCTATTTGTTTTTACGTTAGTATACATTTTGGTTAAATGTACTGTTAATTTGCTTTGGTTGAAAAAAAGCTTAAGTTTTGTGGCGCCAGCTATTGAGTGCAGTTTGAAGTGCGGCCATCCTCAGTGTTTTTGCTTCCTTGCCAAATTTGTAACTCTGTTTATTTTTCTTTGTGGTGACTGGGAGTGTGGTAAGGAGAGGTGACTTGTGACTCTCCCAAGTATTCTAGAGGCTAGTTCAAGGCCCGTTGAGGACTCTGGAGCTGCTGATCTGTCTGCTGTGTGGATTATACATATATAACGTCCTATTCTGAAGATTTCTCGCTGTTCTCCTTGAGAACAACATCTGCTGTCATTGAGCCGCTTCTTAAAGTGAAAGGCAGGTAGTTATGCATGATGTGAAGCTACATGTGGGAGTACGACGTGCAACTGTGATTTAAGTGGCCTACTGGCTTAAATCTTGGCGTTTGCAGTTGTGTGTGGTTCTGGGCTCGAGAGCCGTTTTCGTCTTTCATGGATGTATCCACTGTATCAGTACCAGAGTGGCCTTGTTGGAGCAAGTAGGGTGTCTTCTCTCAGGTAAGAGGAACATCCCCTGTATCTTTGGCGAGCCGTAGACTAAAGTGTGTATATCCACCAACGGTTTTGAAGTGCAGTTCTTCTGATGGGAGTGACGTTCTGTGACTGCATTTTTTGAGCGATATATGGACTCTTCTGTATTAGTACTGGTCTGTGTCATAGGACCAATCTGTGTGTATTTTTAGATACACCCTAAAAGAGTGTAATTATATGGTCTAAAGTGTTTGATAGTATATTAAGGTTTAGATTGTTATGTCTTAGGTAGGATTATTGTTTCTTTTTGTATGTCCTTCCACTTCTTTCCTTTCTATTTAGTAATATGTTAGCGTGGTGGGTAAATTTATTTGTGTCCCTTATTAAGATTAAGATTTGGTTTCTTCTCTATGAGTAGGTTAGCTTTAGTTATAGGTGACTCTGAGTTATTTGATGGCCTTTTGTGTTTTGTCTATTTATTACTTTTTTGTGAGCCATCAGTGTACGTATATTTATTGTGTAATAAATATTGTAAAAATTTTTGCCTGTCTTTTTCTGATTTTTCCTCGCTCATACTGATTTGTTTTTGTCACTGGATTTAAGATTAAAATAAAAGAACCAGTTACGACTTCCTTCCTAAAGGGACGTTCGTAACAATGTGTATCTAATACAGATATATATATATATATATATATATATATATATTATATATATATATATATATATATATATATATATAAATATTAGGGCTTGTGCCTTGTATGATAAGGCGCCCTATGAGGTAATGTTTAGACTAGCGATAATCTATACGCTAAGTCTGGTTGGTATTGCACTTCCATCTTCAATGGAGTGTCTGGGGTTTTGTAGATCACTTACGAAGTCGGTATTATCTTTACGACGATGTTGTTAAACTCATGTTCGGTGAGGTTCTTGTAGAAAACACCAAGTATAAAAATAGATATAATTTCTTCTGAAGTTTTACATGGTGAAGATCAGGTATGATTGTACAAGTCTTCTAATAACGATAGCTTGATCGCTTCTGCCAATGATGATGGCTAATCCTATTCCTCTACATGATAAAGCTTAGGTAAAGAGGTACAGGTCTTCTAATGACGATAGCTAACTCTCTTCTGCTGTCTACCATCTCTGTTACAAGTTATGAAGGAACAGCCAGTAGTTCGAACATATGAACATACTATCAGATGACATAGTTTTTCATATACGAACACACAATCGAATGAGACACGCTACAGATCACGTAGGCCGTTTGAATAATAGGTCGGGGTAGTTGTCTCAAGCAGGGAGCTTGACTAATGTTTATAACAATTGAATGACTACAGGTGACGGCATGTTATCTTAGCTTACATACTTATTGTATACGTCATCTTTAGCGTCTCTAGTCTGATCACATTCCTGCAAGCAATCTGGTTGACCTCTTTAGTTTTAGATTTTTATATATATGGACTAACATTCCATATTTTTTATTATGTAAACACTTACATTAGCTCGGGTCAGCTACCAAAAACCAACCACTGAATATTACTCAAACTTGACTTGCATTTGACTTATAGGAGTGTGATACAGACACTATGTGAATATATATATATATTAGTAAATAAAAATTCATGGTGTACATGAATTGATTCAAGTAATAAAATATAAAACAATGATATTGGTAAATAATAGTGATCACATGATATATATAATGATACAGTTTTTTCACTTCATCTCTTTAAGATACTTATGCTACAGAAAATACTAATGTACTCTGATAATTGCATAGAATGAAGATTAACATGATAAAAATCATATTTTAACTGATAAAAATTTCATATGAATTGATAAATTATTAATGTTTATGCTGATTGATTCGTTGATTTTTTATGCTAAATGTTTATAATATCGATTCATTAATTCATATACTAACTCATAAATACCTGCAGATATTGGTAAGATAAAAGGTAACAGATTGATTATAGGCTACCTGATTTGTTAATACATATGTATATGGATTCATATAATTATGATTAATATATGTGCACTTTAAATAGATTCCTATGCGTACACGCAAAGATATATTTCGATTTCCTTATTTACGATCATTTGTATATAGATTCCTATTGCGTACACGCATTTATATTTCGATTCGTTATTTATGATCAAATATATAGATTCCTAGCGTACACGCAAAAAATATATTCGATTCTGTTATTTATGATCATTTCAGTATATATATAGGATTTATATATATAGGATACATGACCAAGGTTATACTACTTCACATTTAACTAGCTTTTCGACCACTTTTCGTCCATTACACAGTTCCAGACAACCACCTATAGCCACTGAAACGGCCTTTTTCAATGGTTAAAACAAGGGGAAAATTTGCCTGGGCGGGTCCAACGTTCCATTTTGCGCTCATACTTATTCTCTGCATCCTAAGCTACACGATTACGTTCGCGATGAATAGATCATCCCAGCACGAGTCTTTCGCCAGCAAAGTAGAGTTGAATATCCTTCGGGTCGTAATTGTCGGAAGTATGTCCCATTCGTAGTCGATTCCGACAGTCGCTGGAGCATTCCGCATTAAAACGAGATTAACGACGAGATCGGTGTCGGTCGAAGAAGTCCATGAAATTCCTTTCACATTGTAGGCGGTTGTTACTTGACTGTAGTTCGTCCGCTGCGATTAACGATTTTTTGAAGTTGCTATGTGAAAACTCTCGTACTGCAGGATACTGTAACCGGTTCCATTAATCAGCCTGCAAGTGAAATTATACTTGTCACAAGGGCAAAGTAATTCAGACGACATCCAAATACATGGGGGGAGGAAGAGAGCCATTTAGACCAGACTTAACCCACATGAAATTCGCTGATATTTCGGAATTCAAAAGAGTCCGGCTGTACAAACTTTTTATCCATGGCATTAACAATGAGTGAACCTATCCAGGTCTATGATGACTGTAAAAATATCCATTAAATATAAAAAATAAATAGATATCAATACGAATCTCAAAG
>NC_087215.1:62785816-62812392 GCF_015104395.2 Macrobrachium nipponense | reverse complement strand
GCAAAGTACGACTGTGGTTGTGGGAGAATTCTGTTGGGTCCATTTGAACAATGTTACGATTTATGAGACAAATGTATTTGTTCTTTTATATAAGTTATTATTTGATTAACTGTCTCATTTTTGTTCAAACGGATTTTAATATGTTTGAAGGTTTATAGGATTTTCCTTGATAAACACGCCTTATTTTGCAGGATGTAAGATAATATTTTGTATACCCCTAGATGAATCTTACAATTACACTAGATACAGATCAATGTTTTTTATAACTATAGAGGTATCTGTAAACGCGTCGCTTATCCGGACTTCTCATTAGGGAAGTTCGACAACAGACGGTGAGTCCGTAAATACTGGTAATTAATTGTACTAAAGGAATAAATAAGATATTCTAATTTTACGGCGCGTACAGTCGGGCTTAATCCACCAGTATTTATTATAACTTAATGTATTAAAATTACTAGAACCTGCTCTGATTACTTGATACTGTCGTGTGATGCATAGGAAAAATCCTTTTTAGTTCAAAAAGATATCGTATGTATGAACCAACATCGCTTTTTCCCCACTCTGCTAGAGTCGCTTATTGTGTGGAATTTGCTTCGCTTTGAAAACTCGGCAGATTTAACTAACCTTGACCGCTTGACTAGGTGACACAGTCACCGAGTTTGCTTGTTTGATTCTGAACGGGCTACTGTTTCTATTTCTGTAATAATTAGGATCCTTCTCTTTATTACCATCGGCAACGTATTGTGTGTTTTTAGCATTATGTTGCTGGTTACGTATAAAGCAATGAATGACGAACTATTAGGAACTGAGCGATTACTAATTAAGACGAGTTATCTCTACTGCATTCAATCTTAACTGTTTTGTACTTCATTCTTTGCTAAAATTTGAAATAGTGAGGATCTGGTCAGCGCATTTAGCCTGATGAAAGTTTTTTACAGACTATTGATTCCTTGCAATCCAGCCATATTTTTAAAGTTAAGTTGAGTCATTGAGGTTCGATATTTTATATAACTCAAAAAACTCAAGGCTAAAACTGCGATCGGGACTTTGCAAAGGAGCATTTATTGTCATGACCCGAAATAGTGTTACCTCTAATATATAGAGATTTGTACGGGTGTTCCACTTGTTTTTTGTGTGTTTTCTAATCACTACGGTGCTTAACGACCCTATCCATGCATCTGTATAAATACAGACGTCCACTGCGTAAACGCATATTCACTGTTTAATGTGATTTGTTACATAAGGGATTACTAATCACCCAAAATGATAAAATTAACATAGTATATGATTATGATATTTCAGTAGAACTTCTGGAAACAGACACTCAATGATAAAAAACTCGCAGTAGCGAAATCTCAATGATGTGGATAATTTCTGTAAAAAAAAAGTAAGATTAAGAATGTCTCGTAACTTCAGCCACAGGAATAACGAAATTCGACCTGCAAAGGAACACTCAAAGTTACTCCAAATGAATAAAAAATTGTACTTAGCTTGCTTTTGTGGGAAGTCACGGTGTTCCGATAACGACACACGGCCTTGGTCCTCCTTCTCTATTTAGCGGATGAACCTGGTTTGGCTTCAGTTTCCCCCGTGCGCGTTGTTTCGATGATTCGAGCCCTTGAAGATCCGATGCTGCAGACGCGTTTCGGTTTGTTTCTTGGAGTGCCGAAACGCTCACTAACGATGTTTATTTTCTTGAATGATTCTAATGAGAGACGAAGCTTGCGTTGTCGTAGAAAAAGGACACGTCGGTTTTGTTTTTCTTGAAGTTATTCACTAACGATGATACTAAGTTGCTTGACGAATCTTGTTGTTTTTCTGAAGTCGCTCACTAATGATGATACTAGGTTGCTTGAAGAATCTGCTGCTTCCGTCGTCGTTGACTTCTTATGATACATGATTTATTATTCTGGTTTTTTCTTCGTAGGACGTTGTAGAGTTCTTCTGGTCAGCTGGCCACCAAATATTAGGCTTGTGCCTTGTATGATAAGGCGCCCTATGAGGTAATGTTAGACTAGCGATAATCTATACGCTAAGTCGGTTGGTATTGCACTTCCATCTTCAATGGAGGGTGTCTGGGTTTTGTAGATCACTTACGAAGTCGGTATATCTTTACGACGATGTGTTAACTCATGGTTGCGGTGAGGTTCTTGTAGACACTATAAGTATAAAATAGATATATTTCTTCTGAGTTTTACATTGGTGAAGATAAACAGGTATGAGTTGTACAAGTCTTCTAATAACGATAGCTTGATCGCTTCTGCCAATGATGATGGCTAAGCCTATTCCTCTACATGACTAAAGCTTAGGTAAAGAGGTACAGGTCTTTAATGACGATAGCTAACTACTCTTCTGCTGTCTACCATCTCTGTTACAAGTTATGAGGAACAGCCAGTAGTTCGAACATATGAACATACTATCAGATGACATAGTTTCATACGAACACACAATCGAATGAGACACGCTACAGATCACGTAGGCCGTTTGAATAATAGGTCGGGGTAGTTGTCTCAAGCAGGGAGCTTGGACTAATGTTTATAAACATTGAATGACTACAGGTGACGGCATGTTATCTTAGCTTACATACTTATTGTATACGTCATCTTTAGCGTCTCTAGTCTGATCACATTCCTGCAAGCAATCTGGTTGACCTCTTTAGTTTTAGTTTGATTTTTATATATATGGACTAACATTCCATATTTTTATTATGTAAACACTTACATATATATATATATATATTATATATATATATATATATATATATATATATATATTATATATATATATATATATATATATATATATATATATGAAATTACAAACGCAAATTGAAGATTGCTGGACCTAAAGAATGAATGCATTTTAAAACATCACGTTTGGGTTACGTCATATGCTGTTGTCAAAATCAGTTCTTAATTGACAATCGCATGATCGTATTTTGATATTGGCGCGTGAACACTCGAGACGTAGTGAAAATGGTTAATTTTTCAAAAATATTAGTACTTTTCAAAAATATCATATAATTTCAATCATTTTTTTCATTTTGATGAAAAAAAGTTTTTAATTAAGCTATATATATGCGGACCTACAGCGCCGCACACGTGAGAGTGCAGACCTCAGCTCTGCATTCAATGACTCCCCCTCGAATCTTCTCCGCACTTTTGGTCGTTTCTCCGCACTTTGGCAACACTGTGCCGGACCGACATAGTGTGAAAAATGTACATACATTAGAGATAATAGTCCACTGCTAGTCGCATGTTGGTCCGACATCGTGTCGCATTTACGTACGACAGTGTGAAAGGTCCTGAAGCAGTTGAACAAGTAAACTAACGGAACATCCAATAGATGTTGCGCCGTCAGGCCAAGGAAGGAGGAGTGGGCAGCAGGTATTTTTCTTGAGCATAGAGTAAAGTATCCAATAATCTATTAACGTTAATTAAGAGAGTGTCGTAAACATTTTGTTGTTGACGAAACTGGGTTTGAGTGTAAATGTGCATTTAAGGAAATATGCGAAATAAATATGAGACTAAAAGTGCTTAGGAACTCAGTATTTATGAAATAGCATTTCCTATAGATCATTAAATCTTATATACTGACATGACTGTCCACGAGATCGATACAAAACTTTCACCAACAGTGTTAACAGTGATGATCTGTAAAGCAGCAAGCCACCCTCTTTATATATATATAGATATATATATATATATATATGATATATATATATATATATATATATATATATATATATATATTGAGGTATATATATATATATATATATATATATTATATATATATATATATATATACCTCAATAAGGTAAGTGAACTGAAAATTTTGCTAATTTGCTGATAGAGTGTATAGAGATGTTCTTATATATATATATTATATATATTATATATATATATATATATATATATATATATAGGTATATATGTGGGTGGTGGTATATATATATATATTATATATATATATATATACAAAGGTTTTTTTGACACGAAGGAAAAAATGAAAAAGCGAGATAGGCCGAGTACTTTTCGGTCCTATTTCCGGAAACCCTTTACTGAGCAAAGGGTCCGAATAGGACCGAAAGTACTCTTATCTCGCTTTTTCAATTTTCCATTCGTGGCAAAAAAACCTTTATTTATACCATAGCATCACGTTTTATATACTTCGTGATCAAGTTTATTCCTATATATATAGATATATATATATATATATATATATATAGTATATATATATATATATATATATATATATATAAGAACATCTCTATCAGCAAATTAGCAAAATTTTCAGTTCACTTACTTTATTGAGGTAGCAACCATACACACAGATACATGTCTATATACTATACAATTCATGATTGGGCCAACCTCCTCCATAAAGAGGCGGGCGATATGAGCAATAACACTACGGCTAAAAAATTAGGCTATATAATTTTCTTTATTTGCTAATGTTAGTAACTAAAACACCATGAAATATTAGGTATACTTTCACCAATATAACAGGTTCATATGGTGAGATGAGAAAAGACAGAACCACAGATAATAACAAGACAACGATAAGTAGAGAGAAGACAGTGAGAGATAACTTATTAAGTTCTTTTCTAGATTTATGTGTGAAGAAGCCTCGTGTTCTTATTTTCTTCCTAGCACCAGATCATTGCAAAATATCAGTTTATTATCAAGTTTACTACTTATTTTTTTTTTCGTAAGGATATTTTCATCCTTGTTTTCAAGATGCATTGTAATAGAAAATAACTTAACTCAATTTCTGTGTTTCAGGAACCAAAGTAGTTTTCTAGTGCCGATGTAGTTATAGCTAATTCTAATGTGTAAAAGAGTTAATATGTTATTGTAGGAATTTAAATGTTTTCTCTCCTGTGAAGTCAACTGCCATAGTCCTTGCCGTTTCCTGACCATTTCCTGTCTTAGGGAGGGTTAGGAACCCACTAGCTTCTACCTTTACATTGGCGAATTAAGTTGCCTAGTATATGGCCATTCGTAGACTGCAGCTTTTAGCTCCACTAATTCTATCAGGGCTTATTTCTTCTACCTTTTGGACCCCCTTTTAATATTTCCAGGCTTAGTTTCTTAACTGCTGTGCTCTTATTCTGTCTCAACTTTATTACCTTAATCTGTTTTCCTTCTTTTCTTGGAATGAAGCGCGTTTTGTAATTCTCTTTATTTCAAAATAACAAAATAAAAGTAGTGATATTTACAAAGCCTTCTATATTCAAAATTTAAGGCTTATTTTCAGTTTGACTAAATGTTAAACTAAAAAAAACATCACATTTTTCCGACAATCTGGGCAGATAACTTTGAACCAATATAACTTTTTTTTCATTTAATTTTGAGATACTATAAATTTAACTTTTCACTTTAAACCTTTGAAATATGCATGGTCTTCCCCAAAACATTTGCATTAACTGGTAATCAAGTAAAGGAACATAACAAAAAACACGTGAGCTAGTGTCAATATTTTTATCATTATTATTAGTATTGATAATAACATGAGTAGGATGTCCAACCTCCATCTGCATCTGTGACCTCACACAGACGATCAGGTATGGAATCTACAGTTTATCTGATGTAACAGAAGTGTGGGTTATGTATTTGATTTCCCTGGAACGTGGTTTTTACGCAGATATTTTTTTTTTTCTTTATCAAGCACGCTTCTGCAATTTCTTCATTTTCTTAACCTTAACAAGTCATGTCGTTTTCATTGTTGTATTTATTATTTGACGACATTATTGATTCTGTAATTGTTTTTAAATTGCAACAGTTTTCTTCGTTACATCATTGAGAGGCACAGTATTTAGTTGTTGTCATTATGATCCGTATTAAACAGTATTAATTACATTTGTGTTCTAAGGATGCATTCACACCAAATGCGTCGCCTTATATAGAAATAGGGTTTTGTTTGGATTTTCTACTTTATTTCTATATTGGGATTTCAATTTAGGAATCAGGTTATGCTCTAATAAAATTGTACTCCTTTATATCTGATTTTCACTTTTATATAGGACAAAATTGAGTATAATTAAATTTCGTTTTACCTTTTCTTTGTATCCATATGATATAAATTTAAATCTTAAAACTTACCTATAGTGTTTGAAAATCATTATGGTTGAGAAGTTGATTATTATATATATTAATATATATTATTTCTCTTGATGTCTCGGCTAATTCATTTAGAATGATATCTTTTAGTTATTTTTTTTTGTTAAATTCAATAAAATAAAACTTAGCTTAAAAATAGTCATTTTTTTGCTCAGTTCCAATTGCCCGCCTGTAGTTAGTATTGTTGTTCTTGTAGACAAAAAAGGTAAATAAAGGAAAATCCCTAAATATATTTTTAATAGATAAGACGATAAGAGACCAAACAAAAAAGATACTTACTGCAAAAAGATCCCGAGAGAGATAGAGAGAGAAGAGAAGAGAGAGAGAGAGTGAGAGAGAGAGAGAGAGAGAGAGAGAGAAGAGAGAGAGAGAAAATTGCAGCAATTTATAAAACGTACAAGGCATGATTAAAAATCTTTCAGAATGTTTCTTGCTATATTTCGATAAATCGAAATATCTCTTGTAAAATATTGAAAATCAAGGAAAAAGCGAGAGATATAGAGGAGAGTATATGAAGTGGGTATTCCAGTTTGAAGAAAATGTGGCCTTACCTGGCCTTGGCAGCAGCTGTTGTGTGCGTTTGTTGTGTAGATGTGTTTGAAATACGGAGAGTGTTTGACAAGGATAGTGATGTTGTTTATAGGCTGCCTATTGACTGGTGAGGTCCTCGTAATTCCTGATGATGGAGGTGAAGAGCCCAAGGAAATGGAATTGAAGGAGAGAAATTTCGGCCTGCGAGACACCATCCAGTACCAGAGAGAGCAGCAGGTGAACTTGGACAGGATAATTTTTGAGCTGCAACAGAGGCTTGACTACAATGAAGAGATTCAGCGGCGGGCGGAAAGGAAGAAAGCACTCGTGTGATGCAGATAACTGAGGAGGTGTTTCAAGAACAGGCCTGGCAAGAAAGGGCCCACTTATTCGAAGGTGAGAACGTTGTTTGTGAAGGAGAAGGATCAAGTGAAGATGGAAAAACAGCAGCTGGAAGACAAGATTGTCTCAAGACACAGAAGAAAATGAGCAGTTGATGGATTACACAAAGATGCCCTATGTGAGAGGATAAGGAACCGACAGTGCAATTGCCAGAGGCAAACTGGCAGGTTGAGAGGCAAGAGAACTGCTACGACAGAAGGAGAAGGACCTGCAGATATAGAGCGAAGAAGCGGCGCGGATGGCGAGGCTCGTCCAGGAACGAAAAGACGCGACCGAAAAGCGCTAATCGGACAGGAAAGACGCCGAGGTCAGGTTCGACGCTCCTGCAGAAGAAAGTGGAAGACCTTAGGAAGGAAAGTGTGGACTCCATTGTGAAGTTGAGGTTGCAAAACTGAAGAGAGAGGAGCTGAGGTGCCTCCTAGAGGAAGGAAATCATGGCTTCAAGTGGCTGGATAGGAAGAGCGGTGTTCAGGGCGAACGGAACGACCAGTTTGGAAGATGAGGTTGGAGAGGTGCGAGGAGCGAAGGAGAAATTGGTTTTGCCAGGTGAAGAAGCTGCCTGGGAATTAGAGTGCGTGGAGAAGGAGAAGTGGAAAATGAGGAGCAGCTGTCCATGTTCAAGAATGGAGCGACCAAGCTAAGCTGGCCTTGTGAAGAGGGATCAGATGTGAAAAATTTTGGAGGATGTTTGTTGTATGGAAAGTTTTTTTTTTTTTTATTGAAATCAATAAAGTTTTATCTAGAAAGTACGATTTTCATTTACACAATGAATTTTTTAGCAAATTTTGTTATTTAGATAATAATTGGAGTTTAACTGGAATTGAAAGGACTTGTTTGATAAATGCATGTGTTAGAATTGATTTTAGTTTGGAATGGATTTTAAGAGTGAAGTGCAATACTTGATTTTATGATTGAGAAAAGTAAAGGTTTGTATTTGATGAAAGTTTTGAAGTGTACTATATGGAAGGTTTGATGTTTATATGTAATAAGTTTTGGTTTGTTAATGGTTGTTTAAGGAAATGAAAGTTAATCTGGAAATAAGTATAAACGTTTTGTAAGAGTTTTATTGATTGGTTTGGGAAAGGGAAAGGAAAATGAAAGGATTGGTGGGGTGGCAAGATTGGAAGCAGAGGATAGAGAAGATTGGGGGAGGGGCAGGAGAAGGGAAACATTGAGAAAAGATTGGTGGAGGCCAGGAGAAGCAGAGGATTAAGAGAAGATTCAGGGAGCGTCAGAAGAAGAAGCAGAGACTTCAGAGAAGATTTGTGGAGTGCAATTGATAAGAAGGAGAGGATTCAGAGAAGATTCTGGCATTGCGAAGAGAAAGAAGCAGAGATTGAGAGAATGGCCCTGGAGAATTGAAAGGATTCAGTGGCATATTCTGGTTCTAAGGTTAAGCAGGTGTTACTCTCTATAGGGAGGCGGGCAAAGCTCGCCACGGGTCCCGGGAACGGGTGGGCAAGGCCCGCCTGGCGTCCCGGGACGGGCGGGCGACGGGGGGGGGGGGGCCCGCCAGGCGTCCCCGGGGCCGGCGGGCGACGGCCCGCCTGGGGGGCGTTTCCCGGGACGGGCGGGCCGCGGCCCGCCAGGCGGGGTGGGGGCGGGCGGCGCGACGGCCCGCCTTGGCGTCCCGGGACGGGCGGGAGCGCGGGCCCCCTTGGCGTCCCGGGACGGGCGGGCGACGGCCCGCCTGGCGTCCCGGGACGGGGCGGGCGACGGCCCGCCTGGCGTACCCCGGACCGGGCGGGCGGGACGCCCCCGCCCCCTGGCGTCCCGGGCGGCAGGGCGACGGCGCCGCCAGGCGTCCCCTGGGGGGCGGGCGACGGCCCGCCAAGGCGTACCCGGGGCGGGGCGGGCGGGGCCGACGGCCCGCCAGCCCCCGTCCCTGGGCGGGCGGGCGACGGCCCGCCAGGCGTCCCGGGGCGGGGCGCGACGGCCCGCCAGGCGTCCCGGGGCGGGCGGGCGACGGCCCGCCAGGCGTCCCGGGGCGGGCGGGCGAACCGGCCCGCCTGGCTCCCGGGCGACGGGGGGCGGGCGACGGCCCGCCGGCGTCCAGGGACGGGCGGCGACGCCCGCCTGGCGTCCCGGGGAACGGGGCGGGCGCGGCCCCGCCTGCGTCCGGGACGGCGGGCGACAGCCCCGCCTGCGTCCAGGAGCGGCGGGCGACGGCCCGCCCTGGCTCCAGGACGGCGGGCGCGGCCCCGCCTGGCTCCCGGAGCGGGCGGGCGGGGACGGCCCGCCGGGCGTCCCGGAGGGGGCGGGCGGGCGAAGGCCCGCCTGGCGTCCCGGAGCGGGCGGGCGACGGCCCGCCTGGCGTCCCGGGACGGGCGGGCGGGCGACGGCCCGCCTGGCGTCCCGGAGGGCGGGCGGGCGACAGCCGCCCCGCCGGTGCCCGGGGCGGGCGGGGGGCGACGGCCCGGTCTGGGCGTCCCGGGACGGGGGCGGGACGCCCGCCAGGGCGTCCCTGGGCGGGCGGGCGACGGCCTGCCAGGCGTCCCGAGGGCGGGCGGGCGACGGCCCGTCTGGCGTCCCGGGGCGGGCGGGCGACGGCCCGTCTGGCGTCCCGGGACGGCGGGCGGGCGACGGCCCGCCAGGCGTCCCGGGGGGGGCGGGCGGGCGACGGCCCGCCAGGCGTCCCGGGGCGGGCGGGCGACGGCCCGCCAGGCGTCCCGGGGCGGGCGGGCGACGGCCCGCCAGGCGTCCCTCCCGGGGCGGGCGGGCCGACGCCCGCCTGGCGTCCCAGGGACGGGCGGGGGCGACGGCCCGCCTGTCGTCCCGGAGCGGGCGGGCGACGGACCCGCCTGGTCGTCCCGGAGCGGGCGGGCGACGGCCCGCCTGGCGTCCCGTGACGTGGGCGGCGACGGCCCGCCCTGGCGTCCCTGGGGCGGGCCGGGCCGGGACGACGGCCTGGCGTCCCGGGGCGTCGCGGGCGGGGCGACGGTCCCGTCTGGCGTCCGGGACGGGCGGGGCGACGCCCGCCAGGCGTCCCTGCGCGGGCGGGCGACGGCCCGCGAGGCGTCCCGGGTCCCGGGGCGGGCGGGCGAGGGCGGCCCGCCAGGCGTCCCGGGGCGGGCGGGCGACTGGCCCGCCAGGCGTCCCGGGGCGGGCGGGTCGACGGCACCCGACCTGGCGTACCGCGACGGGGCGCTGGGAACGGACCCGTTCCTGGCGTCCCGGGCACCGGGCGCGGCCCACTTGGCCCGCAAGGGGATCCCGGGAACGGGCAGGGCGGGAACGGCCCGCAAGGCGCACCCGTGGGGCGGGCGGGCGATGGGCCCGCCAGGCGTCCGGGCCCGGGGCGGGCGGGCGACGGCCCCCGCCTAAGCCGCTCCATGGACGCGGGCGACGGGCCGCCTGGCGTCCAGGAACTGGGCGGGGCGACGGCCCGCCTGGCGTCCCGGGGCGGGGCGGGGGCGACCCGCGCCGCCTGGCGTCCCGGGACGGGAAGGCGACCGCCCGCCGCCCGTGGCGTCCCGGGACGGAGACGACCGCCCGCCTGGCGTCCCGGGACGGGCGGGCGACGGCCCGCCTGGCGTCCCGGGGCGGGCGGGCGACCCGCCCGCCTGGCTCCCGGGACGGATGGGCGACCGCCCGCCTGGCGTCCCGGGACGGGCGGGGCGACGGCCCGCAGCGTCCCGGGACGGGCGGGCGACGGCCCGCCTGGCGTCCCCGGGACAGGCGGCGACGGCCCGCCTGGCTCCCGGGACGGGCGGGCGACGGCCCGCCTGGCTCCCGGACGGGTGGGCCGACCGGGCCCGCCTGGCGTCCCGGACGGGCGGGTCGACGGCCCGCCTGGCGTCCCGGGACGGGCGGGCGACGGCCCGCCTGGCGTCCAGGGACGGGCGGGCGACGGCCCGCCTGGCGTCCCGGGATGGGCGGGCGATGGCCCAATTCAGAATGAACGCACAAAGTCGAAACGAACGCGCCAAGGTAAACAATGAACGAAGTATACAAAACACCATGTAAAAATAACTTCAAATGTGACTTTCTAGATCGTCTGCATGATGGAAGCCTAATAAGAAATACTAATTCAAACAAATCATTTTCATTTCGAGCTCCTGTGGTCTCATTATTTGTTCGTTAATAGGCTGTTACAACGACAAAGCAATTTCCCTAAAGAAACGAAGTCTCTTTACCGAACTTTAACTTGTGACTTTAGTGTAAATTGTAAATTACTTTATATTACTTTGAAAAATGTGCATAAAGTACTGGCAGTCGTACGTTCAATCTAACAATAACAACAGACTTTTCAAGAATATTTTTACGAGCAATCACCACAGTTCATCAATAAATGGAGCAGCTAAAATTGTTTTTAGTAGTTCCGGCACTAAACATCTCTACCCATCTCCATGGATTAGATAAGCCATACATGGTACTGTCGCGCACAATAGTTCGTTCCCCTCTGCTGCTGAATCGGGCCCTTTCACACTATGCGATTCTGGTCGCACCAAGATACGATTGCGGTGCCGGATCTAAATGCGACACAAAATTGCGCAAATCGTACATTTGTCCGACTGCCGCACAAAGTGACCCAATTTTTGACAAGCGCTTGCCAGTCTGCTCTCAGCCTGTGTGGTGACTACATATACAGGAAGAGAAAATTGTCTTTATTTATTACATTTGAGAAAAAAAAAGAAGATAAAAACCTAGAATTCACTCGGTACAACCCTTTGAATACACAAGGCACTTGTCGGTGCATTTGTCACAATTTTCGTTAGGAGTAGAATGAAAGAGAGATAATGATAAATTTTGCAATTACTTCAAGAATTGGTTCTAAAAACAACCTTTTGGAGGGAACTCCTTGTCACATCTGCTATGACCCAGTTCGCTAAAAGAAAATACGCACATTCAAGAGATTTGATATTTCGCCAGCACAACAACTGGCAGTTACCATCAAGTAAGAGGAAATAATATGGACCTTTCCTTGTAAAATTTGCTTTTCCATATAGAAACAAAAATTAAAAAGGAGAAATGAAAACAACTAGTGTTAGCTGAAACATCTCTATTTATCAACAAAAGTATAAACTGATATATCTATATACAACAAATCTTTTACTTTGATATAAAAAAATCCATATCTCTGTTTCATTAATTAATGTAAGTAAAAACGTAAGTGTTAACTATAAAAACTTCTAAAAAAACAATCATATATATCGAAATCAAAAGCTTTGAGTCCTCTTTTATATCAATAATCTGCCGATAACCTTCTAATAATTTCAGTATCAAAACGTAAATGTAACCTTAATGAAAAAACAGGCAAATCATTTAGTAAATCATTTCTCAGTAGTTTATACTTAAGCAATCCATACCTGTAGTTCTTTCTTATTTACGAATAACACTATTGTTATTATTATTTGTATGGTGTTTTTTTTTTTCGTTGCATGGAACAAGGGGTTATTCAGCAACGGGAATAACACTATTTATATCCCTCAAATGTTTTCAATACCCAATGCACCCGATCACCAGAAGCAGTGGAACTGTGGAAGTCTACTGCTGTCGCACTTATACGCAGGAAACAATCGCATAGTGTGAAGACACGTATTGAAGGCAATGGCCAACTGCAATCGCGTCTGGGTGCAGCACCGGACATGGCCAGTGGGGCCTGTCGTCTGTAATGCGATGCCGGAGTCCAGGGTTACCGCAAAGTCCGAACTCATCCGAGAAATTATAGCTCCGCACCGGGATGTGTAGTGTTAATTTCCACTTCCTAGCAGACTTATATCGAAACTTATTCGGTTATAATCAGTTAATCACTTCAACTAATGCAATTGCCTAATGCATATTTGCAGTTGTTTTCTCAAAATAAATAAGTAAATAATAAATAAAATAAAAACTCATTAAACATGACTAAGGTTGTTTACAATAATGTAAGTCAGCCTTCACCCTGAGATCAATTCACAAATTAATTAAATTTTACCTAAACTATTATGTATGTATATATATATATATATATATATATATATATATATATATATATATTATATATATATATATGAAATTACAAACGCAAATTGAAGATTGCTGGACCTAAAGAATGAATGCATTTTAAAACATCACGTTTGGGTTACGTCATATGCTGTTGTCAAAATCAGTTCTTAATTGACAATCGCATGATCGTATTTGATAATGGCGCGTGAACACTCGAGACTAGTGAAAATGGTTAATTTTTCAAAAATATTAGTACTTTCAAAAATATCATATAATTTCAATCATTTTTCATTGATGGAAAAAAAGTTTTAAAAGCATAAATATATATGCGGACCTACAGCGCCGCATACGTGAGGAGTGCAGACCTCAGCTCTGCATTCAATGACTCCCCCTCGAATCTTCTCCGCACTTTTGGTCGTTTCTCCGCACTTTGGCAACACTGGGTCCTGGGGTGGATTGAAATTTGAATCCACCCCAGTACCCACCCACCAATTGGAGTTGGATGATGTGTTGTCATGTCTCCTGCCAACACTAATTAACCGTTATTTTGTAAAGCCGTGGCAACAAGTGCGAAAGAACGTAATAAGAAAAATGGTGGTCTGACAATTTGTTGTCGGAAAGTTAAGGAATGAGGAGCCATAGTGGATTTGTTGTAGCTTCCAGAACCAGGTAAGAATGCCACTTGATGTTTTTCACAACCCTTTCAGTGATTCGGCTGGTTATACGTGTTCCAGTAAATATGCTAAATTCAGGGATTTTACGGAATCCTTAGGTATTTGTGAAACGAGCAACTCGCTTAGGAACATTTGATCTCCGAGGGCTAGTACTGAAAACGGCGAAACTACGATTCATTTACACTTTTGCCGTGCTTAGTACTAGGCCCTTAGGGTGTCAAATATGTCACTGTTTTGTGCTTGTCCCTGGGGGATCAAATGTCCCTAAGTGTATTTGATTCCCCAGGGGCTAGTACCAAACACGGCGAAACACATTTGACCACACCAGTGGCCAGCACCAAATACGGCGAAAGTGTAAATGAATCACTGTTTCGCCCCGTTTAGTACTAGCCCTCGGGTGACGCCATTATTTGAGACATGACCCGGGGGATAAACCTCTGGGTGCTCTTACACTTGCCTTCGTATTAATACTCGATCATAGGTCTAGGAGAGACTATCAAGTCACAGAGGTGCGTTTATATATATATATATATATATATTATATATTATATATAATATATATATATATATAGATATATATGTGTATATTATATTATATATATATATATAGTGTATATATATATATATATATATATATATATGGGTATATATATATATATATATATAGATATATACATATGATTCCTGAAGGATATGGTACTACTGGAGGTATGAAAGATACGGTATATAGTTTGGTCGATGAAATCAGTGCGAGGGTATAACCTAATGGTAGTTATTAGGCCATTTGTTTTTCATACCAGTAATGATTATGTTAAGAGTATTGATAATAATACGAAGAATGATGATAGTAACTTTCTGGCCATAACACCAACCTTAGGTTGATAGCCTAGTAATAGGCGCTAAACTTAAAAGAGCCGAGTGTTGTCAAATATAAAAAGTTAGTGCTGTTGATTCAGTTATTGTCTACATATTCAAACATAGAGCCCATTTACTTAAACATTTATACCATTTTAGTCTCTGTGATAAACATTAAAATTGTTTCTTCATATGGGTGGGAATTATGCCACACGTAATCAGAAACTCATAGGCCTATATACGGGGAACTGGAGAATGTATCCGTTTTTCTTTAGGCTTTTAAACCTAAGATTTGATATTATGACGATGTATTATACATTACAAAGATAAACACCTTTATATGATTATATATTTAAAAAAAATTGTAAAATGGTAAATCTGAATTACTCATTGTTATTTTATGGTTATTAGATGAGTTTATTGTTCATTTAGACTTGAAATTGAACTTATTAGAGCACTTTTGTCTAATGCACTCAGTCTTCGAAAGCCGTACGTTACCTAGAGGCCTAAAGGTCTAAACATTATCTTATAACCCAAATCTGATAGTTTACAAAGCCATTCAGTGAGATACACGAGAGAGAGAGAGAATCATTTTAAAGGTTTAACGAAAGACAACACGAAAGGTGCAGGCGGAGGGTGGAAGGGGGTCAGAAGTTAGTCTAGTTTATCGAATTGGAATGTCTATGTAGATGAATCCAGACGCCAATGATTTACGCACAACTAACATAATTATCTACAGAAGTAAGGAGAACTATAAAGTGACAAATGTTTACAGTATGAGTCCATACATTTGGCAACATGCTTAGTGAGACAGCCCCTTATATCTGGCTCATCGACTATTCCAACGCAGTCCATTTAATTTAAATTCGCTCATATATATATATATATATATATATATATATATATATATATATAATATATATATATATATATATATATATATATATTTTTTTTTTTTTTTTTTTTTTTTTTTTTTTTTTTTTTTTTTTTTTAGGTTTTAATCAACCTTAAATTTCCTTTAAAACGGAAAGGTTAATTGCAAAGTTTGTACTTATGTAGAGCTGTAATGACTTTTTTTGATTGACACTTAACCGTTGTAGGTTTAAACCACTCACAGTTGAACCATCCCAGTGAGATGCCTTGATTTTACCGCTCAAAGGTCACGTAGGGGAGTAGAGCCGACAGTGCACCTCACGTTGTGCGATGTAGGCATGTTTTACCTCCTGTTGCATCTGTAAAACCATTTAACCCTCAGTTTCCACTTTCAGCGCTGAATGATCTTGTAGGTCCCAGTGCTTGGCCTTTGGCCTAAATTTTTTATCATAGTCTTATCACCCATAGGTTTCAGTAGGGCGTAGGAAAGACACTAGATGAGCCGTTGAATGGTAGGGGTCGGTTCGTGGCGTGGCTACGTACTTTAACTGCGTCTTGAGAAAACAGTGGATTTTGTAACTGACGTTATAGCGGACAAAACTGTTTACGAGCAGAATTTCAAAATTTGGACTGTGGATTTGTATGACTTCAAAAGTATTTGTTTGCGTAACTATGTCTCTAGTGCAATTTCGTTTGAGTATTTATTGGGCATAGGCCTCTTAAGTGCTTTACCTACATTTTTTCAATGGAAGATACCTGCGTGGCTTAATTTATTGAAAACTGTGATTGGTATGCTGAGTTGAAAGGGTCAGTATAGTACATATATCTCATATTGTATTGATGGATTATATTACTGGATGATTTTGTCACCCAGGCCGTTTGGAGCGTAAGTCACTCGTGCCATTCAAAATGCTGTGTGAAATCCTCAGCCGTGGCTGCCTGCGTTGTTGCGATGCCAGACGTACGAACTAGGCTAAACTTAACCTTAAATTTAAAAAAATAAATAAAATAAAATAAAAACACCACTGAGGGCTGCAATTTAGTATGTTTGATAATTGGAGGAAGGATGATCAACATACCAATTTACAACCCTCTGACCTTTTTTTTTTTTTTTTTTTTTTTATAAAGATCTGCGGGGTGTAGAGAAAAAGTGCTGACGCGCAGACAAATAACCATCTCAGTAGTTTTCTTTTGCAGAAAACTGGTATCAAAAGCCTACAACACTTATTGCCGTCTGGTACTGGCAACGTTGTATATGTACAGTCTTGGGAGCCAGCGGATTAAGGGATTATTCCTTAATGTTAGTTGTTTCATATTCACGCAGCTTTCCAGGATTAAACGCGCATGATTATCTTGGAAGCGAGGTTAATGGCCTCGTTTACGAGGTAAGTTGTTTATCTCCTTTCATTTTTCTTTTGTCTTCCCAAGTGAGTTTCTAGACACTAAATGGCGTAGTTGGACCACGTTTTGATTGCAGTTAGCTTTTAAAATTTTCAAAAATTATTATATTATTATTATTATTATTATTATTATTATTATTATTATTATTATTATTATTATTATTATTATTATTATTTACGAAGTTCGTACGTTACATTGTCCTTATACTTCGAATCCAAAGGATATTTTTTATGAACCGCACTCAAAATACCTTGGTACTAGCTATCAGAACTTAAAATCTTTTCTTATGAAACAGCAACAAGGGAAAGTTGGTAAGTATATTTGCGAGGTAAGATGTAGAACACCGTTTAACGGTACTGTTTAAAGGAATGTGAAATCGCATTGACAACAGGTAAATGGAAAATAGTGAAAAATTAGTGACCATATTTAAAAAACAGAATGAAAGAAAGACTTATTCTGGAAACAGCTAGAACAGTGGTTCTCAGTCTTTATATGACCACACCCCCTCTAAGAGTCGGTCCTTCCT
Organism: Macrobrachium nipponense; assembly: GCF_015104395.2. Lineage (NCBI taxonomy): Eukaryota > Metazoa > Arthropoda > Malacostraca > Decapoda > Palaemonidae > Macrobrachium > Macrobrachium nipponense. Next base: position 62,795,080 of record NC_087215.1, on the reverse strand, counting down.
TCCACGCTCCCCTTGCATATGTGACTCAAATTCCCTCCCAGACTAGAAAAAAAGAGTAAAAGAAGGGGTTTCGAGGGATAGGGAGGGCGTCAATAACTACAAAACACTGTCAGCCTAACTAGAGTAATAGATTCTATGAAATTAACGTTTATAAACCGATACTTTTGCATTTTTTCATAAACCTCTGAATATGAGTTCCTCACTCATTAAGAGAATAACGAATATAATTAGAAAATTGTTGTATTCATTTTTCCCCAGGGCTCGTGCCTCCCCTCGAAATTGCTGACGCCCCCCTAGGGGGGCGCGCCCCTCAAGTTGAGAACCACTGAGCTAGAAGGATGATACATTTTGGAGGAGAAAAAAAATTAAATAGAATAAAGTAGGTCTATAGGAGAAGCATTCATATGAATCACTCTTCCTTATAGGGCAACCATTCGTGTAGTTGAGCAATTCAATGGTATCATGGCCATAGGCCATTTTTCTAGTATGGAGCGTATTGTCGTCACGGTGTACTGTAGGCATTACTCACGGTTGTTTGTAGCGTCCCAACGGCCCCTAGCTGCAACCTCTTACATTTAATTTGCTGTACCTCCGTTGATATTCTCCGTTTTCCATCTTACTCTCCACCCTCTCCTAACAGTTGTTTCATCGTGCATTCATTGTTTCCCTTTGAGCGTTTAATGACCTCTTAGGTCCCAGTACTTAGCCTATGGCCTAAAATGTATATTCCATTCCATTACAGAGACCAAATTTCCTCTATGTTTTGTAAAATCACAAAGATTGTTTTAATCCCAGAAAGACACTAGTGTTATTAAACCCAATTAAAGCAATTGATTTTCCAGTGAAAGTATACTGGAAAAGAAAGGTTGGAAAATGAGTTTTTGTTAAAATCCTGCGGCTTTACTTTGCTCTCTTATTGGCGTTAAAGAGAGATTTAACCTTCCCAGGAAGTTGCAGGGGAGAATATATATATTCATACCGTGAAACAGTGAGGAAGAATTTGCATGATTTTGTTTAAAGTCTTGTCGCTTAGACTCTTGTGAAATCTCTTTTACTTTCGAGTATCTTAAGAAATAGATGTTGTTTCCATATTTTCACATCGTCTCTCTCTCTCTCTCTCTCTCTCTCTTCCCCTTTTAGTTTTATCTTCCAAATGGATTGTACGAACGTACACTAATTATATCATTGCACATCTTGCCTCTCTCTCTCTCTCTCTCTCTCTCTCTCTCTCTCTCTCTCTCTCTCTCTCTGTCCGGTTTTAGCCATATCTTTTTTCTTTAAGTTTTCCTTCAATAAATTTTTTACAAAACATTTCAATAAATCCAGAACTACATATATTTTCCTCTAAAATACATTGCATTTGATGTTACAAAAATTCTTTGTGAAATACTTTAAGAATTTCTCTTTCAAAATGGCCTTGATATCTCTGTTTTTTTTTTATAATCGAAGCTTTTATTCTATTTATAATCAAACGTTCAGGCACATTCTTGTCTTTGAACAACCATATATTTACAATATAACTTGAAAAAATTAAAGTTGCAGTATTCCTTTGTTTCTTCGATGACTCCGGGAAATCAAAATACATAATTCTGATGAAATTGCAGTGAACAAAATTACAAAATAGCTTCAAAACTCCTTTTAACCATATTACATTTGCAATTCTCTTACAGAAATTATCTTTCGGATGAATTTATGCAATTACACTTTTTTTTTACCATCATTCTCTCTCTCTCTCTCTCTCTCTCTCTCTCTCTCTCTCTCTCTCTCACACACACACAAACATGTTTGCCCGCTGTTTCATCCGTTCAGTTTGAGTAATTTTCGCAGAAATTATTGTTGATATCATTTTATTAGTTCCTTTCCATTACTTTCACTGCTTGGCACCGTTTTAATCGTTGGGGAAACAATGTAATTTCCTGTTTGTTACAGTTACCGTTATACTTTCTGCATGATTTTTTTTATTGTTTTTTTTTTCTCGCATATTGCAATTATTACCTTTTTCTGCATTATTTTTTCTTTATTTTATCCTCGTATTTATCTATTATTGCAAAACTTCAGTACGAAAATAGCTGAAGTTCTGTAAAATTGTACTTGTTAGTACATTGTTTAAAGAATATATATATATATATATATATATATAGTAAATATATATATATATATATAATAGATATATATATATATATATATATACATATATATAGATATATATATATATATACTATATAATAGTATTTATAATATACATATATATAATGCAGAAAAAGCTAATAATTGCAATATGCAGAATAATAAACAAATGTATATATATATATATATATATATATATATATATATATATATATATATAATATATATATATTATATATTCTCGCATATTGCAATTATTACCTTTTTCTGCATTATATATATGTATATATATATATATATTCTTTAAATAATGTACTAACAATACATTTTTATAGAACTTGAGCTATTTTCGTTCTGAAGTTTTGCAATAATTGATAATGCGAGGATAAAATAAATAAAAAATAATGCAGAAAAAGGTAATAATTGCATTATGCGAGAATAAAAAAAAAAAAAAATTAAAAAAAATCATGCAGAAAGTATAACGGTAACTGTAACAAACAGGAAATTACATTGTTTCCCCAGCGATTAAAACGGTGCCAAGCAGTGAAAGTAATGGAAAGGAACTAATAAAATGATATCAACAATAATTTCTGCGAAAATTACTAAAACTGAACGGATGAAACAGCGGGCAAACATGTTTCTCGCATATTGCAATTATTACCTTTTTCTGCATTATATATATGTATATAATATATATAACTATAATATATAATATTATATATATATATATATATATATATATATATATAATATATATATTATATACATATATATAATGCAGAAAAAGGTAATAATTGCAATATGCTAGAATAATATCATATATATCATATATATTATTAATACTATATATATACTATATAACTAATATATACTATATACCTCGAGGTCTATGAAATATAGATTTCACTGTTTAATCATTATACGTCTCCAGGCCTCTTGAAATATAGGTATCAGTATCTATATAATCAAAACCTCGAGATAGACAAAGTAAGAACTCCAGGTTCTATAGAATGAAGACCTCAGGGCCTACGAAATACAGACATGAAGCCCTGTAGAAGTTATTCCATAGTTTTTAATATATTTTTTTATGGAAAAAATTATACTTGTTCGTTTCTTTGTCGGTTTCAAAAAAGATAAAACTTTTTTTAATGTATAATTTTTTTGGAGGGGAGGGAAATTATATTTGTTTGTTTCTCTGTCGGTTTAAAAAGAGATATAAGACTTTTTTAATATTTTTTCTTTGGAAAAAATTACATTTGGTCGTTGCTTTGCCGGTTTAAAACTTTTCTTTTTTCTTAGTTTCGTAAAGCTACTTTTATTCAATTTTTTTTCTAGTTTCGCAAAGCTAATAATTGTATTCTGTCATTTTTCGCGGCGACCCACAACATTCGACTAACCACTGAGTACGTACTAAACTGCTTAGGTCAGCAGAAGCAAAATTGATAATTCAGGAAATGGACCCAAAGTCTTTGTCCTTCTCGAAGTAGAAAGTTTTCGTTTTCCTTTGGGAAGATTCGAGTTTTGCATATCAGATCGCTTTGGAAAGATCCTGATCTCCTCTTTCTCTCTCTCTCTCTCTCTCTGTCTCTCTCTCGCTCAGCCCTTGTCTTTCAGGAAGACCGCATGAAATTACAGTTAATTTACTATTATATATTTTACTCTCTCTCTCTCTCTCTCTCTCTCTCTCTCTCTCTCTCTCTCCTTCTTCTTCTTCTTCTGCTTTTTCTTGCTCTTCTTCTTCTTAACCTCTATCTTTGGAATGATTGCAAGAACCCAGAATCATGTTATTTCTCTCTCTCTCTCTCTCTCTCTCTCTCTCTCTCTCTCCTTCTTCTTCTTTTTCTTGCTCTTCTTCTTCTTCTTAACCTCTATCTTTGGAATGATTGCAAGAACCCAGAATCATGTTATTTCTCTCTCTCTCTCTCTCTCTCTCTCTCTCTCTCCTCTCTCTCTCTCTCTCTCTCTCTCGTTAAATATTTTTTAAATCTCGAGACCTAAAATTATGAATCAAGAAGAAAATTTTCTGTACCTCACAGGCACCTATCTGTCATTGAATGATTCTGAATCCTCAAAATTTATATCGTTCATTAATTACCTTCGACAACGAACCCGAGAGATATAACTTAAAAACCGATTTCATTGTGCGAGCACGCGCGCGCGTTTTAGCAAAATATACCAAGAGCGGGAGAAATGTATAAGTATCCTCGTCTTTTTAAACATAGGTTTATAAAATTTATAAAAATAAAATGCTGCCATCAAGACGAATATGTAAGAATATCACAAACCGCAGTCCATAATTTTTTATTATATTTCCTAAGTAAATTCACAAAAGCTGTTTAAATCCAAATTTTTTAAAATTAATTGTTAGTGAATTTTTTTATTAACTGTTCGTCAATGCAATTCCAGCAGCCGCATCAGCGGAGCTCCAACAAAGTAGCTCCAACTTGTAGGAGCGTGAGGAAAACACGTAGCCACCAGACTCCGTGACGACGAAAGTTTGGTGTAATTGCTTTCGTCGAGCGGTATCTGGATGGGTGGTCCTTGCACAGACGGGGAAAAAATAAAGGTCACTTTCAATTCAGCATTGTCCGACCTCCAGCTTACTCGAGCTGCGTGCAGGATTTTCCCCTCACTCATAAGTTGTAAACATTACGCGCATTCCTAACTTGACGTAACTTAAAACGTGCTAAGATCTGCGGTCAAATAGAGCCTTGTTTCACCAACGAAATTACAATGAATAAGCTATATTTTATTAGAAAACATTTTTCGGTGCTGTTTAAGATGCACATTATTTATTTTTTACGTTTTCATTCTAATGAATAAATCATAAATATCCTATCCTAAAATTCCTGTATCATTAAACACCTTTTTCAGACCTTTTTAGGCTCCTCCATAGACCTTTCCTAGCCCCAAAAAAGGAGAACAACAACAAGAACAATAACAAAGTCGTCTGTATGCGTACTCCCCGAGTAAGCGAAAAACCATTGAATTTAAAGTTTTCCTCTATCTACAATTTTTTGAGTTTAGTAGTTCCATCCACGATATCGTTAAATTTAGTAATCTTCTCCCAAAAAGCTTAAAAAAATTAGTAGCTTGTTGGACCACTAAAACATGGCAAAGTCAGCAGATCCGCTCCTCTAACGGCACCCCCCTACCCCCCTCACCCCCAAACCCCCTTCCCCCTCCCCCACACACACAAAAGTAGTTTGTTCCCCAACCCCTGCCCCACCCCCAAAATTGTTTTGAGTAGACTACACTACAGTTGACAGTATGTTTCACATTCGTTTTGTTTTGACTACATGAGTATCCTTTATCATTTTTATTATCTCTCTCTCTCTCTCTCTCTCTCTCTCTCTCTCTCTCTCTACATATATATAAATATATGTTTGTGTTTGTATGCGTATGTATGTATATAACCGCACAATTTTAAGAAGCATATTGTTGGAGAAATGTAAAACACACCGTATTTGAGTATTTGTGCAATTCTTAAAGTATATCTGAGTAAATGTATGCATAGCTAAAGAGCAGAGCACATACAGATAGAGAGAGGAGAGAGAGAGAGAGAGAGAGAGAGAGAGAGAGAGTCATTTGCATGTAGGAAGAGGCCGGCCAAAGATCGGCGTTCCATCCCTTTTTCTTGCAAATAAGAGATAAAACGAGGCCGAGTTCGGCTTTATTAAGCATTCATGAATGCAAGGCAATGAGTACGCTAATTCGCGGGGCACTTGCTGGCAATATAGTTTTACATGCTGAGAGAGAGAGAGATAATAGCAGGTGTTTGGTTGCTTGTATTTATGTTTTTTACATTTTTCCATTCCAATGTGAAACTGTCAATTGTATACGAAAGTATGTCTTGCATTTTTACGGAAACATTTTAGTTTGTTTACGTTTACTTGGGGTCTTTTGTATAGATTTATTTTTCTTAAAGATATATTTTTATGACTTTTTACTTACCGAGAGAGAGACTGGCTATCAGGCGTTTGGTTGCTTGTATTTAAGTAGACAGTCATTCATGTTCCATTCCCAGTAGAAAAATGTTTATTTTATACGAAAATATTTCTTGCATTTTTTACGTAAACCACCTTAGCTTACTTACAAATTATGGATTGTTTACGAAAGTGTATATTTTTGTGTGTGTAAACAATCTCAGTTTATTTACTTATTACTTGTTGATTTCGAAAGTATAGCTTGTTTTTACATAAACATTCTCTGTTTACTTACAATTAATTATTCTTCACCTAAGTATGCCTTGTTTGTTTAGGTAAAAATTCTCACTTTACATCAAAATTATTTATTGTTTACGAAAGTATGACTTGCTTTTTTTGAAGGGTAAACAATCTCAGTTTACTTGCAAATTATTTGTTTAGGAAAGTATGCATTGCTTGTTTGTGTAAACGTTGTCTCTTAAATTGAAAATTATTTATCGTTTACGACGAAATTATGCCTTGCTTTCTTGAGCAAACATTTTCAGTTTACTTACAAATTATTTAAAGTTTAGGAAAGTATATCGTGCTTTTTTGTGTACACACTATATGTTTACTTACAAATTATTTAATGTTTACTAAAGCATCCTTAGATTACCAAATCCACACTGCATTTATTCCACTACAACACAAAATCAGCCTCTAATCGGCTCATTTTCATAATCTGTGAAAATGGTAATTTTCGAATCAAATGAAATATGAACCCATTGAATTAGTGGTTCTATCCAGACGGTACATATCAAAGCCTCATAATGAGCTCGTTTAATCTGTTTAGAAATACGAAACGTCCAGGGTTCGAATTTCTGACACAGTGTAAGTTACCGAAGGATATAAGGTTTTAATTCTGACATTCATTTGTTCATTTGGGGAGAGATCTGTGGTCGCATTGTGACTCACTACCTCTTAGACTTTCTCTGTTGCAGTTGCTGTAAAGTTTATTGAGACATACTTGTATGTCATCTCACATTCCGAGTAGCTGTCGCCTCAGTGTTTACTCATTACCATTTGCACATTTTGTGATGTGATGCCTCAGTGTTACTCATTACCATTTGCAAATTCTGTGTTGTGATGCCTCACTGTTACTCTTTACCATTTGCACATTTTGTGTTGTGATGCCTCGCTGTTACTCATTGCTTTTCGAACATTTTTTGTTGTGATGCCTCAATGTCACTCATTACCTTTTGTACGTTTTATGTTAGGATGCCTCAGTGTTACTCATTACCATTTGCACATTTTGTGTTGTGATGCCTCATGTTACTCATTACCATTTGCACATTTTGTGTTGTGATTCCTCAGTGTTACTCATTATCATTTGCACATTTTGTGTTGGGATTCCAGTGTTTACTCATTTTTTACATGCCACATTTTTGTGTTGTGATTTTACTCATACCATTTGCAGATTTTGTGTTGTGATGCCTCAATGTTACTCATTACCATTTGCACATTTTATGTTGTGATACCTCAATGTTACTCATTGCCTTTCGAACGTTTTATGTTATGGTACCTCGATGTTCATCATTACTTTCCGGACAATTCATGCTTTTGATACGATGAAAGGGGCAGCACATTCACACCTCCTCATTCCGCGTTACTGTCAGTCAGTCAGTCAGTCAGTCAGTCCATTGTGACCTATCTCTGCTCCTGGCACTTTCACGCCATTTAATAGCGTCCTACGCAGCGGCTATTTTTACGCCGAAACTGCTGGAGCTGTTGTAAACACGCGGGGCATTTAGCTTTTATGAAATTGTTTTGATCTCGCCGATATAGAGACATCTATACAAACAAGAGTTTTTTTTTTTTTTTTTTTTTTTTTTTTTTAGTACAGATGCTACGTAACTTAGGCGTGAGCCCTTAGCAAAGGAATTTCTCTTTGCATTGTTTTTTGAGTCTTTTTGTGTGAAAGGAAAATAGGAAATACCCAGGAAAAAAATAAAAAGACAAATGACCCAGTGGATTTGCGAAAAGTTGAGTTGATCTTTCGCAACACGAAAGGGAGAAAAACTTTAGTACAAGTGTCTGTTGAAAGCGAGTTCCCGCCTTTCATTTCATTCTCTGTATTTGCTGCGTAGAACAAATAAACGCACAACGCTTTGTCCATCTGCTGACGAAACCATCTTTCATCCAGCTCAAAAATTTTTGTTTATAGAGATTCAAGGGGAGAGAGAGAGAGGGGAGAAGAGAGAGAGAGAGGGAGAGAGAGAGAGAGAGAGAGAGAGAGAGAATCAACTAATAGCGAGCCGTTTGACTTTCACGATGTTTGCTTTCAGCATTTTATAGTCGAGAGAAAAGAGAACTGGTACTGAATCTGCGTTCTTTCCCCTTAACGATATTTGTTTTCGGAATAATTTCAGAGAGAGAGAGAGAGTTGGGCCAGAGAGAGAGAGAGAGAGTTGGGGCAGAGAGAGAGAGAGAAAGAGAGAGAGAGAGAGAAGGGGGGACAAGGAGAGAGAGGGGGGAGGGTGGTTGCAGAGAGAGAGAGAGGGAGGGAGGTGGGGGGGGGAGGAATTCAGAGACAGAGAAAGAGAGAGAGGGGGGGAGTGCCATGGAGAGAGAGAGAGAGAGAGAAAGGGGGAGGAATTCAGAGAAAGAGAGAGAGAGTGCCAGTGATGAGAGAGAGATTGAGATTCATCTGGCCGTTACATATTTACTGCATAAAAATCTCCTTGTTTTGTCGTAAACTTGTATCAATAAATCGTGAGGCGGGTGTTGGATGTTTTGCAGGAGCTCAGGCTGAAGAAATCCTGAAAGTCCTGTTTTATTACAACGTTGCTTTTCATTCCTGAGCTGCGCAAATAGCTCTCGTCCATTAACTTTTTTTTTTTTTTTTTTTTTTTTTTTTTAAGGTTGCTTTTCCCAAAAGTTGTATGATATACTTTGAAAACATTGCTGTGCGATTTTTATGTTTTATTTTATTTATTTATTTTTTTTCATAAAGGGACGTGATTAGTGTCTTAACAGGTTCTGTTCATGACTACTAAATGTTTCATATATATAATATATTATATATATATATATATATATATATAGATATAATATTATATATATATATAATATATATATAATATTATTATATAAGTATGAAAAGCCCATTAAAACCCTTCACTCTACTTTTCAAGCTTTAAACCAGAGTGGTTTAATGGGCCGTTTTATACTT
>NC_087215.1:62778316-62783316 GCF_015104395.2 Macrobrachium nipponense | reverse complement strand
TAAATTGGTCCAAACATTGAAGTTGTTGAAGAAGATTCTCTCTCTCTCTCTCTCTCTCTCTCTCTCTCTCTCTCTCTCTCTCTCTCTCTCTCTCTCTCTCTGACGTACCTACACACATAAATGAAATGAAACAAAGGGCAGGTCAGTTTAGAGATAATTATTTGCCTACAAGGAATTCACAGACTCAAATAATGAATTTTCTCTGGAACTCAAGATAAATATTACCAGCCCATTATTTTATTTCAGATATGCTGCAAGCGATGATTGAGTCCACTTTATTTTGGACTTTATTTTGAATAAGGTTACTCTGTAAGTGTGTTGGGAAATGCAAGATGGTGTTATTCATACTTCAGTTGTTGGGGTGGTTTTTCTCTTCTGAAAAGTCCCCAGTCTGTTTTAAGTGAAAGAGAACCATTTACTCATTTCTACATGTTTTCAAAACCACTGAATAAGAGGTAAAAACGTTATAAAGATATTCCGAGCGTCTTTCCTTTCTTTTTTTCTTCTCATTTTTGCCGTTCCATGATCCCTGGTTTAAGACTTTGTTTTTCAATATTATGTCGACACTAGTCTCGCACTTATACTGGGTCATACTGGGTCATTCAACCCTCATACTCTCTTCACTTATATTCTTTTCGCATTGATACAACAGGTCTCTGACCCTTCAGCCGACGCAATACTCTCTCTCTCTCTCTCTCTCTCTCTCTCTCTGCTTGTGAAGTTCTCTTAATACGTTCGGATTAACCTCCGTAACTTTCGGTGTTTCATTTTCCAAAATGTTCATATCAGTGCAATAAATTAGGAGAAAATTGCTTCAGACATTGAAATTGTGGGAGAATGTTCTCTCTCTCTCTCTCTCTCTCTCTCTCTCTCTCTCTCTCTCTCTCTCTCTCTCTCTGAGCTTTTCTGACTAAACACAATTTCTTCCTCTATTTTCCATAACTTTTGATTGATGTTGGCCCAAATGATACCTGCCCCACACATCCTTATATTTATATTCTTACAAAATGATCTTTGCACCCTTTTCCCATGCATATTTATCAGCAGTTCTTCACTTTCAGGTCTCTGTAACCTCTGACGTATATTTGGTGTTGGCAAGCGTTCAAGACACACTTCTTCTATTGTCTTGAGCCTTGAAAGGGGAACTTCTGGTTAATAGCCATTAAATTTCGTGAAACAGAACTTTTAATAAGAATAAAAAAAAATGAGCCATTGCTCGAATCTATACGTAATCCCATTTTTTTTAACAATTTAATTTCAAATTAGCGCCGAGGTACTTCGATGGAGAGCGCCATTTATCCAGGATTCGACTATGTTGCCATCTGGCGGATTAGTACCGATGACGAAGTGTCGCGGTCGCCTCAAAATAACAAGCGCAGCGAAGTACGCGCTTTGTATTGCATTTGTCCTCGGTATTGTCCTCATGTCTTTGGTCAATTGTCATTCAGATATCATGCAGCTGGTATTGGCAGCTTAAATCCAACATATTCTTCATCAACTGTTTGATTACGAGGGTAGAATATCCATATCTTGTTTACAACACAGGATGGTTATAACCTGTCTGTTATGTTTTCCAAATTTATCAAACATCCAAATGATGAATTGCCTATAAGCAGCAAGCCGCATTAATCCGAAATGAAAATATGATTGAGATTAAAAGTATGTCATTTGTCTTTCTGCCCAATTCCAAGAGGTAATTTAATATTGATAAAATGTACTAAGATGTGGCTTTTCAATAATAAAACGTGTGGTTCAAATTAAAATATTACTCTCCATCACGACTGAAATATGCAGCCCAAATCATATTGAACCTAGGCTATGGTAGGGACCGATCCGATTTTTCTTACCTGTTAGGTGCTGGATCTGATGGGACTTGGTTCTGATAGTGCTGACACATCATAATCAAACTTACTCTAACAACAGGTGGACTGGTACAGACTTCAGTAAATTCTGGATGCTGACAAACGCAATTAATCCCAAGGTCAGTCAAACTTGGTTTCAGTCTGTCGTCCAAATATGTCATTATTTCCTGGCAGCAAAAACATCCCAATCCAGTCGGCATGAAAACACAGAAACCAAATAGGTCCCAAAATAAGTCAACAGTCCGCTTAGGTTCTGCATCTTCAGAGAGAGGATATCAGCATCAAAACCTCAGCGGTATCCTCATCTCCGTCGCCGTTATAATTAAGAAAACTGTCATTTTCGGAATCCGTCGTAGTTAGAGAAGTGTCTGAATCACTTGTGACTTGCAAATCCATGTCGCACGTGTAAGCTGCCATTTTTATTGTGTAGACAACACGCCTGGCGGGATAGTTTCGTCTGTCTGAGCCTACGGCGACATGACGTCACGCATAACAGATGAGCTACACATAACTGGCTACGCCTATGGTGCAATAGAAAATTAGTTGCAAAAATAAGAAAATGCCCCTTTCAAACAAATTTTTTTTCATCAGGGGTACTTAAATGGAATAATACTACATATGTAACAGCTTAAATGCAACCAGAAGTTCCCCTTTAAGACAACTTCCATGCAGCGGTCAGTCGGACAAGACGCAGGCGTTGGTTGCTGTGCCAAAATGAAAGTTGAAATTCAGTTTCTTTATTTACATATGTATTTTCTGTAGTTTATTAAAAAGGCATGTGGGCATCTCCATATTTTCTTGATGCTACTTAGTTACCAATGAAACAGAATTACTGTTTTTTTTTTAACATCTTGAGTTTGTCAAGAATGCCGTGATTATGTAAACTAGCAAACATGTATACAAAAATTATGTATGAAAATTCGTAACTAAGTCTACGGGCGTAACCAGCCTCGTTTCAGGAAATCCCTTCTCACCCCTCGAGGGGTTTGGTTGGGGTGGGGGGGGAGATAGGATTAAACCCCATTATAAACCATCTTAGGGGTCCCCACTGTAACCCTGCCACGTTTCATGCCCATGAACCAGCCGTTTGGCCTTGATTGAATGACAGATGGGCGGACAGACATTACACCCATTATAGTAAGATGAAGGAAAGCGTATTCCAGTGTCACCTTTATAGGCGGCTATAGTAGATTCACATTAACCGTGCATCTGATGTCTAAGCCAGTCCCTAACGACGCTCCTGATTGGAGTTTCCAGCCCTGTGACTGGCTTATCAACAGCCAATCAGTAGCATGGTAATGTACTCGCCTAGATATCAAATGCTCAGTTGGCGTGAATCTAATATAGCTCCGACACTCACGTATCGAGATTTTCATCAGCATTTTGTATTTATTACCTTAAGGATGGTTTTTTTTCAGTCTGTTTGTCTGATTTTTTTAAGAATTATTATAATTGAATATCTATGGAAATTTTGCATATGGGTAGGACATAGACCAGATTTTGTTTTTCGGGGGATGAGGGCATTCTGTGGGTGCTCTGTAGATTCGACGAGAGGGTAGCCCGTTATTTTTAATTTTATTTATTTATTATTTTGCATTCAAACTTTATGGCTTATTTTGTGGTAAAGTTCGGTTTTAAGGAACTATATAGGAACTCTTAATCTTCATAAACTCTTGTTTATAAGCAATGGCTGCTGCTGTATCGTCCTGAGTTACAGCATAATCCGGCTTGTTATTTCTTGATGTATGTACTCGCCAAGTGTAATTACATTTTAATAAACTAAGTAATTAGGTAATTACGTTATGTATTTGTTCATTTGTTTGTTTAGTCGGCGAGAAGAAATGGAACACTCTTTTGGGTCGAAAAATTAAATAAATTAGTTTGGATCGTTAAATAGAACAAGGTATGATCCAACCTCCAGCTTACTCAGGGTGCACGCTAAAATTACGGTCAAATAGCACGTTGTTTCACCAACGAAAATTGAAATACATACGCTATGTATTATTAGAAATAATCGTTCTGTACGGTTTAGCATGCACATTATTTTTTACATTTTCATTCTGACGGATAAATAAATATCCTATCCTAGATTAGGCTTTTCCATAGGGTTTTCTAAACCCATCCCCCCAACAACAAGCAGATAGCAAACTAGTTTGTAGGGTGTTTCGAAATTAGAGCCCCCCCTCCACAGAACAAATGGAAAGTTATGAAGTTTTCTGCTATAGCCCATTTCCAAGTACATTATCTTAAGTTTCTATTAAGCTATTTTTCATTTTACATTTCTTGTATTTTCAGACTGAGTGACGGAGTCAGATACAGCCATGGCTAACGACTCAGAGGAAATCAGATGGATTGACCGAATCCGGGCTATAATCTTCGGAGAGGCCAGGGATGCTGGCGCATCCTTCGTTTCACATTCCTGGATAGCTAAATACGTTAAAAGAGATGAATCCTTTGTTAAAAGAAACTGGAACAAAAATCCATATGACTGTCATCGCGAAAAGAGTGAGAATCTTGGAAGGCCTGAAGTTCTTTCTCAGGAGTAAAAAGACATCATAGCTGAGGCAGTGGGTAGACCAAGAAAGTCTTTACGTAAATTGGTGCTTGAACTAAAAACAAAAAGGGGAAAGAAGAGAAGTTATAGTGCTGTATATCGTGAGTTGAAAAAATCTGGTATCAAGCCATTTCATGTTATCAACAAGCCCAACATCACCCAGCAACAGAGAGAAGACCGTGCATGGTTTTGTGGTTCATTTCTTAAAGATTGGGATGAAGCTGACTTTCACCATGTTGCCGCATTAGATGAGTTCTTCATTTACACAGTCAGAAAGCCAAATCATGAAAATGACATCATTTGGGCTGCAAAGTTGGATGATATCAGCGATGACGTGAGCTATCGCCAAGTTGTGAAATTTCCTGAATGTTTGGGAATTTTTCTCTGTTTCACAGCGAAACAGTTAATGTGGATTATCAAAGAAAAAGGACAGTCATGGAATGGCGAATACTTCAGAGAAACTGTGCTTATTGGTGGAGTATTTCCTTTCATCAAAGATCCTGAAAATGTGTTATCTCTTGAAGAAGTCAAATTTTTTCATGATAAGACCATGTTTAAAGGCTCTTCAGACACAGGAGCTGCTT
>NC_087215.1:62713316-62773316 GCF_015104395.2 Macrobrachium nipponense | reverse complement strand
CATTTGTTTTTTTATCTCTTACCTGAACTCTGTTCCCGCTTCATATCTTTAATCTTGCTGTCCAATTTCTCAGTGCAACTGTGGGGTTGATCTCCCAGGGGTAGTTCCGTCAGTGCACCTCACGTAGGGCGATGTAGTTATTACCAAGGGTGCTTTCCTTTCTTCAACTTTGTTTCCCAACCTCTCTAACTATTATTTCTCAGTGCAGCTCCCGGGTTTCATACCCCAGTTCCACCTGTAGATCCTTGTACTCTATTTCAAAGTTACTGGATCCCTTTATTTTGCTGTTCAATCACTCGCCCCTTCTTATCACTGTCTCAACCTCCGAATGACTGAAAGTGCCCCAGTGTTTGGCTTGACAACCCAAATTTCTTCAGTTCAAGTATAATTTGAATAACGAAGTATCTCAGTAGAAGTGTTTGCCTTTATAAATGAAGTGACTATTTGTCTTGAGAACGTTTGCTGTCAGGAATAACTTGATCTGGATGGAAAGTGCGTTGTCCCATTCCTAGGAAACTGACGGTTTATCACGAAAGAGCGTGAACTATACTAGGGAGAACGATGATTTATTTCGACCAAACGTGAACTATTCTAGAGAGAATGATGATTTATTTCGCCGAAGTGTGTACTATGATAGAGAGAATAATGATATATTTCCAAAGAGAGTGTACTGTTCTAGAGAGAATAAAGATTAATTTAGACTTAATGTGCTCCATCCTAGAGAGAATCAAGATGTATTACAACGGAATGTATACTAATCTAGAGAGAATCAAGATGTATTTCGACGGGATGTGTACTATCCTAGAGAGAATTATTTATTTCGACAGAGCGTGTACTCTTCTGGAGAGAATAAAGATGAATTTCGACGGGATGGGCACTCATCTGCAGAGGAGAAAGACGCACTTAGAAAGCGCTTGTGTGCGCTGTTCTAAAAAATAAAGATATATCTCGACGGATTGTATACTATGCTAGAGAGAATGAAGATTGAATTCGACGGAGAATGTACTGTTGTAGAAGGAAAGATTCATCTCGGTGGAATGTGTACTACTTTAGAGACTTACGGTTTTCTCGACGGAGTGGGTGCTATCTCTACAGAATGTGTATTATTTCTAAAGAGAAGAGTGATTATGCGCCACTCAGTAAACACTATCCGACGGGGAATGGAATAGCATGTCTCGACATGATTGATAATTAGGTCAACATAAAATAACGATTGATATTTTAAAAGTGCCCACCATTCCAAAGAGGATAATGATTTATCTCTACAAGAACATATCTTTGTAGTACATAGAGAGAACGTAAAGTTATTTAGACAAGATTTTGCTTTCGTCCCGAACAGAATATCGATTTATATAGTCTGGTAATAAAAACACATTTTTTATGTTGATCTTTAATTATCAAGAAAAAAGGCCACTAAAAGTTGAAGTAAATTAATACATTTATTTAATTTAACTTCGTGTTTCTACAGGGGCTTTTTCCTTAACCAAGAACGATTTGCCCTTCGGTAGAACAATGGTTTATCCTGACTTGAGATATTTGCCTTCTAAAAAAAGAATACAGCAGCTACTTAAAACGAAAAGATAGACTTTACAATTCTACCGTCATAGAGGGACTGAAGATTTATCCCGGCGGAGTTATTGTACTTTCCTAAAGAGGCAGTTCGGAGAGTTCCATCCGAACACTCTCTTTCGATTTGAAGGCGAGCAAGCAACCCTTCAAGCGGGAAATAAAGATTGCATTCAGCCGCAATACTTCCGTCGGGTCCTGTGTATATTCTCAGGTGTGTATATATCCTACACACAAATACTACGTATACACACACACACCATCCCGTCGGTATGCGGCCCTGAGGGAGACTACTATATAACCCCCCCCTGTGACTTTTCAATCGCAGTAAGAGACACCCACAGAGACCAGATCAGTTTTTATATTTCGTCTTTTCGAATTCCCTCCCATCCCCTACCCCACCACCTCCCTGCCTTCAAAATTCGACTTGGCTAGTTCCATCTGGGTGGGGATGGACGGCCCTTGTTGAATACATCAGAAATATATTTCCATATTTTGAAATTGTATATATTCTCGAGAGGCGGAAGAAGGGGGCGGGGGGGCTCTTCCGGTAGGATGGAGGGGATATCTCGGAATTATTGAAAGGAAGAAGGATGATGAGGAAGGAAGGAAGGAGGTTGGAAAGGAAGGCCAAGGCATTTGGCAACATCTTGTTCGGGAAGGTCTTCGATATCTATACAATCCCTGGTCCCGTTCTTTTTCTCCCAGTAGGGGTGGGTAGTGCCGTCAGCGCACCTCGCGCGGTGCATTGTAGGCATGACTTAAGGCTCTTTGCAGCGTTGCTTCAGTCCCTAGCTGGTTCCTCGCCAACCGATTCGGTAGTCGCGAGTTCGAGTTCCCGCTCTGCCAGCGTGGAATCGGAGGATTTAATTTCTGGTGATTAGAAAGTCATTTCTCGATATAATGTGGTTCGGATCCCACAATAAGCTGTAGGTCCCGTTGCAAGGTAACCGATTGGTTCCTAGCCACGTAAAAATTTCTAATCCTACGGGCCAACCCTAGGAGAGCCGTTAATCAGCTCAGTGGTCTGGTTAAACTTTTTTTCTTTAAGTTTTTATTCAATAAATTATTTACAAAACATTACAACAAATCCAGAACTACAAACATTTTCATCTAAAATACATTGCTTTTAATTTATATTACAAAAATTCTTTGCGAAATACTTTAACTAACAATTTATCTTTCAAAATGGCCTTGATATCTCTCTGGTCTTTTATAATAGAAGCTTTTATTCTATTTATAATCAAACGCTCAGGCACATTCTTGTCTTTGAACAACCAAGAAATACTCTTTCATTCCTTTTAGCGTACCTCCGTTCCTATTCTCTTTCTTCAATTAAAAACTAAAGAATTTTCTAATATAAGAGACCACTGTAAGAAATGCAAGACATCATTCACTTATGAAGACTTTAATGTTATCGCCCAAGCACCCAATGACCACTCTCTCTCCATCCTGGAATCATTAACTATTAAACAGCTTGTTCCTTCCCTAAACAGTCAGAACTCTTCCACGGTCTTATATATCGCCTAAGTTGACGTCGTCCTCCTGAAAAACTGAGAATGTCACTCAGTTCTTAGCTCAGATAGAGTAAGGTACAATACATTTTAACACCATAACTTTTTATATATATAATTTTTAAAAAGTTTTTTTTTTTCTCAGTATTAGGTTTTCAATGTTTTTTAATAATGTTTTAGCTTATTTTTGTTTGTTTTAAATTTAAGTTTCTTGTTTTTAGACTTTGTGATTTTTTTTAAACTGAGTCTTTTTTTAATTTTTATTCTTTGTATTTTACAGCCCTGATGATGAGACATGTAGTCTCGAAAATTTGGCCAATAAATCTAAAATGCTACGATGGCTGTTTGCTGTTTTATTCCTATATAAATATATATATAGATATATATATATATATATATATATATATATATATATATATATATATTATATATATACATATATATATAATATATATATATATATATATATATATATATATATATATATATATATATATATATATATATATGAGTCAGTATTAAGTCGTTTCCACTAACAGGAGTGGCTTCAGAAAGAACACAAAGGTCACTACCACTTTCATACAGTTTTTACCCTTTTTTTTTTTTTTTTTTTTTTTTTTTTACTTCACCTTGTATTTTGGAATGAGTCTGTCATCTCTATGTCCTTCGATTCCCGATCCTGGGGCTCACCACAGTCGGCTAACTACAAGGCGCATAAATTATATATAATTTATGCTCGCTGATGCACAGTGGATTTCACATGGACATTCCTATGTCTCTCAACTTCTTTCTAATCTTGCCTTGAATAAAAAAAAAATATTCTGTCGAATTCCTTTTGTATGCTAGAGAGCCTGAATTCTTTACATTCACGAGACTTCACCTTTATTGTGGAAATGAAGGATGAATATTTGAATATATCAAAAGTCTTTCCTTTCGCATTGCAACAATTCTCGATTCGGCCCTGGGATCCAAAGGACGGCGAACTGACAGAGAAGCCTGATTGCTTTCATCCTCGAAAAAGATACTGACGGTAAAATGCATTCGCATTTAACCCGGCAACGCCGCTAAAATTCGCCCCCCTGAAAAATTCGGAAACGAAAGGAAAATTTGCCCGTGAGGTGAAGACCCAACCGAACCTGACTGAAAATGAGATCAGGAGACACGCGGAAAAAATGCGCCGAAGTGTCTTCGGCGCGATCGAGTTTTCTATGCATCGTACGATCAATGCCACCGAAAATAGATCAATCTTTCGGAGGTCTCGGTATGATGTTTTATGAGCCGTGCCCCATGGAATTTTTAACCGTAGCCCGGTGGTGGCCTGGCCAGACGCACGATTATGGCTAACTTTAAGCTTAAATAAGATGGAATCTACTGAGGCTAGACGGCTGCAATTTGGTACGTTTGATGACTGGAGGGTGGATGATCAACATGTCAGTTCGCAACCCTGTAGCCTCAGTCGTTTTGAGGATGTTTGCAAGGGTTGGAGCATTTCAGAGTACCCTTCTTGAAATCCAGATGAGTCAAGAATTTGGGTAACTACGCTTCTCATGTTAGATCTGAAAGGGGGAAGTCAGCCCCTCTTGCCCCTACCCCCAGGTCCGGATAAAGGAATAATAAGAGTATGATTTTACTATTACTGTTGTTCCCGTAATAAAAAAAATGGTGCACATATTTGAACTTACATTTGGAATCTAGTAGGAGAAGGTACCTCACACTGGAAGAATCTAGCGGGTGAGGGGACCCATGATGGGATGGAGGAATCTAATGAGGGAAGGGACCCGCACTGGAAGAATCTAGAAGGGAATGGGGCCAAAAGTGGACCGAAGGACTCCAGGGATGGAGATTCCCACAGTGGGCTTGATAACCACCAGAATATTGGCATAAGGGCAAATACAAACATAAATGCATTACCATAGTAGATTCACATCAACCGTGCATCTGATGTCTAAGCCAGTCCTTTACGACGCTCCTGATTGGCTGTTACATGCCAATTACAGAGATGCAAACTCTTAGTCTCTCGAGAGAGTTCACATAGGCAGGATGCATGTTCCACCTCTCCTGAAGGATGCGTCTTTCAAAGGTATCCCTCAGGAGAAGGGGAACTTACATCCTGCCTATGTGAACACTCTCGAGAGACTGAGAGTTTCCAGCCCTGTGACTGGCTAATCAACAGCCAATCAAGAGCGTCGTAAAGGACTGGCCTAGACATCAGATGCACGGTTGATGTGAATCTACTATAGCTACCTAGATAATAAACAAAGTGAGACAACACAAACAAACAATATTTAACATGAATCGAACGCGGCTTCTCTCAGTTCATTACCTAGAACAAACGAGAACATTGAGCAGCATCGAAAATAAAGACGACATCCAATTCGTCGTAGGTCTTCGCACTCGGGGAGCGAGAAGGGCGGGGTGGGGGTGGGGGGTTGGGGGGGCGGGAACGTTGATAAAAAGAGGGACGATATCTGGGAGGTGTTAGAATAATTTTTGCATCCCATTTTAGAAGTCTTCGAAGTCTTCCTTCCCCCCGACCTAAGCTGAAAAGTTTTTGGCATTTTCCTCCTCCTGTTTTGAAGGTGACCATTGAAGCATCAATTTCCTGACGAAATTCTCGCCCCGCGCCCCACTCTCTCTCTCTCTCTCTCTCTCTCTCTCTCTCTCTCCGCTTCATATGTCATCGTTTCTCGCATTTGCTAAACTGCATTTATACTTTTCATCTCGGAAATGTAAAGATATATATATATATATATATATATATATATATATATATATATTATATAATATATATATGTGTGTGTGTGTGTGTGTGTACATACATTTATACACACATATTCTTTTGAACTGTGTCGTAATGACGGCTTTCCTTCTCAGTAGCATTTTCGTACTCAACCGAGCCAGCACACTTAACACACCTGCTCGCGCGCATGCGCAAGCAGACTTACCCAGCAAAACGTTAGAGGGATTATCGATCATCACGCCGTTATAAATGAATGCAGTTCCTTGGCCTGCTCTTTGGGGGCGGGGGTGAGGGGCAGGTTCCTCTTGGCCGAGGACATTGCGCGTATTAGTTTCACGAATATTGGTCAATTTATCTCCCCGACGAAAAGGAATTATCGGCCTTTTTGGTTTTCCGATGGAGCCTAATGACTTAATTTATGGGCCGAGTGGAACCCAGCTTAGTACAGGTTTTTTTTTTTTTTTTTTTTTTTTAAAGCTCTGTCGGTGTGTTTATGATAATGTTTCGCGGGATAATCTTCAGTTGTTTTGTTCATAGCTAATGCTGATAATATCAAATTTCATGTAGAGAGCTGATGGAAATTACATACATATATATATATATATATATATATATATATATATATATATATATAATATATATATATATATAATATATATAATATTCAGCCACATACTGCGTTTTATATCAAATTCACTAGACAATGGCAATGACTTGAACCAGGGGGAATGAATTATAAGTGCTAAGTGTTTCGTCCCACGTACCCAGGGGGATTTAATTATGAGTGAGAAGGGCTTTGTTCCGAGGTAATAGTGAAGGCGATATTAAACGAAACTTCAATTTTACGAATATAATAACTCATACATATATATAACATATATAATGTATTATAGTATTATATATATATATATATATATATATATATATATATATATATATATATATATATGTGTGTGTGTGTGTGTGTGTGTGTGTGTGTGTGTGTGAGATAGAGAGAGAGAGAGAGAGAGTGAGAGTCCGTATTACAAGTAGAACCGTTTCTCTCTTATCCATGTTATCGGTATATTCGTAATTCTTTTATTACACAATATAATATCAGATTGCCATCTGTTACGAATCCCTTGATTGTATTAGGATCAGCTTATCTCGAAGGACTTAAACCTCAGCGTGTGAAAGTTTTCGTTTTGGTTAAGATAGGTTCCAGCTCAAAAATAAAATAATCTGATATTTATATTTATTATTGTCACAACTCGTTCGCTCAGTCATCATCGTATACCATATACAAAAATGAACATATTTCATTTTTTAAGAACTAAATCAAATGCCTTATGTATGTATGTATGTATGTATGAGAGCATTTAACCGCAGAGATTGAACAAGTGTTACCTCCCTCATGTGGGGATTCTTCAATTTAAAAATCCCTGTAAATGCTGCATATCCTTCAAGATCCTTCACGTCGTTGATGGTCGCGCTGTTGTAACCTGGCAGACCGCCGAGGCTCGGACATGCCGTCCCTGGGCTTTGCATGACGTTGTGTGACGTCAAGGCGTCTCGACTTTTCACTGGCTGCTGGGCTGCTTGTCCCATCTTGTATTCTTTGGTTGGGGTGTCGCTCGGTCTGGTATTATTTATATTATTATTTATTATATTCCTATGTCTTCTTAAGTTAATGGGGAGGAAGAGCACTTCCTGCCGTATTCAATGGGGGCTTTTCTTGTTGTATCAGCAGTGCCTCAATGAGTCGCAAACGTCGCTGGTCAGGAGCCCTCCCTATTATCTTAGTAGTCTTGATCATACCGTCGCGGGAGATGGCTTCCTATTGTGCTGTCATGGTATGGTTTTTAATTGCTCCTTCTTGTGCATGGCAAGAAATCCTCATGGACAGTTTCATAGAAGTCATACCAACGTAAGAAAGAGCCGGGACATCCACGGACGGGGCATAAGAATTGGTAGGCTACATTCGACTGCTTCAAAAGGGGTCTCCTCCTGGTTGGGGGGTGGGGTGGTTGCTCGGATTGTTCTTCATGATAAAGTCCCCAGGTACGTCGATTTTGGTAGGTAATTATGAGTTCCAGTTCTTTGTCGACTTCGGTAGGGATGACGTTCTCCCTGATGCAGCAATATTCTATTAATAATACTTGTTTGAAAGAGGGTCTCCTTCCAATAAATAATAATAATAATAATAATAATAATAATAATAATAATAATAATAATAATAATAATAATTATGTCCCTTCCTGACTGGTTATCATTCCCCGTAATATGGAAGCAGAGCTTTTACCCGGCCGACATAAAAGACGGAAGTATTTTCCCTGGCGGATATTGAAGCTTAAAAACACCCTTTGATGAACGATGGATTGAATCCACAACCGTCGACATTATTGATTGGATACTTTTATTGGCGCGTAATAGATTGGAGCCATTTTTCATTAACGGCGCCACGGATCAAACGTATTAATCTCGAATTTGGGAAATCAGGCCTTTCCTCCAAATGCGAAACAGCAGCATTTTGTTGTTCGCCTTCGTTGACTGATCGGTTTTTATCGCAGGTGCTTCACGGCAAAACGTTTTCTTTTTTTTTTTTCTTTTTTTTTTGGCGACTGTTTGGCTGGCTGCCTAATGAAGTTAGTTTGCAGGTTTGTATGTTTTGATATTTAATTTTTTTTATCTTTATCATTATCATTGCAGTTAACTGGGATCTCATTTTTTTTCAATATTTTTAGAAGAAAGATTAAGCTCTCAGGTTACGTGAATTATATTTAATCGTTATGTTATCGTGATAAATGTCGTAGCGCTTTTCAGATGTGATGTAAAGCTGATTTTATGACTCCCTGGAGACTACGTAATGGTGTCTATTGAAACGAAAAAGAAGTACACTTCATAATTACTTTACTTTCTTAATTTTTTTTTTAATGACAGTAAGGTTTCGTTTCACATTAATCTTGGTCGTGATATGCCATGGAGGGAAGAGCGAGATTTTGAATATTCATTTTGGAAAAGTTTGACGCAGAACTTTATATTGTCATCATTTTTTTTAATCTATTAATTTCTATCGTTGAAATACCAAGGTCAATTCCTGGGGGTAGATAAGTTGTGGGGGTGGGAGATGGGGAGGGGGTGAATTTCAAAATACTGTCAAGTTTTTTCCTCGTTTAATATCATTTTTGTTAAACTTGACAACTCGTCCAAATTTAATTGATGTTTTGAATACTATATTTTTGCCCGTACAATAATGACAGATGTAAAGAAATCATTGGGCTGATTGAGCTCTGACATGGAAAATAAGTCCTAGAATGTGGCAACTATGTCGATCAATAATTGCTTGTTTATTCGACCTTTGAAGGTGGAATCAAAACTTTGTATTTTGATGACTTTATTTGCTGTTCCTCCGAAAACCTCGAGATTCGATTGTTAATGCAGAAAAAGTCAAAATTTTGGTAGAGGGAACGTATCTGTTGAATTAGTAAATAATAAAACTTTAAAACTATTATGCTTTGGGACACCATAACGAACACATACTTTGTAACCTTTTAAAGTTTTACTGTCAGGGAATAACGTCACGGAATTTTCAATTTCTTTGCATCATTACTTCGAAGTATTACTGAACAGGAATGGAATAATGACACTTATCTTGTTTTCCCACCAGTATTCAAGGCCGGAAAGGCATTGTGGACTTTTATATCGGAATAATTCCTGTGAAAATGATTTTTTTTGCTGTTATTTATTTATTTATTTATTATTTATTATTTTTTTGCTGTTATTTTTCTGAAATATGGCGTGTTCAGTTTGAGCTAAGCATGCGTAAAGGAAATGAACGGAATGACAAGAATTATAATGACTTTTCCTTTATATATATATATATATATATATATTATATATATATATATATATATATATATATATATATATATATATATATATATAGTACGCATGTATAAATATTAATACGTGTATATATATGTATATATATATATATATATATATATATATATATATATATATATATATATATATATGTATATATATATATATATATATAGTACGCATGTATAAATATTAATACGTGTATATATATGTATATATATATATATATATATATATATATATAATTTGAGTGTGGGTGTGTGTATGTATGTTGTATACATATGTATATATATAATGTATATGTATCTATTTATTTTTTAGTGATGAACAATTGCAAAACCCCTTTAGCCCAGAAGTTCTGCATCACAATTTTCAGTCTAAAGCTTAAAAGCAAGTTATTGCGTCTTCAGGAAACAGACTATAAGACACACACTCGATACAAGCAACAAAGACCGCCTGGTACATACAACTACGCGGCCTCCCCTCTCCACTGGGTTCTTTTTCATTAACTTGAAAATCATAAAACTTTCCGCTACAAGTTGGGTAGGGCCAACGAAGTGTAAGAATTATTAATGAGTTCCATCTGAACATATTAGAAAATCCATCGGAGCTAACTGGGAAAAATGTTGATGAAATTATAAACAGTGCGAGGGGGAGAGAGAGAGAGAGAGAGAGAGAGAGAGTTGAATTATATCAAAGTACATAGGATTTAAACAAAAACAGTTTTTTTCCCTGTGGCACATTTACATCTTATTCATAGTTTTAGCACATGGAAATGCAAACACGCGTTTGCTTGGTAGAACAAAAAAGTTCGTAAAGACTTTCCAACTACATTATTGGAAGGTCACAAAAAGAAGCATTTTCATTTCAGAGTTGTAAGTTCTTTTGATATCAGTTACTACTCAGATCCTGGAGTTTTTATTATCAGTTAATCTGCTACTTCTAGACGATCGAAAAGAATCAGATGTTCGAAGTCGTTCAAATATCTAAAGCAATTTTTGTCCAGTACATGTTTGGATTCCACTCTACTTTCTCAAGCAATTTTTCTGTCTTTGGTAACATGTTTGGATTTCACTCTAAGCAATTTTGTCTGGTTCATGTTTGGATTCCACTCTACTTTCTCAAGCAATTTTTGTCTGGTTCATGTTTGGATTCCACTCTACTTTCTCAAGAAATTTTTGTCTGGTTCATGTTTGGATTCCACTCTACTTTCTCAAGAAATTTTTTGTTTCTGGTTCAATGTTGTTCCACTCTAAATTTCTCAAGCAAGTGTCTGGTTCATGTTTTGGATTTCCACTCTAACTTTCTCAAGCAACTTTTTGTCCTTGGTTTCATGTTTTGGATTCCACCCCTCTAACTTTGCCTCAAGCAATTTTTGTCTGGTTTCCATGTTTGGAATTCCACTCTACTCTTGTTTCCTCAAGCAATTTTGTCTGGTTTTCATGTTTGGAATTCCACTCTCTTTCTCAAGCTACTTTTTGTTGGTCAATTTTTGGTTTCTGTTTAGGATTCCACTCTACTTTCTCAAGCAATTTTTGTCTGGTTCATGTTTGGATTCCCTCTAGTTTCTCAAGCAATTTTTGTCTGGTTCATGTTTGGATTCCCTCTAGTTTCCAAAACAATTTTTGTCTGGTTCATGTTTGGATTCCCTCTAGTTTCCAAAACAATTTTTGTCCGGTTCATGTTTGGATTCCACTCTACTTTCTCAAGCAATTTTTGTCTGGTTCATGTTTGGATTCCCTCTAGTTTCCAAAACAATTTTTGTCCGGTTCATGTTTTGGATTCCCTATAGTTCCAAACATTTTTGTCTGGTTCATGTATGGATTCCCTCTAGTTTCCAAAACAATTTTTGTCCGGTTCATGTTTGGATTCCCTCTAGTTTCCAAAAAAAATTTTGTCTGGTTCATGTTTGGATTCCACTCTAGTTTCCAAAACAATTTTTGTCTGGTTCATGTTTGGATTCCAAACTAGTTTCCAAAACAATTTTTGTCCGGTTCATGTTTGGATTCCACTCTAGTTTCCAAAACAATTTTTGTCCGGTTCATGTTTGGATTCCCTCTAGTTACCAAAACAATTTTTGTCCGGTTTATGTTTGGATTCCCTCTAGTTTCCAAAACAATTTTTGTCCGGTTCATGTTTGGATTCCACTCTAGTTTCCAAAACAATTTTTGTCCGGTTCATGTTTGGATTCCACTCTAGTTTTCCAAAACAATTTTTGTCCACGGTTTATTTTTTGAATCCGGTTCATGTTTGGATTCCATTCTCTAGTTTCCAAAAACCATTTTTGTCTGTTCATGTTTGGATTCCAACTTAGTTTCCAAACAATTTTTTGTCGGTTTATGATTTTGGATTCCTCTAGTTCCAAACAATTTTTGTCGGTTATGTTTGGATCCCTCTATTTCAAAACAATTTTTGTCCGTTCATGTTTGGATTTCCTCTAGTTTCCAAAACAATTTTTGTCCCGGTTTATGTTTGGATCTAGTTTCCAAAACAATTTTTGTCTCCGGTTCATGTTTTGTTTGGATTCCCTCTAGTTTTCCAAAAAACAATTTTTTTGGTTTAGGTCGTTTTCCAAAACAATTTTTGTCCGGTTTATGTTTGGATTCCCTCTAGTTTCCAAAACAATTTTTGTCCGGTTTATGTTTGGATTCCCTCTAGTTTCCAAAACAATTTTTGTCCGGTTCATGTTTGGATTTCCCTTCATGTTTCGGTCCATTCCCTGGATTCCTCTAGTTTCCAAAAAACAAAACAATTTTTGTCTGGTTCATGTTTGGATTCCACTCTAGTTTCCAAAACAATTTTTGTCTGGTTCATGTTTGGATTCCCTCTAGTTTCCAAAACAATTTTTGTCCGGTTCAAGCTTGGATTCCCTCTAGTTTCCAAAACAATTTTTGTCCGGTTCATGTTTGGATTCCCTCTAGTTTCCAAAACAAATTTTGTCCGGTTCATGTTTGGATTCTACTCTAGTTTCCAAAACAAATTTTGTCTGGTTCATGTTTGGATTCCCTCTAGTTTCCAAAACAATTTTTGTCCGGTTCATGTTTGGATTCCCTCTAGTTTCCAAAACAATTTTTGTCTGGTTCATGTTTGGATTCCCTCTAGTTTCCAAAACAATTTTTGTCCGGTTCATGTTTGGATTCCCTCTAGTTTCCAAAACAATTTTTTTCCGGTTCATGTTAGGATTCCCTCTAGTTTCCAAAACAATTTTTGTCTGGTTCATGATTGGATTCCACTCTACTTTCTCAAGCAATTTTTGTCTATTTCATGTTTGGATTCCCTCTAGTTTCCAAAACAATTTTTGTCCGGTTCATGTTTGGATTCCCTCTAGTTTCCAAAACAATTTTTGTCCGGTTCATGTTTGGATTCCCTCAGGTTTAAAACCAATTTTTGTTGGTTCAGTTTGGATCTAGTTTCCAAAACAATTTTTGTCGGTTCATGTTTGGATTCCCCTCTAGTTTCCAAAACAATTTTCTCCGGTTCAGTTTGGATTGCCACTCTCCACTCTTTCTCAAGCAATTTTTGTCTGGTTCATGTTTGGATTCCCTCTAGTTTCCAAAACAATTTTTGACCGGTTCATGTTTGGATTCCCTCTAGTTTCCAAAACAATTTTTGTCTGGTTCATGTTTGGATTCCACTCTAGTTTCCAAAACAATTTTTGTCTGGTTCATGTTTGGATTCCACTCTACTTTCTCAAGCAATTTTTGTCTGGTTCATGTTTGGATTCCCTCCAGTTTCTAAATCAATTTTTGTCCGGTTCCTGTTTGGATTCCCTCTAGTTTCTAAAGCAATTTTTGTCCGGTTCCTGTTTGGATTCCCTCTAGTTTCTAAAGCAATTTTTGTCCTGTACTTATTTGTATTCCCTCTAGTCTCTAAAGCTATTTTTGTCCAGTACATGTTTGGATTCCCTCTAGTTTCTTAAGCAATTCATTTCCTGTACTTGTACAGAATCCCTACAGTGTCTAAATATAAATTCTTGTCCGGTACAAGTTTGGATTCCTTTTACTGTCTAAAACAATCCTTGTCTGGTATATGTTTAGATTCCCTCTTGCGTGCAAAACAGTTAATGTCTGGTACAGTGATGCTCAAATCTCATGCGACATGGCTCCATAGGATTTCGTTCAAAATTCACTAACTTGTAACCTAGGATGCTCCATATTTACCTATTATTTCAATGCGAAAACGCGATTATTGCATATAATAAGGCCATGATAAGTGTCAAAGTTTGAAATTTGTCATATATGTCAAAACTGTAAGAAAATATCACGTGTAGCCAAATTTCAGAAAAAAACTTTCACGAAACATTTTCAAATTTTTCGTTCACTCATCGCTGAAGCATTTGACCAAAACGAAGTCGTCACCAAACCTCAGTTCAAATGTTAAATAATAAAACGAACATTTTCATAACATGAATAATGCTTCCGAGTTAAAAAAAAAAAAAAAAAAAATCTCTACCGGGCTTGCACTAAACACGCCGCAAAGGTGGATACATACTGAGTTAAACAAAATAATCTCCACCGGACTTGCGCTAAACACGCCACAAAGGTGGATACATACCGAGTTAAAAGAAATCTCCTCCGGACTTGCACTAAACACACCACAAAGGTGGATACTATCGAGTTCACAAAGAAAATATCTCCACCGGACTTGCACCAAACACGCTGCAAAAGTGGATACATATTGAGTTCACAAAGAAAAAATCTCCACCGGACTTGCACTAAACACGCCTCAAAGGTGGATACATAGCGTGCTAAAAAAAAAATCTGCACCAGACTTGCACTAAACACGCCGCAAAGGTGGATACATACTGAGTTAAAGAAAAAATCTCTACCGGACTTGAACTAAACACGTCGCTAAGGTGGATACATAGATACATGCCGGGTTAAAACCCCTGGTGGGTCACTATTCAGGTGAGATCTGTGTTACTTTTTTCATGTGACTCATTTTACATAAAACTTTTATACCTGGATTCAGACTAATAATCCCATCATTTCTCCACACATCCGAGAAGATTCGGGTTACGAATACGTTCTTGATTAATACTGGAGCCTTGCTTTGCGCTAATGTGGGTAGAGTTCAAGGTTACTTCAGTATGACAAGGTGTTTCTTTTTTCAGCTGGTCTTCCATTTTCCTCACAAATATTTTCCCTTATAATATGAAGTTTTCCCTTAAAGGAAAAAGGCAATGATGGATCATAAGTTATTACGTATCTGGAGTGAAGATGTTCTTTTAATATACATATATTTTCTATAGGTATATATGCTTATTCTTTATCCATTTCTAATTTTAAAATGGATGCGTTATAGATAAGAAGCTGTGAGACCTTCCCAGCAGTACTCCATATATATAAATAAATATATATGCCATGAAGGAAAATAAACAACGGAGTATCCGTGAGACCTTTTGACGTCCAAACGTCCTTTAATAAGCGGATGCTCCGATATTTATTTTCCTTCGTGGCATATATCTTTATTTATGGATTTATCACGTTCCTAACTTTCGTGATCCAGTTATCCATATATATATATATATATATATATATATATATATATATATATATATATATATATATATATATATACACACACACATATATATATATATATATATATATATATATATATATATATATTTATATATATATATATATATATACTACACCCTTTTGTCAAAACTACACAAACTGGAACCCGGAAACCCTTATGTCATTAGGCTATTAAGCTCACATAAATACAAAAATATAATATTTATTACCCAAAGCAGATGAACATAAAATAGAACAAAATGATTAATAAGTCATAGTGATAAAAACCCAAGTCTGCCCCACGAAGAAAACTAATAAGTTACCATTCCACTCTCCTGGCTAAGTATTCACTCCCTGACCCAAAATGTCAATTGTTTCACTGTATTAGTCAAGATAGAGAATCCCGTCTCTAATATCATGGAATGGAGCCCATCTTTATGATGGGGTTTTCTCCCGACACCTGGCGTTTACCAAACCGACCTCTTTCCTATCACAAAAGGAATGTCTCTCTCTTGCAAGTGCCTCGGTCGGTTAGACCTGTGACATTCGTACAAACGAATGTACATACTCGACACACCCCAAACCGCCCGGACAGCCTCCAGATTAAAAATGATTATGCATCAGATTCCTTCATTCAAGAAGGCTGCCTCTACAGCTCAATCTGTCTCCAAGCAAGACATGATATGTAATTCACTAACACATTGCACACTTGTAATATAATATATTAATATATTATATATATATAATATATATATATATATATATATATGTTATATATAATATATATATATATATATATAGATATAATATATATATATAGATATATATATATAGTCATCACTTGTCTTCTATTTCGATGACTGTTTGGAAAATTTCTCTCTCGAATAAAATCATTAGCATTATTCCAATTTCCTCATTTGATTAGTTGCTTATATGGCAATATATCCTTGGTTCCAGGTCCATAATAATATAGCATGTGAGTATATGGTCTTTAATGGATATTAAAAGCTTTCGAACCCTGTACTAAGTTCATCTTAATCAAGTGAAGATGAACCTAGCACAAGGTTCGAAAGCTTTTAATATCCATTAAAGACCATATACTCACATGCTATATTATTGTGGACCTGCAACCATTGCCATCATTCCTTTGTTAATTAGATACGTGTTTTGTTCAGTTTTTATTCGGCAAGTATCTGAAAAATTTTGCATCTGCCAAATCCAAGTTCCATTTCGCATATAATAATGTGTAAATTCATTTGTAGCATTTGTGTTCATTTATACCTTCCAAAAGTATTGAATTTCCTGACTCGCTGTTGTATTCTGCTTGAAGCCGTTACCTATTGTCTTCGCTAACCCCTGAGGTGGGACCTCTTCGGAGGTACCTCGGCCCCGCGAGAGGAATGTGTTGCCGGCAAGTACTTAGGGAACTAGAAAATTTACGGTCGGAATTCATGAATAACCAATGAGCTGCAGCAGCTCGGACTTTTGGGTCTTTGCTGCCGCTATTGACGCTTTTTAACCTGGGCCGAGATAAAAATAAACTTTCGCACTCGACTGAGAATTCACCTCTCCAATTGACAAGTTGGTCTCTCTCTTTCTCTCTGGCTGGGTTCGCGTTTGTTTCACGCTATAGTTCTCTCTCTCTCTCTCTCTCTCTCTCTCTCTCTCTCTCTGTATATATATATATATATATATATATATATATATATATATATATATATATATATATATATATATATATATATATATATATATATATAATATATATATATATATATATATATATATATATATATGTAAATAAATTCTTCTGTTAAAACAGAATACGTCTCAAATATAAATGGCCCATTAAATCGCTATGGTTTTTAAGCTAAGGACTATATTTCGGTGGGCTAACTTCCACCCTTATCAAGTAGTGAATGACAGAAGGAGTTACATTAGCGAAATATATAGTGGGAGACATGTCCTTGTGTGATGCCTGGGTTCATCGCTAAGCCAACGTTGGTTCTGTTTAATTGTCTTAATCTGCTGCATCGTTGCCTTAAGGAAGATATTGTCTATCTGGTCAGAATCCCAGGCTCCATTGGAAAGGTTGATCCTATTATCTTGTTGTTTTAACAATGAAAATTCTACCATCTGACGTTTCTATCGACAGCTGCTCTTGTATAAAACTCGGGATGAGTTCCATTCCATGGCTAGTTCGTGTTATTATATATATATATATATATATATATATATATATATATATATATATATATATATATCGAGCTACAATGTCCTTTAATATCTAATTCGCTCTACCTCGGATTTAATATATTTTCATATATGCTTCACCAAAGGGGAATTTTTTCTCGATAATAGACTTGCCTGGACCAGGGCACGAACCCATGGATCCTTTCAAATCCAGGAACGTCAGTGAAGCTTTTACCTACTACACCACCGCGAGAGGTAAAAGCTTCACTGACGTTCCTGGATTTGAAAGGATCCATGGGTTCGCGCCCTGGTCCAGGCAAGTCTATTATCGAGAAAAAATTCCCCTTCGGTGAAGCATATATGAAAATATATTAATTCCGAGGTAGAGCAAATTAGATATTAAAGGACATTGTAGCTCGATATATGTATATGAATCACGGAAATGTGATATGACTTATATATATATATATATATATATATATATATAATATATATATATATATATATATATATATATATATATATATATATAGATATATATATATATATATATAGTATATATATATATATATTTGTATGGGTATGTTTCACGTACACTTGCCTTGCTTATAAAATAAGATACCTCAAACGATAAATGCATAGCTACAGTTAGATTTTATAATATTATATTCATAGTTCGCATTCGGAAGCGTGCATTCATAGTCAACCGAACACATTTACGGAGTCGAGCACTGGAAGACGACCGTTGTGCCAATTAGGCCTCCATATCCCACAAAGCATCATTCCAGCTACTCCCAGAACTTGGGAATCTCTACCTTACTCTGTATTTCATAAATTTTGCAAACTGTTTATATCCCAAGGTGGGTTTGTCTTCGCCTTAGAGGTCAATTAAGTTGTCTGTCATTGACAGAGCTGTTTTTATTTGGACATTCTTGCTCACCCTGGTCTGTTCTCCATAAGAATTATTAACATCATGAAACGATTTAATTAAGACTAATTCCTGTCTCGGTCTTTTCTCCATAAGAATAATTAACACCATATAACGTTTTGATTTAGGCAATATTTCCCGTCTCGGTAATAAGAATAATTAACATCATGAGACGATTTAATTTAGGCAGTAATTCCCGTCTCACTCTTTTCTCCATAAGAATAATTAACATCATGAGACGATTTAATTTAGGCAGTAATTCCCGTCTCACTCTTTTCTCCATAAGAATAATTAACATCATGAGATGATTTAGTTTAGGCAGTAATTCTCGTCTCACTCTTTTCTCCATAAGAATAATTAACATCATGAGACGATTTAATTTAGACAGTTGTTCCCGTCTCGGTCTTTTCCCATAAGAATAATTAACATAATGAAACGATATGATTGAGAAAAGACATTCCCGTTCCGGTCGCTTTTCCATAAGAATAATTAACACCATTGAGAAAGACATGCCCGTCTCGGTTGATTCTTTTCTTTATTATATGAGTAATTAACATCGTGAACCATATCCTGAGATATCTCAAGACTCGAAAAAATGAAATGCTCTGACCCATCATGCTAAGTAAGGCCACCTACTTTTTATGACTATTTGCCGCAGATGTTTTAAGATTTGATGCCGGCATCCGTAACACTTACAGTATTTTGCAGAGTTGCAGAATTTATATGACTCCCATCCCTCGTCTTTTATACGGGCTTGGGACCGTCTCGAGAGTTCAACATTTCATGGCGTAGTTGAAGAGCGAGGTTGCGTGACGCTGTGCCTGTGCTGGGTACGGTCAGATGTTAAGTCGTAAAGAGCGAGGAGAAGAATTCTCCGCAAAATATACATTCTAACTTTTGCCGCTGAAGGACGACCTCATCCAGCAGACTTAAAATATAATAATGCCGCAAAAGTTGCCTCGTATAACTCGCCGGGGGGAAACGGCCGTGCGTTATATGACGGTAAAGGC
The DNA here is from genome assembly GCF_015104395.2 of Macrobrachium nipponense. Lineage (NCBI taxonomy): Eukaryota > Metazoa > Arthropoda > Malacostraca > Decapoda > Palaemonidae > Macrobrachium > Macrobrachium nipponense. The sequence continues at coordinate 62,753,979 of NC_087215.1, read as the reverse complement.
ACAATTGAAGGCCTGGAACTATAGGTTAGTCGGCTGTTAAGGAAATTCAGAAGAAATTTTGGATATGAAAATGACGTTTGATCTCAGGTGCTCATCAACACTGGTTTTGTCTCAGTTAGTGTTGCTTTAATTCATTTGTAATTATGATACGATTAAAGTATTCCTACTGATTCAGTTTAACTTAGCTAAATGTTACAGGTTTCGTCTGCATTGACTCTCAAGGTTGAGTTCATTATGAATCTGAGATGACAGAAAGCGGCCGTGAACTAATTGGTATGATTGCTTAATTTACATAAAATTCCAAGAGTTTCTTTCCTCATTCTAAACTATTATCATGTCGGTGTTTGGTGTCCTACTTCCTAAGTTGCTATCGTCAGTCATCATAATCGTCATTAGTTTATTGATATCAGATATGCCTTCTGTATTTTTGGTATTTTCCTTGGCCTTCATACAGGTCTTCAGCTTTTTTCGGTTATTTCTTTGACCTTCTTACAGGTCTTCGGCCTTTTCTCTGAATTCCTTGGCCTTCTTACAGGTTTTCGGCCTTTTCATATTTCCTTGACCTTCATACGGTCTTCGGTCTTTTTCTATTATTCCCTTGACCTTCAAATAGGTTTTCGGTCTTTTTCTATCATTTCCTTGACCTTCTCACAGGTCTTCGGTCTTTTCCCGTGATTCCGATTTCCTTGACCATAATTATAGGTCTTTGGTCTTTTTCTGTGATTCCCTTGACCTTCATACAGGTCTTCGGCCTTTTCCCGTGACCTTCACACAGGTCTTTTCACATTTCCTTGACCTTCTTACAGGTCTTCGGTATTTCTCCTTGGTATCCAGGACCTTCCTACAGGTGTCCTTCGTACTATTTCTACAGTAACTATTTGACTACCTGCTCTTCATCCTGATGTCTTTGTCTGACACCACTAAAACAATAGGAACTTCAGAGGTTGTAAAACAAACACTTCTGTATTGTGTTGACATTTTATTGTTTTGCGTAATGTGAACTTTGAAGTTTTGCTAATTTTAACACCCCTCGTTTGTCCCTGTTCCGAGAACCGGGCGGTGTGTTTGAAGAGCTTGCAGACAACGGACTATTTCGCCATTATCGCTAAAATAAGCGACGATTTTAATCGCTTCCTCTCTTTTGTTTTGCATCATCGCCAGGCAGCAATTGTATTATTAGACGGTGATATCAAGCGTCTAGTTTTTTACGCATCGACTGTATAGTTATGACGAAGTTAATTGAATGGCTAAGAGACAGAAAAAAACTGAGGTTATTATTGCTTGCCATTACACACAATTCCCATTGTGCTTCGAAAATGAGTTTTCTCTTTGTCGCCGAATTCATCCGCCCTTCGTTTTTATCGGGAAGAACGGATAATTTTGGAACACGAATCCAGATGTAAAGCGTTGGCTCCATGTTGTTTTTCTGACCGATTGTTTCAACTCGTTGCTCTGCTGCAAAGGTGCGACGAGCGAGCTGAGAATATCGTTTTAGCAAACAGGGGCTTCGTAAACAGTATTGTTGTTGATTTTGGCATTTGCTAAACGTTTAGCTTTTGTCATTTGAATAAAGACAAGGTGGAGGTTTAGATTAGATCTGTCGAATGTTGTGATGTGACTTCATTCAGTTCTTAAAAAGATTGATAACTGATTTGTGACCAGATATCCGTGAGTGCTTGCAAAGTCTCCACGAAAGGAAGAGAGAGAGAGAGAGAGAGAGAGAGAGAGGATATACCGATATCATGTCTAATTGCAGCCGCCCTCTAGCCTCAGTAGGGTCTTGGAAAAGGGGTATAATTGTTTTTACTCGGTTTTAAAAACTACTTGGAAGATCCATTTTATGTATTGCTAATTCAGCAAAGTCCAACCCTACATAAATGGATGGTGTAAAATAAAATACGTAAATAATGCACTGAAGTTTCTTGGGCGCAATCGAGTTCTCTGTACAGCGTATAATGCTATTTGAAACTCTCAGCCTCTGCCCATGAAACTGGTGGTGCCCTGTTTTATTGGCACCTATATCGGCGCCAGACACACGATCATGACTAACTTTAACCTTAAATAAGATTAAAACCACTGAGGCTAGAAGGTTGCAATTTGGTATGTTTGATGATTTGAGGGTGGGTGATCAACATACCAATTTGCAGCCCTCTAGCCTCAGAGGTTCTTTAGATCTCAGGGCAGGAAAAAAAAACCAGTCCGGACGGACAAACAAATAGCCATCTCATTAGTTTTCTTGTTCAGAAAACTAATAACAGATGTTCGTCGACATATTAGTTTTGGGTTATTTTTCTCGCAAGATACGCTCGCAGGGACTGACTGGTAACTGTTCGGGTTTAGAAGTGAAATAGAACCATTGTGATAATATAAGGGAACCAAATTAAAGTGCTTTTTCATTGAGGGTAAAAAAGAAGCGATAATTGTCGAATGACGAACCATTTTGAAAGATCGGAAAACTTTTAAACGTATCTTATGTGTTAAAATATTCTCTCTCTCTCTCTCTCTCTCTCTCTCTCTCTCTCTCTCCCCTCCATTCTTTCTCCTTCTCTTCTCTCTCTCTCTCTCTCTCTCACACAATCACACACACACAGTATCCACACCTGTCCAAAACTAATTCTCTCTCTCTCTCTCTCTCTCTCTCTCTCTGTGTGTGTGTGTGTGTGTGTGTGTGTCTGTCTGTCTGTCTGTCTCACTCTCTCTCATACACAGTATTCACACCTGCCCAAAACTAATTCTCTCTCTCTCTTCTCTCTCTCTCTCTCTCTCTCTCTCTCTTACGCACGCGCAGTATCCACGCAATGCCCCAAGCTTCTGAAAGGTCAAGTCGTACTTAAATTTATATCCTTGTATGCTTTGCTGCGAAAAAGTAAATATGAGAAACCTTCTAAATGCTCTGCTCGAGGCTCAGCTCCGCATTAAATATTTCTAGCGAGGAACAAATACAAACTGACTTTACGCAGCTCGAAATTGGACACACAGATCGGTAGGTTAAAAAGAAATAAAATCTTTCTTCACTCAGTTCGATTGCGTTGGCGTGGTTGCGTGCGTGAAGGAGTGTGTTTTTACATAGTGATATAATCGTAACTGAAAATGCGTAAGTTTTTCCATATTGTTCATCGTAACAACAAAAATGGGTCCGTCCGCACTTGCGTTCTGTGTGTGTATGTGTGTGTACGTGATTACATCTTGATTATCAAAACTATAAACATTCATCTCCATCGATATCTATAGAGGTCATGATATTCGTCCAAACCATTGAGTGGTAGGGACATAGTTTGATTCCATTCGAGACTTTATACATCACATTCCATTGTGCCTGTTGGACCTAAGCATTGATATTACCTGATAGTTAGTCAGCCTCCTCACGCCGAAATATCTGCTTTGAAGTCTAATAACAGCGCTTTTTGGAATTACTGCATAAAGAAAATGGTTTATATTTGAGCAAACTGTCAGCTGAAAAGTATCAGTACATTTTCCTTTTATTCTGACCAAAGAACAGTCACTTCATCTGTTGAGTTTTCTATAAAAGAAAGCTAGTGAGATGGGTATTTGGTTGTCCGTCCTCAATTTTTCTCTCCGCCCTTAGATCTTAAAAACTACCAAGGCTATAGGGCTGCAAATTGGTATGTAGATCACCCACCCTCCAATCATCAAACATATCATATTGCAGCCCTCTAGCCTATGTAGTTATTATTTTATCCAAAGTTAAAGTTAGCCATAATCGTGCGTCTGGCAGCGATATAGGACAGGCCACCACCGGGCCGTAGTTAAAAGTTTCATTGGCCGCAGCTCATACAGCATGGTAGCGAGACCACCGGAAGATGGATCTATTTTCGGTGTCCTTAATTATACGCTATACAGAAAACTTCGGCGCATTTCTTATTTGTTTTATTTTGTGCTTCCTAACGTAAACAGTGATGCACTTTATTTGCCTTTAATTCTGACAGAAGAACTATAATTTCATCTTTTTCATTTCGGTATTATTAACATAAACATTCATGGATTTTTTTCTTTCTTTTTTTTTAGCAAGTAAAACTTCTTCCTAAGTGTCGCCCAACGAAACTCGTAAAGTTTTTAATGCGTTAGATAAAGAACTCGCAGCTGTATACACAAAATGGCGTCGTTTACCCGGAAAGTAGTGAAATAAACAACGCGGGACCCAATGAGCTTAGTTGGAAACCTAAAAATGTTGTTCCGACCGAGGAAATATCTTGCAAAAACTTTGATAAATTCGGTACCTGATCATCTCTTTTTCAAGTGTCGTATAGCAAGAAGATTATGTTTACTTATGTATATATATATATATATATATATATATATGTGTGTGTGTGTGTGTGTGTGTCTGTGTACGTATATATTATACACACACACACACACACACACATATATATATATATATATATATATATATATATATATTATATATATATATATATATATATAATCGAATACCACAGGAAAATGATAGTCAGAAATCCAAGCGCTTTCGTCTTGACTAAGACATGTCAAGGAGCTAATGAAATACAATTGGAGAGTAAGGTCTCAGGTACACAACAAGATCAAGAATACCAGATGGTCAATTGTCAAAAGGGTAAAAATTAAAAGAAATAATCCAGGATTATCGGATATCACACGGTCACAAACCTAAACAGATTTGACCCTAAACGAAATTACAAAGTATCTTTACAGTCCAAAACATGTAAAAACTGAATATATTAATTTTGTTGCTTATATTTATCTACAACTTTTTTCATTATGAAAGCATCAAGTTTGAATAAATTTAGAACATTTCTATTATTTGACTTGATGAAACAAGATTCAATGATATTCCTTTTAACTGTTTCATTACATGGGATTAAGGCTCTTGCTTCACTCCAGTTAATAGGATGATCTAAATCTCTCTTATGTACGAATAATGCATTTGATATTTGCCCAGTTCTCACAGAATACTGGTGCTGTTTGAGACGTTGTGAAAGATATTTACCGGTCTGTCCGTAATAGACTTTCTCACACTTTTTGTAAGGAATTTCATATATGACAAATTTGAATTTAGTAAGCATAACATTCTAAAATTACCCTATGATGAAAGGTTTTTAGATATTCCAAAATTTTTAAAGCTTTTTAACATAAATGTTGTTTTCAGTAATATTAATGTCAAGAGTTTATTAATAAAAAATTCTCCTAAAGATCTTCCAGGCTGCATATATGAAATTCCTTGTAAAGTGTGATAAAGTCTATTACGGACAGACCGGTAAATCTCTTTCACAACGTCTCAAACAGCACCAATATTCTGTGAGAACTGGGCAAATATCAAATGCATTATTCGTACAAATGAGAGATTTAGATCATCCTATTAACTGGAGTCAAGCAAGAGCCTAAATCCCATGTAATGACACAGTTAAAAGGAATATCTTTGAATTTTGTTTCATCAAGTCAAATAATAGAAATATTCTAAATTTAAGTCTTGGTTTATTTAAACTTGATGCTTTCATAATGAAAAAAAATTGTAGATAAATATAAGCAAAAAAAATTAATATATTCAGTTTTTACATGTTTTGGACTGTAAAGATACTTTGTAATTTCGGTTACGGTCAAATCTGTTTAGGTTTGTGACCGTGTGATATCCGATAATCCTGGATTATCTCTTTTAATTTTTACCCTTTTGACAATTAACCTTCTGGTATTCTTGATCTTGTTGTGTACCTGAGACCTTTCTCTCCAATTGTATTTCATTAGCTCCTTGACAATGTCTTAGTCAAGACAAAAGCGCTTGGATTTCTGACTATCATTTTCCTGCGGTATTCGCTTGTTTACTTGCACTCCACCGTTTCACTCTCCTTCGTGGCATTTGCCTTTATTTGTGTATTCATCACGTTCCAATATATATATATATATATATATATATATATATATATATATATATATATATATATATATATATATATATATGATATATATGTTTATTTTCATGTATATAGTACACGCACAGAAGAATTCACACATACAATAATAATAATAATAATAATAATAATAATAATAATATAATAATAATTGCATATTTTTCGTCATTTTCCCTTCGAGAGGGTAGACACTCCGGCAAGCATTGACCTACCGGATGAGATTGGGATGAGATTGCTAGCCATGGGCACATTCCCACCCTTCTTCTTGCGATCTACCCTTGTGGCTCTAGGTAACTGGTTTACTAATAAGGCCGGCGGGGGCTTATTGGATTCATAGGAACCAACATTCCAGGCGATTTAACTTTTTCATTTATTTTTTTTTTTTGCTTTATTTTTCCATTTAATTTTTTACTAATTTAAATTGTACGGGCGGTTGAATTTAACATTATCATTTATTTTTTTCCTTTAGTTTTTCATTAATTTTTTTACAAATTTAATTTGTACAGACAGTTGAATTTAATTCGATTATTTATTTTTTTTCCTTTAGTTTTTCATTTTATTATTTACTAATTTGAATTGTACTGGTGGTTGAATTTAACTTTATTATTTATTTTTTTCCTTTAGTTTTTCATTTAATTATTTTACTCATTTAAATTGTACAGCCGGTTGAATTTATGTATATACGTACGCCCTGGGTAGTTGAGCTGATTGTTTTGTTTAATAGGGTACCTGAGCAATAAAAAAAGAGAGAAATATCTTGACGTAAGATGATGCTTTTGGTACGTAGGGACTGAAAGGGGACTATAGGGCTTAGGGCATGGGGCTGACAACCTCACCACTTTGAGATTAATGCGTGTCAGTATAAACCTCCTGCTTTCTCAGATTACTTGGTCACGCTTGTTCAGTGCCACGTGGCAAATTTCCGAGATGAATAATATAGTAGATTCACATCAACCGTGCATTTGACGTCTAGGCCAGTCCCTTACGACGCTCCTGATTGGCTGTTGATAAGCCAATGACAGGGCTGGAAACTCTCAGTCTTTCTCGAGAGTTCACATAGGCAGGATGTATGTTCCACCTCTCCTGAAAGACGTATACCTCAGGAGAGATGGAACATACATCCAGCCTATGTGAACTCTCGAGAGAGACTGAGAGTTTCCAGCCCTGTGATTGGCTCATCAATAGCCAATCAGGAGCGTCGTAAGGGACTGGCCTAGACGTCAAATGCACGGTTGATGTGAATCTACTTATAGTATTGCACCAGCTTTTTTTTCTTCTTCTTGCAGTGTCCCTAGGTTAGTTTAGGTCTGCCCTTAAATGGACCATTTTAAGAAATTTGGGTGTGGGAAATATAATAAGATTATTTTCAAGAAGATTGTATGGTTAGTTTAGAAGATATGGCGTCCCGCTTTCTCAGGGAAGGTTCAGTACTCGGTTACAGTTCGGGAATACAACGCTGCCGGGATTAACACCGTAAATTACGCAGAGAATTAAGTCACTAATCGTCGGAAACACTCAAACTTCCAAAAGATTGATTGTCTTGTGCAAGTGAACATGGAGCCAGTTGTATGCATTTTAGTGCTACATGGTAGTACCTTGTTTATTGATCACTGACAGTAGTTTATATGTTGAATGTTCCAGGTTTGCCATCTTTTCGAAATATATGCTTTAACCAGGAAATACTCCTGCAAGCTTCATTTATCTCTCTTAGTAGACTTTGGATAACTCTCCAATTCATGGGACCTTGAATTTCCTTTTTCCTTTTTTTTTTTTTTTTTTTTTGAAGGAAAAGATTTGGAGTGAGGGGAAAAAGTTCACACACACGTAGACACACACACATACACACACTTCCCTCGGGCAGCATGTGAGAAGTCCCAACTTCTCACTCATTATGAAGAAAAAAGAAAAGTTAACCTTTTGGTAAAAAAATAAAAATTGAGAAAAAATTAGCATTTGATCAAAAAAAAGTTAGCTTTTGACGAAAAAAATGAAAAAGTTTCTTTTCTCTGTCTCCCAAGATAATCCATCGCGAGATAAGAGCTGCTAATTTCGATAATAGATTCCTGAACTTCTTACATAGATCATAAGAGCAGCAGCAGCAGCAGCTGATAGATGGCAGGTTATTTCATTACGAAAACCTTCAGAGTCGACGACGACGACGACGAAGAAGGAGAAACCTCCGCTGATTTATAACGTAATAAAAGCGACCCATAACGTGGGACTCTCATTCTCCCCCTCCTCCCCTCTCCCAAAGGGGAGGGGAGGGGGAAATATCCTCTTAATTTTCCCCCTGGATCCCTTTCCCATTCTTCAGGATTAGGATTAGTGCTCAGCCAGAGTGTATCTGGCGATCAATTACCGAGATCAATTGGATCGTCGAAGATCGTAATACAGTTCTGAGAACGCTAGGCGGTGCTTGACCCACTTTGGGGCTGTATATGCGGAAGCTTCGATACGTCAATATTCTGCACTGGTACCTTGTCACTTGTATTTATTGGAGTTAATTGGAGTCGATCGACGAAGCTCTTAAATCCATCCTGAAAAAGCGAACGATCCACGACCGAGTTTGGAATGAAAGGTTGAAAATTCTTTACGTAAGAGTTCCATATCTTAATTTGGATTCGAAGAGTTACATAGATCTCTATCTACTTCTGATAAAAAGGTTTGGTATATTGATCACAGTTATCTTTCAGTCCAAAAGTTAGTAGTTGAATCAATCTACATCTCCTTTCATCTAGAGGTAAATCGTTGCATCAATCAAAATAATTCCAGTCAGAATGGTTGAACAGCCGCACAAGAAATAAGCAAAATATAAATAAATAAAAAGCGTTCCAGATCGTTTATGCTTATCTCGCCAACTTGAATAAAAAAATTAAAATAAAAACAAATCTTCCCGTAAGGCTCTCGAACTCTTCATCTCATTAAACATTAATGAAACCTCTTCCGCAAATCATCTGATAGTCAAACACTTGCCTCTGAATCAGATTGACTTTGCGAATGGAGTGTTTTGGTGTTTTTATAAGTTCTCGCTGCTACCCCGAGGGATTCTTCTCCGCCCGCGTTCCAATGTTGTCGAGGGAAGGCGGGGAATGAAAGGAGACGGGGGTTACCTATAATTCTCCATTAGATGGGAAACAGGTGGTGTTAGAGGTAAGTAGAAATTATTGTAGGTAGATAGATAGATATTGCACGTATACCTTTTTCTTAGTAAATTGGGTTGTTTGGGTTATTTCAGTCCCGTTCATTAACTAATATTGCTCTTTATAAAAGATTTAGAGTATTAATTGATTAAAATGTCCATATTCTTGAATTTACACTAATATATATATATTTATATATATTACCCCTATCAAAACTACACAAGTGGCAACTCTTACCTTTCAGTAGCTGGTCGGTCTCTCTCTGCAAGCAATATCAAACTAGGCTAATGAGTTCACATAAATACAAAAATATGCTATAAATACAAAAATATGCTATTTATTTCCCAAACTAGTTGAACATAAAATGGAACAAAGAGATTAAAAAAGGTCATATTTAAGAACTTAGTCTGACCCACAAAAGAACTGTAAATTATCATTCTACTCTCCTGAATTAGTCTAAGTAATCACCCCAAACTCTCAAATTGTCAACTGCTACTTTTCGATGGTCAAGACTTAGAGAATCCCGTCTCTAGAATAAGGACATGGGACCCATCGGAAACAAAGAGACATATCCATTATATTCCCCACCACACAATGTTAAATAACTGTATACACTTCACACTTCTCTCTTTTCAAAGGCAACTGTTCCTAAGTCATTTCAATATATCCCATACCTCTTTGATGGGTCTGTACCAGCACCTGATGTCCTCCGAACCGTCTCCCTCCTTAACTCAAAAGAATATGTGTTTTCTCTTAAGTGCCTCGAGCGGTTGGACCCATCATTGCCGCACAAATGGATGTAGGCATCCGCCACACCCTGAGATCCCCATAGCAACAGATTGAGCGAGCATCGGCTTCACAACACATACTCATCAAATTCCTTCGTTTCAAAGAAGGCTATCCCTAGGTGCTCTCTGTCTCCAAGCCAGGAAAGCTGATACCACGTAATTCACCGACACATTAGTTTCTTCTTTTAAATATATATATATGATATATATATCTATATATATATATAATATAATATATATATATATTATATATACTATATATATATATATATATATATCTGTGTGTGTGCGTGTCTTTACTATCAAGGAAATATGGAATTTCCTCCGATGCTTGAGACACTTCATGTTTTTTCCCTTTAAAGATTATTAATGACATTGGTAAGTCCATGATTGGTTACGAATCATTACCTCCGATCGTAATCATGTTTTCCAGTGGGATAAATGTGATCATAATAATTGCTCATAGTAATATTGTTTTCCAGTCAATAATCATAGTAAATAGTAATAACAATATATTTATGATCACCTGCAAATCATGACAACCGAGCGTAACAATGTTTTGAGGTAGTAATTGTTGTTATTATAACAACAGCACCGTAATTGCCTCCAAATCATTACTGCCCAGCGTAATCACGTTTTGCAATAATGACGGATAATCCCAGGCTAACGTTCGCTCAGCTGAGACACATTTCATTTGACGATTTTTAAAAATATTGTTTCAGTTTAGATTTCGGGTCGGTATTAGCCACTTCAACGAATATGAGTAGATTTACTAAGTGCTATATATCTTGGAAAGAGCACTTAACTCTTCAACCTCTTTAACCAATAGGATGGTGGTTGGTCAGCAGATTGGTTCAGTTTTTTTTGTGCAATAAAATTAGTCCGGTTGTTTATTTGTTTATCTTAGTTTTAGTATTTATTGTACAGCCCAAGATTGTTATTATTATTATATTGGAGAAAAAATTCCACAGTTATGTATGGGTACATATATCTAAAAATAAATATATTATGTACCCATACATAACCGTAGATTTTTTTCTCCATTTCAAGACTCGTGCTAGTACAAGTATTTTTAAATTATTATTATTATTATTATTATTATTATTATTATTATTATTATTATTATTATTATTATTATTATTATTATTATTACAAGAACATTCCTGTAAGAAATAAACAATGAGAAAAATGCAGAACTGTCATAAGATTCGCCACATTTCTCGTTATACTAAGTGCAACTGATAAATTAAGTCACTGTTATAGTGACAAATAATGACACCATTTACCCGAAGATGGGAAGACGCCAAGCCGATGAGTTCATATAACGGCGTCTCTCTATAGAGACGGGAAAGGTGTCTTCCCGTCTAAAGTAAACCTGTCTCTTGGTGGAGACAGAAAATGTGTTTTCCTGTCGAAAGTAAACGTTTCTCTTGGTGGAGACAGAAAAAGTGTCTTCCCGTCGAAAGTAAACCTGTGTCTTGGTGGAGACAGAAAATGTGTCTTCCCGTCGAAAGTAAACCTGTCTCTTGCTGGAGACAGAAAAAGTGTCTTCCTGTCTGAAATAAACCTGGTGTAGACAGAAAATGTGTCTTCCCGTCTAAGTAAACCAGTCTCTTGGTGGAGACGGAAAATGTGTCTTCCCGTCTAAAGTAAACCTGTCTCTTGCTGGAGACAGAAAAAGTGTTTTCCCGTCTGAAATAAACCTGGTGTAGACAGAAAATGTGTCTTCCCGTCAAGTAAATCTGTCTTTTGGTGGAGACAGAAAAAGTGTCTTGAAGTCTAAGGTCAACTTGTCAATAGAATTCTCCCTCTCAATATGTGGATGGTAAATTTAGGGTGAGGATTTAGACAGAAGACCAATGTCTTGTCTCGAGAAATTATAGAAGATGCAAAGAAAATGAAAACAAATTAAGATAATTTGGAATGTATAAGAAGATTCAGAGAATTTTTAAAGAGAAATATAATATGAAAATGTTAGAATATTAAATAGGATGAAAATGAACGTGCAAAATAAACAGTAACAAGTCTTACGGAATTACTTAAAGAAACAAGGAAAATTAATCACAGAATTACAGAAGAGACAAGGAAAATGAATCACGGAATTACAGAGGAGACAAGGAAAATGAATCACGGAATTACAGAAGAGACAAGGAAAATTTATCACGAAATTACAGAAGTGGCAAGGAAAATGAATCGCGGAATTGCCGAAGAGAACAAGATGAATCACGGAATTACAGAGACAGAAAATGAATCACGGAATTACAGAGAGCAAGGAAAATGAATCACGGAATTAACAGGAAACGACAAGGAAAATGATACAGAATTACAGAGACAGCAAGGAATGAATCACGGATCATACAGAAAAGAGTTACAAGGAAAATGAATCACGAATTCCAAGAGACAAGGATGAATCACGGAATTACGAAGGAGACAAGGAAATGAATCACGGAATTACGGAGAGCAAGGTCAATTCGACCAAGGAAAATGAATCACGGAATTACAGAAGAGACAAGGAAAATGAATCACGGAATTACAGAGGAGACAAGGAAAATGGAATCACGAAGAAATTAATCAGAGAGACAAGAAAATGAATCACGGAATTACAGAGGAGACAAGGAAAATGAATCACGGAATTACAGAGGAGACAAGGAAAATGAATCACGGAATTTCAGAAGAGACAAGGAAAATGAATCACGGAATTACAGAAGAGACAAGGGAAATGAATCACGGAATTACAGAAGAGACAAGGAAAATGAATCACGGAATTACAGAAAGGAACAAGAAATGAATGGCCACGGAAAAATTAACAGGAAGGAAAACAAGGAACAAATGAAATCACGGAATTACAGAAGAGACAAGGAAAATGAATTACAGAATACAGAGGAGACAAGGTGAAAATGGAACACGGAATTACAAAGAGGTCCGACAAGGTTAAAATTAATACTGGAATTTTCGAAGGAGAAGGTGAAAAATGAATCACGGAATTAACCCAAAGAACAGGACAAGGGAAATGAATCAGGAATTACAGAAGAAGGAAAACAAGGGAAATGAACTCACGGAATTAAAAAAAACAGAAGGAGACAAGGAAAATGAATTACGATTCAAGAGACAAGGAAACATCAAATCCGGAATTACAGAGGAGACAAGGAAAATGAATCACGGAAATTTTGGAAGAGACAAAAGAAAATGAATTCAACCCGGAAAATAACAGAAGAAGAAAAGGGGAAAAGATAATCACGGAATACAGAAGAGAACAAAAGGGAATGGAATTCAACGAATACAGAAAGGACAAGGAAAATGAATTCACGGAATTACCGAAGAGACAAGGAAAACAAATGAATCAGCGGAATTACAGAAGACGGACAGGAAAATGAAAATGATCACGAATTACCAGAAGAGACAAGGAAATGATCACAAAGAATTACAAAGAAAGGAACAAGGAAAAGACTACGGAGGTGTTACAGAGAGAAAAGAAAATGAATCACGGATTTACAAAAGAGGTTTGAGGGAACAAGGAAAATGAATCACGGAATTACAGAAGAGACAAGGAAAATGAATCAGAAAGATAGAATAATTTTAATTGGAAAGTTAGAGAAGTATCGTAGTTGAAATAGCAAAAATCTGGAAGATTAGATTAAAATATCAGGTAGGATGAGAGAATAATAATGGATAATAGAACGTCTTAGGGAAATGTAATAAAGAATATAAATTGAAAATAGAGTAAATAGATTTAGTATTGAAGTAAATTCCTTCAAATAGAGGGTATATAAAATCTCCAAGAAATATAAACGATAAGCGAAAATGAAAACAGCTTAAAAAAAGTCGTTGAAGAATATTCAAATGGAAAGAGGAATTTATGGAACGTATCAAAAATGTATATTCATGAAGAAAGATGGGGCAGTAATCCTCCCCCCTCAAAAAAAAAAATAAAATAAAAAAAAACTGCGGTAGTCGTGATCTCATGTTCAGCCAATTATATCTGTCCTTAATTACAGCTCACGATGCAGACAGACAGTCGCGGCCAAGCACGACAAGTAGGAAATGAGCCCATGAAAATTTCAGCCACACCCCAGTGCCAGACGCTCGATCAGGGCTGACTTTAACCTTTAAATAAAATAAAAACTACTGAGGCTAGAGGGCTGCAATTTGGTATGTTTGATGATTGGAGGGCAGATGATCAACATAGAAATTGCAGCCCTCTAAACTCAGTAGGTTTTAAGGTCAGAGGGCAGACGGACAGACAAAAAGCCATGTCAATAGTTTTCTTTTACAGAAAACTTTATAAAACTGGCCGTGGTCCTAATTGACTTGTTCTCGTTCGTGAGTGATCTTTCTTTAGGTGGACTCGCTTGCATAGTTCTTTGAGTCGTATATCCATTTTTCTTCAGTCATCATTGTCGTGACTGTCACTGTTATGATGTCTTGGACTCAGTTTAGTCTTGGTTCTCTCTTATCATTATCACTGTGCTTGGGTCATCCCGACTATGCCACGACAAAGAGTAGGTTATTAAAGTCCATAATGATACATCATCGCCGCTGCTAAGAAGTCTGAATTTTCCATTATTTTCCCCAAACAACTTCCCCGTCAACAGTGCGTCCGATTTCTAAAAAAAAAAAAAAAAAAAAAAAAAAAAAAACTTTTTGGTATCGCGTTCCTTACTCCCAGCCCTCCTCACCTAACCGGACTTGGGACCACCTTGAGTCTAAATTATGATGGCCGAATTAAAAAAAAAAAATAAAAAAAAATAAAGAGAAAAACCTCATGGTTCATATCAAATAATGGAAGTGACAGATCAAACAGGAAATCATTTCCTCATGACGTTGAAAGGGAACTGTCGTTTTCCTGTGAAATGTAATTGAACGATTCTATGACGAATCGTGACAACTATTTTATCAATACGGAACAGGAAATAACCTTTTGTCGTAAGGGTAAGGCGTGCCACTTTCCATCAGTAACCAGTTTGGAATTATTGAAGAATATGACAGATGGGTAGACAGACAGGGACACGCTCTCGATGTCATTGCCTGTCTCTGAACATGATAGTGGTGAACTTAAATGTATAAGTGATCGGTTCCATTTATTTAGTCATTACCAATAAAGACTGGTGTATTTAATTCTCACACACACACGCACACACACACACACACACACACACACACACACATATATATATATATATATATATATATATATATATATATATATATATATATATATATATATATACATACATATATATATATATATACATGAATCTTTATCACTTCACCGTGATTCTATATATACATCGAGCTACAAATGTCCTCCAATATCCAATTCGCTCTACCTCGGAATTAACATATATATTTTCATACATGTTAACCGAAGGGCTTAACATACATGGAAATATATTAATTCCGAGGTAGAGCGAATTGGATATTGAAGGACTTTTGTAGCTCGATTTATGTATATATGCATATATATATATATATATATAACAGATAGATAGATACAAATATGTTGATATACATCTATGTGCGTATGCGCTTTTGGGCAGAAGCGAAGCAAAACTCCCAACTATTTTGCATTCGATCCATCTAGCCATTAGCCTCACGCCAGGGTCTAAAGCGCAAAAAGAAAGAAAGAAAAAGATAGCATGGAGCAGTCGTGAAAGCTTGTAGTAGATGTATTTCGCCGAAGGTTTGATCAGTTATTCATACGAAAAGGCAAAAGCGTTTCCGAGATGGCTGAAACGCACCCAAGACGGCGTGCATTATACGGCCATTTGTTTTTCTCTCTCTCTCTCTCTCTCTCTCGAGAGAGAGAGAGAGAGAGCCGGAAATACTAACTTCTTCCTTGTATCATCTGTACCGAAATCAAGGTAATATTTTAACTTCCAGTGGCGATGTATCTCCCAAATAAGATTTTTTTTTTCGTTAGTGCAATTCGCCGGAAAATTATTACCCACATCATCGTTTTTTTTTGTCTCTCTCTCTCCTCTCTCTCTCTCTCTCTCTCTCTCTCTCTCTCTCTCCTATTTCTGAAGGCAGGAAAGGAAGGGCAATATCGGTCGAGGAAATATAGCCAAAATAAATTTCCTCCCAAATGCGCAAACTAACGAACTTCTAAGAGATGCCTGCGCGGGAAAAAAAAGTCCAATTTGGAATGCGGAATAGATGGGTTTCGGCAAAAGAGGATGGAAGTTGTTATTCAAACCGGTTATTTTTCTTTTTTTATTGTTTCTCCTTATTATTTTTCTTTCCTCTTCATATTCATTTGCTTCATGGGCTTCTGAGTATGTTAGCCTTCCAGTTCTCAGCAAGACTTTTTTTTTTTTTTTTTTTTTTATGGGCTGCTCTTTGAGCAAGAGCCCTTGCTGGCTATAAAGCCTGCTCAAATAAAAAAGCTATAACAATAAGTCTTTTAGAATATTATTGCCAGCCCCGTACATCCCTGCATTCAGGCTACGGTCCACCACAGTTACTAACTGCCAAGTACTTTATTCACATCCTAATTTACTAGACACAATGGATTTTTCATGAAACTTTTTTTCTTTGTGGAAAATGCATGTAAGGGGATCACCTTGCAATGGTTAAAAAGGCCATAATGTAAAATAAAATATGGAATAGAACCCAGAGAGTAACAAGTAATAAGATATGCCTTACATAATCAGTAATACAAGCAAGTAATAGAAAGGCAAATGCGCATGACGCTTTCAGCGTCAGTAAGTACCAGAATAGAAGTTCACTCTCGACGTGGTTCGGAAGTCACGTAAAGCCGTTGGTCCCGTTGCTGAATAACAACTGGTTCCATGTAAGGTAAGAACACCATACAAACAAACGAACAGTAACCACCGGAGAGGCATTCAAAGGTTGAAAATAAAAGTCAGTGAAAGCCCCCTTGATTTTGGTAGGAGTGTGAGACTTCTTATTTATTGACTAGGAATGAAAAACTTCTAGTATTAGATGGGCTTGTAGCTTCTGATAAAAATCAAAGTCTTCTCGCTCTGGGTAGGAGTGAAAGCATATTGCTCTGGACAGGAATGTTTCGGTGGAAAAAAACTGCACCGGGCCGGAATGAAAGCCCTCTTATTTTGGGCAAGTATGAAAGCTCTCTTGTTTAAGACAGAAATGGTGCTTTTGGCAGAAATTAAGGACCTCTGGTTATGGCAGGATCGGCCTGTCCTTTTCTATCAGGCGTGTTGCGTTTTGCTGACAAGAAAAGCCTATTCTTTAGGGTAGAAGACAATAACGTCTTGTTTTGGAGAGGAATGAAAACCTCTCTCTCTCTCTCTCTCTCTCTCTCTCTCTCTCTCTCTCTCTCTCTCTCTCTCTCTGTGTGTGTTTTTTTTTTTATTGAAGAATGAAAGCTTTCTTGTTTTGGGCAGAAAAGAAAAGCGTTACTTATGTCAAGAAACACGACGAGTGTTTGGTCAGGAATGTTGTTTCTGGAAGGAAAGACCTCTTATCTTGCACAGGAGGAAAAGATCTCGAGATTTTGTCAGGGATAAAAGACCTTTGGTTTTGGACTGAAAGAAAATGTCTCTTGGTTTGGTAGGAGTGTTGTTTTGGGCAGAAATGAAAGACCTTTTGCGCAAGAATAAAAAAAGAAAAAAAATTAATTTGGGCACGAATGTTGTTTTTGGCCGGCAGGAAAGACCTGTTTATTGTACGGGGGGAAACGCCCCTTGTTGGCAGGAATGAAAGACCTTTCTGTCTAGGCAGGAAGCAAAGACCTCCTGTCGTGGTAAAAATGTTGTTGTGGTCTTTACTGAATGAAAGGCTCTTGTTTTGGGCCGTTTATAATACCACCTTCTTTTTTGAAAGAAGGAATACACTTCTTACTTTGGTAAGTAACGAAAAACCATTTTTTTTCTTGAGGTATTTTGTGTTTTGTTGAGATTTTAACAACATAAATTTCATCATGCTATACCTGAAATTTACGTTCATTACAATCATTAGTTTTACTTCCCTAATTAAAATGGTATTATTCATGATGGAGATTCTAAAGAACGTTTGTCTGATTCGTTATATTAAAATTTAAACAAGACTAAATTAAATTTACACGCATCTAAAGCCAAACTTCTTCACGTACTAACTCATCTTGTGTCCAAAGAGCATTAATGAATCATGAATAAAACCCAAAATGCTTTATGAAAATATTCTATTCATCCAACAAAACCCGAGAATTCGGAAACCTAAAAATCGTCCCACTGAAAAACATCAACTTCCTCAAAAATATATATATAGTAATAATAAATAAAATAAAAAACATGAAAGAAAATTGCCAAAATTCCTTGACAAAATGATCTCGACGGAAGACGAAATAGAATATTGGACAGATGCCCAGCGAATTTAAATAACAAGTTAATTCCCTTTTAACTCTGTTTCCAAACATTGCCTTACTACCATTATCCGGATCCTCAGTCTCTACCAAAAAAAAAGAAAAAAAAGGGAAAAAGGGAATAAATCTTATGGATTTGCAATAAGTCGATATCGGATTTTTTTTTTACCGGACATGGGAATAAATGTATGTTACACTGGCTTTAGCTTTTGTTATTTTTTCCTCCTTCTCTTTCTAATTCTTCTGTATTGGTTTTTCTCCATTTGGTTTCTTGATTTCATTCTTACTGCATGATTTTAAAAAATTCGCTAATTGCTTTCTGTTTTATTCATTTCGTTGACATCTTCATTTTTCCTTTTCAATTCCCTTATGGCCCATTATCAACAAATCCCCGTTTATCATATATCTTGCTATCTCTTTCCTTTCACCCTCTTCCCTCGTTTATCAACTCGTTGACAAGTTCTTTCATTCTTCCTATTCGCTCTTCCTCACTTTTGCCTCCTCATTTTCCGTCTCTGTCTTTCATCGTTGGTCCCTGCTCTTCCAATCTTTTTCGGGGAAGGCGGTCCTGAGGAGGAGATAATGCGGCAGATTAAGACCACAGTCATAATTTAAAGATTTGCATACTAAGTCGCCTCTCTCTCTCTCTCTCTCTCTCTCTCTCTCTCTCTCTCTCTCTCTCAGACACACTTTTTCCATTGTGAGTCTAGAGCGCTCGCTCTCTCACACAGGAGCAAACTTCTTTCCAGTTTCATTCTCTCTCCCTCACTTTTTCGATTCTCTCTCTCTCTCTCTCTCTTTCTCCCTCTCTCACTCACTTTTTCGATCTCTCTCTCTCTCTGCTCTCTCTCTCTCTCTCTCTCTCGCTCTCACTTTTTCGTTTCTCTCTCTCTACTCTCTCTCTCTCCTCTCTCTCTCTCTCTCTCTCTTGTTTTGGTGTCTCCCTCGGCTGCTTCTTATACCAGCGTTAGAAAATTTATTATATTTTGCCAATGAAGAGCTTTGCTCTGATTTATATTATGGCTGCCATTGCTAGTAACGATACGAACGCGGCTGCAATCTCATACTTTCACTTTTATAGTTTTCTTGGGAGGCGAAGGAGGAGATGCCAAACGCAGCGGAAAGAAAGTTTTTTCCCATTTTCTTTGGTTATTTTCGTCCACGAACTTCGTTATTTTCATCCACGGACTTCGTTATTTTCGTCCACGAACTTCATTATTTTCATCCACGAACTTCGTTATTGTCGTCCATAGATTTCGTTATTTTCTTCCACGGACTTTTTTTTTTCGTCCACGGACTTCGTTATTTTCATCCACGAACTTCGCTATTGTCGTCCATAGATTTCGTCATTTTCTTCCACGGACTTTTTTTTTTCGTCCACGGACTTCGTTATTTTCATCCACGAACTTCGTTATTTTCGTCCACGAACTTCGTTATTTTCATCCACGAACTTCGTTATTTTCATCCACGAACTTCGTTATTTTCGTCCACGGACCTCGTTCTCCTCGTCCACATACTTCGTTATTGTCGTCCACGGACCTCGTTTTTCTCGTCCATGAACTTCGTTATTTTCGTCCACGGACCTCGTTCTCCTCGTCCACATACTTCGTTATTGTCGTCCACGGACCTCGTTTTTCTCGTCCATGAACTTCGTTATTTTCGTCCACGAACTTCGTTTTTCTCGTCCATGAACTTCGTTATTGTCGTCCACGGACCTCGTTTTTCTCGTCCATGAACTTTGTTATTTTCGTCCACGAACTTCGTTTTTCTCGTCCATGAACTTCGTTATTTTCGTCCAAGGACTTCGTTATTTTCGTCCACGAACTTCGCTATTTTCGTCCACAAACTTCGCTAATTTCGTCCACGAACTTCGTTATTTTCGTCCATGGACTTCGTTTTTCTTGTCCACGAACTTCGTTACTTTCGCCCACGAACTTCGCTATTTACGTCCACGAACTTCGTTATTTTCGTCCATGGACTTCGTTTTTCTCATCCACGAACTACATTATTTTCGCCCGCGTACTTTGTTATTTTCGTCCACGGACTTCGTTATTTTCGTCCACGGACTTCGTTTTTCTCGTCCACGAACTTCGTTATTTTGCCCGCGGACTTCGTTATTTTCGTCCACGAACTTAGTTATTTTTGTCCATGGACTTCGTTATTTTCATCCACGGACTTCGTTATTGTCGTCCACGGACTTCATTTTTCTCGTCCACGAACTTCGTTATTCTCGTCCACGGACTTCGTTATTTTCGTCCACGGACTTCATTTTTCTCGTCCACGAACTTCGTTTTTCTCATCCACGGTCTTCGTTATTTTCGTCCACGGGCTTCGTTTTTCTTGTCCACGAACTTCGTTTTTCTCGTCCACGAACTTCGTTTTTCTCGTCCACGGACTTCGTTATTTTCGTCCTCGGACTTCGTTATTTTCGTCCTCGGACTTCTTGTACGTGGATGAATTAGTCGTACGGCTGAAATGGCATGGAAGTGGTGCTGCTTTGCCTTCCTGCTCTAGTAAATGCTTTAGGGATTCTTGATACTTTGTATGCATAAGGGATTCTTTGTCATTTAAAAGTGCTTTAAGGATTCTTGATACTTTAAAATGCTTCCGGGGTTTTTGGTCATTTAAAATGCTTTATGGATTCTTGATGCTTTAAAATTCTTTAGGGATTCTCGATGCTTTTATAAATACTTAAGGGATTCTTAAGAATTTAAAATGCTTTATGGATTCTTGATACTTTTAAATGCTGTAGGTGTTCTTGGTAATTTAAAATACTTTATGGATTCTTGATACTTTTAAATGCTTTAGGGATTTTGATACTTTATGATGCTGTAGAGAATCTTGATGCTCTAAAATACTATAGAGATTCTGCTACTCAAAAATCCTTTGGTAAATCTTAATACTTTAAACCCCTTTTGAAGATCCTTGATGCTTTAAAACGCTTTAGAAATTCTTGGTACTTTAAGGTTCTTGGGAGATTCTTGATATTTTTAAGTTCTTTAGGGATTCTTGATACTTTGAAAGGCTTTGGAAATTCTTGATTCTTCAAGATTCTTGGGAAATTCTTGATGCTTTAAAATGCTTTCGAGATTCTTGATACTTTAATATGATTAAGGGATTCTTGACAAAAATGCTTTAGGGATTCTTGATACTTTAAAACGCTTTAGGGACACTTTAAAATTCTTTATACTTTATAATACTTCTGGGATTGTTAATACTTTAAAATGCTCTTGGGATTCTTGATACTTTAAAATGCTTTTGGGATTCTTCACTTTAGGTATTCTTGATACATTACAATAGTTCGAAGATCCTTAAAGACACCGAATGCTTTTTTAGACAGATCCTTGAGATTAATAATGCTTTAGAGATGCGTTTTCAGTGATCAGGCTTTTATCCGGTCTTAGTGTGTTCTCGTTAATAGCTACATTCAGTGATATTGAAGATCTGCTTGAATGTATATAGATGCAAGCAGCAGTGGGTTACAATAAGGCTTGAGAAATAACTCGATAAATGAGGTAAGTGGGTGAGCGAGCGAACTGCACGTAGAGTATATCTACAATGTATATTTTAATTATGAGAAAATTCGGTGTTCGGTACTCTGATTGTGTAAGGTGTTTCAAAATACGTTCTTTTGAATTCTAAGAAGTCTTTGAAACTCGAAAGATGTTTAAACTGGGTGTACACTTCCAGGGTAATGGGATTTATGCTCGCCTAACAAAACTAGGTACTTGACACTATATGCCAGTATTATACAAGCAAATTTTTTACCGTCTTTAAAACCTGCAATACATTAAAAATATTAGGAGGTTCATTTACTGACTGCACGTTTTAATATCAGGTACTTTCGCAGTCCTGTGAAGTTTAGTCGTTAGAAAAGCATTAAGATATGGTTTTTTACGCTGTGTAATTTCATGCAAAGTATATGTAAGTGCAAAAATATGCTTTCCTTGAGCCTTCTCCTTTTCTAAGAGAGGAAAAATGAATGAAGTTGCCAGGCGGTGGGAAGAAATTCTTAAAACGAATTTATCATTTTATTATTCAAAGCAGCAAACTGGGGATTTTGTTATACGTCAGAAAACTTGCACTTTCTTCCTTGAGAAATGACGCCTTGCTTCAAGAAATTATATTGCAAAAAGGTGACAGCATCATCTTCGTTTGATGTTGGCGATCCACATTGGCCTTCTACTCTTGTCTGTTAACACAACCTTTTTTTTTTTTTTTTTTTTTTTTTTTTTACTGTAAATTTTACTCGAACAATGTTCACTTCACAACTTGGAATTTGGAAGTTTACGGAAGAAAATTCCACATCGTTTTTCCCTAATTTTCCTGATCACATTCTTCACTATCGGTTCATCGCTCTTCAAGTTTTGATCTAATGCAAAATGAATTTTATTCCTACTGCCTTTACAAGCACAACTCAACAACGACTTACGAATTGCATCTCAAACACCTTTACAAGTTTAATTGGCAGTTAGCGTTTTAAATCTGTCAAGATCGGTGTTTGCTTTTATAGTTCTGATTAAATATCAAAGTTTGTTTATTTACTTATGTATTTATTTATTTATTTATTATTTACAAATTTCATGTTTTTTTTTTTTACCGTACTTTTCGCTAATTTCTTGTTGGGAAAATCTTGAAGCTTGCTCTTTAGATTTGTGGCCTATTTATTTATTTAAATAATAATAATAATAATAATAATAATAATAATAATAATAATAATATAATAATAAATAATAATAATAATAATAATAATAAATAATAATAATAATAACGATAATGATAATTATAATAATAAATAGTACTTTACTTTTGTTCATTCAGTTACCATATTGCTGCTTCTGTTACCCAGTTATTCCTCATTCCACCGTTGCCTAAATTCCATTTGCAATGGCTGTTCAGCTAATCTCAGATCGCACACAAGCGAAGCGAAGGCCAGTAATCTGTTTACCTGGGATTTCACACCTGCCCTTAATGAGTTCTCTGGAGTCAAGTCTAATGGAATTCGAGATAGGTCATTTTGCAAACATCTGAGAGGAACTGCTTATATATGTGTTGGACATTTGCTCGTAACACTAATTTTGCAGTCGGATTTCCGGTACACATAATGTTTTTGATGCTTTTGGGGGAGAGAGCGAATTCATCGGTTTAGTTTGCATAATGTACAGTGATGCTCAAATCTCATGCGACGTGACTCTATAGGATTTCGTCCAAAATTCACCAACTGGCAACCTAGCATGCTCCATATTTATCTATTATTTCAATGCGAAAATGCGAGTATTGCATACAAAAAGGCTATAATATGTTTCGTAAGAGTGAAATCTGTCATATATTTCAAAACCGTAAGAAAATGTCACGTGTAGCCAAATTTCGGAACAAACTCTTACGAAACATTTTCAGAACTTTCGTTCACTCATCGCTGAAGCATTTGACCAAAACGAAGTCGTCATCAAACCTCAGTTCAAATGTGAAATAAAAAAGCGAAAAAAATTGTCATAACATGAATAATGCTTCCAAAGCAAACATAAAATTTGAAATAGTCCTATTTGATTGCTTTTACACCTCAGCGCTGAAAAAATTAAATATGTATATACAAAAGTAGAATGCGCCACCGATATCAACGCGTGAGGTGAGCATGTGTGACGTATCATTAGTCGGTACAACAACAACCACCTGGTGTAACATAAGTTGGGGGCTCCGTACTGCAGAACTCAATGTCGTGCATATAAGCGTAGTTTATAGAAGTAGGTATAATGTGTGTGTGAGGGAGAGAGAAAATGTTGTAAATAGTCCCAAAAATTATTTATATATTTTATGAAAATTGCAAGAAACGACATGAAGAAATAACGGAAGACTAAAAAAAGACATACGAAAATCAACCAAAATGTTCCATAATTAGGGTGCATCAAAAATTTTGCGAGCGAGAGAGAGAGAGAGAGAGAGAGAGCTCCAATGGAAAATCTTTCTCCTTCAATAGCCACCTCCAAAATACGAGAAAGAAATTGCCAAAAACTTTTCCGCTGAGGTCAGCGGAAAGACACCGAAAAATGTCAGAAAGAAATTATGCCAAAATTATCCACATCATAGTATCCATCTTTCGTTCCTCCGGCAGTAAGAGCTGACCTCTCATATTCCGACGATATTCTTTTTAAAGTCTCCTTTGCAACTGTTAGTTTATCTGCTGTTAGTGTGTGTGTGTGTGTGTGTGTGTGGCGTTTAATCATCCTTTCGCCCAAGTGATTTAAGGATGTTATTTTGTGGTCGTTTAAAATAACTCTGATTTTATCTTTCTTTCTCACATGCGCGCTTACACACTTAGGTTGTTGGAGGGAGGCAGGGGAGGGGTAGAGGGGGGCGTGGCTGACAAGGCATTGTGTATGAGATTTCACCATATTTTTCTGTCACGCTTTGGCGGCTTAAAATATTTTGCCTTCTTGAAGTACTCAAATTAAAACATTATTTCCTCTTTCCTGTAAGCTAATAAAGCTTCTGAAGTAATCAGTAACGATGAATTCAGTATTTATCTATTGTCATCATGATATAATTATGTGTATGATAAGCAACAATGCTGTTATTATTTTTCATGGGCGTGATATTGAGAGAGAGAGAAGAAGGAGAGAGAATTGTTTTAAAGAAACTGTCCAGGTAAATATAAAAGCCCTTTTTCATGGGCGTAATTTTCCGATAAAGAGAGAGAGGAGAAGAGAAGAAGGAGAGAGAGAGAGAGAGAGAGATAGAGAGAGAGAGATGAGAGAGAGAGCGAGAGGCAGAGAGAGAGAGAGAGAGAGAATTTTAAGAAACTATCCAGGCAAATAAATAAAAAGACCTTTTCCCATGGGCGTAATATTTCGATAGAGAGAGAGAGAGAGAGTGAGAGAGAGAGAGTAGAGAGGAGAGAGAGATTGTTTTTAAGAAACTGTCCAGGTTAAATAATAAAAGACCTTTTTCATGGGCGTTAATATTTCGATTAGAGAGAGAGAGAGATGAGGATGACACGAGAGAGAGAAGAGGGGGGGGGAGTAGAGAGAGAGAGAGAGAGAGAGAATTTTAAGAAACTGTCCAGGCAAATATAAAAGACCTTTTCATGGGCATAATATTTCGATAGAGAGAGAGAGAGAGAGAGATTTTTAAGAAAATGCCTTGGAAAATATAAAAGAAGTTTTTCATTGGGCGTAATATTTCGACACAGAGAGAGAGAGAGAGAGAGAGAGAGAGAGAGAGAGAGAGAGAGAGAGAGAGAGAGAGAGAGATCAATTTAAGAAACTGTCTGGGAAAATGTAATAGAACTTTTTAATGGGCGTACTATTTCGACAGAGAGAGAGAGAGAGAGAGAGAGAGAGAGAGAGAGAGAGAGAGAGAGAGAGAGAGAGAGAGATTTTTAAGAAAATGCCTTGGAAAATATAAAAGAACGTTTTCATGGGCGTAATATTTCGATAGAGAGAGAGAGAGAGAGAGAGAGAGAGTAGAGAGAGAGAGAAGAGAGAGGAGAGAGAGAAAAGAGAATAATTTAGGAAACTGATTTTTCTGGAAAATATAATAGAACCTTTTTATGGGCGTAATTATTTCGACAGAGAGAGAGAGAGAGAGAGAGAGATAGAGATTTTTAAGAAACTGTCTGGGAAAATATAAAACTTTTTCATGGGCGTAATATTTCGAGAGAGAGAGAGAGAGAGAGAGAGAGAGAGAGAGAGAGAGATTTAAGAAACTGTCTGGGTAAATATAAAAACTTTTTCATGGGCGTAATATTGAGCCGGAGAGAAGAGAGAGGGAGAGAGAGAGAGAGAGAGAGAGAAGAAACAGACAGGGAGAAAGGAGAAAAGACCACATTTAAGGGAAACTGTCTGGCAAATATTTTAAAAGAACCTTTTTCTGGGTAAGATTTCGAGAGAAGAGAGAGAAGAGAGAGAAGGAGGAAGAGAGACTGGAGAAGAGAGAGAGAGAGAGATTCTTAAGAAACTGTCGCCGGGGTAAAATATTAAAAACGTTTTCATACCCATAATCTTTTTAATAGAGAGAGAGAGAGAGAGAGAGAGAGAGGAAATGTCACAGCCGTCTTTAAAAAATGATTCCCCCTAAGTGGAAACACTCTCCAAAAGGTTCCTTCGTAAGCCGCCCTTCGTCCGAATAACTTTGGTCGTGAAAACCCAGTCCAAACATGAAGGATGCGAGTATGTCGCTACACAACAAAACGGGAACAGAAATATAGCAATGGCTTTATTTCTGGTGCCTCGTTAGCCCTGCTTATTACCACCTAAACCTGGCACCGATTGAAGCTCTTGTTTTACTTTATAATCGAATTTCTATTTATATTTTTTTATTTATTTACTCGTTTGTTTACGTATGTCTTTCGGCTTCATTGATGGGTAATCGTTTCCAATTTTAGTTGTTTCTTTTATTCTTCTGGAAGGGTGACAATTTTCTCGTTTTCCTTCTTATTCCTTTATTGTCATCCTCGTGGTTCAGTGGTAGCGATCTCTGTATGTCTCGGTAAATTATGCACATGGTTATTGATTGACTGATGTGGGTCACCGCGAAGATGGTAAGAGATAAAAAAGATATAGTCATGAATTGTTTCATAATATAAGGCCTCGACCGAGTAATCTACAACCAATATCCCCTACCAATCAGTCTCTCTCTCTCTCTCTCTCTCTCTCTCTCTCTCTCTCTCTCTCTCTCTCTCTCTCTCTCTCTCTTTTAAAGCTTTGCTGGAAGGTGTTTAGTTACGTAGAGCAAACGTTAAATTTCTCTCTCTCTCTCTCTCTCTCTCTGTCTCTCTCTCTCTCAGTGACATTTCCTAGCTGCACAAGACATTCTGTATTTCTTGATTTAACATTATTCATTTAACTTTGTAATATCGAAGACAAAATACAATTAAATACTGTCACACTGGAGTTAGGAAGCACTATGTATGAAGTTTTATTTTGGACGAATGAACGTGAAAACAAAATGTAGTAATTAATTAAAATGTTATCGTTAATATGTGAGACATTTGCACCTGAGCAACGACGTTAAAATAACACTTATACTATAGTTTTCTTATTGTTTATGACACCTTGAAATGCTTACCACAATCTGATATAGCAAGAGGATATGTATATATAGTTGATTCCACTGGTAACATTTACGTATCAGATATATTTTGATAGCAAATGCCTAATGTTTTTGGATCCGTGTTCCACTGGAATCCTGGAATCCCTGAAATCCGAAAGGAAATGGATGAAGAAGTTCGTCCTCTTGGGCGAGATCCCGAACTCACGCTGATTACAAGTGTTGCTGTTACACATGACACTACTAGAAAGGAAGATTCATTTAAGTATATTGAGAAACAGAGAAGGTGAGAGAGCTGCAGTAACATCACAGTTCATGAAATACTTATTTTTCTAACTTTTTAAAGAATGTCCCTCGTTTCTGACAGACGATATTCCATCGGTCACGAAGACGTGTTTCGCCCATAATGGAAAGTAGGTCTCGTAAAACACTGACTTTTCAAAGTATACCTCGTTCATGCCAGAAAATTTTCCATCGTTCATAAAGGCGTTTTTTCCACCTCCATCGAGGTGTTTTTCGCCCATAATGGAGAGCATGCTTCAGGTACAGAACGCTTGACTGAAACCCGTTGACAAGAAGCGTGATCCACAAAGGGATGACAATCGCTTTGTAGAGGGACTTTCTATTCATCATCTCTTGCCTCTGTATTGGCCTCTGTAGATGATAAACTCCAGCTTTAAACGAATCTGTTTTTTAAGTAGATGGGTATTTCAATGGCTTCAATGCTGCACTTCTAAATGTATAAGGCATGCTTACGAAGGACAAGGTTATATATATGTCTGAAAGGATGAAAAACATTTATGAAGACTTCACTGTTTTATAGAGCATTTCTCAGTACTCTTTAATTTGGGACCATTAAAGACCTTCTCTGGGTGGTTTAAAGCCTTTGTAAGGCTGTCGTTCGTACTGTTCTAGGAGTTGGTTATGCAATGATGAACTCGGCTGGATTTTCAAGTTTATATCTTAATTCTGAATAAATGATGGCAGAGGTCAAGGCAGTGTTTGCTGTTTCCTTTAGGTAACATGACATTAATCTATTTGACCTATTTTTTTTTAAACCTGTTTTATCGTAATTATATATATATATATATATCTATATATATATATATATATATATATATATATATAGATATTATATATATTATAATATATATTATATAATATATATATACTATTATATATATATGGACTAATATATCTATATATATATATATACTATATATATATTATATATTTGTACACACTACACATTTCCAGCAGCTAATATGTTAAACTTGAAGACATATGTCAGAATATTAAAACAGAATTAAATTGACAAAACTTGATAAAAAGGAATTACTGAGTCCATCCACTTACAACACGAAATGCGGACCTAGTCGAAAACTGCATGGAAAGTTGCGACAAAAAAAAAAAAAAAAAAAAACGTTGAGGGGGTGGGGGGACGGAGGGGGAAACTGGAAAACTTTTTTCCAGAACTCCATCCGAATCGACAACAAGAATGCACGAAGAAGAGACCCAACTTCCATCATTTGCCCTTGGTCTTGACTTCGTTTATGAAGGCATTAGGGTCATTCATAAAGAAGGGACGAAACCTTCACTTCCTGGAAGTCGGACGACTCAGCAGTCCCCTCAGTGGCTGGAAAAGAGCGTTCGTCTGGAATTGCCTGACGTCGTTTCCAGAAAACTTCGCAGATTTTTTTTTTTTTTTTTTTTTTTTAATCATTAGGTCGTAAAGGTGAAAATTTTCGTTACAAAGAACTCATCATCACAATTCAAACAAAACATGTGATGTGACAAAAAAATAAAATAAAATAAAAACATCTTGAATAAATATTAGCAGATTTTTTTTTTCTTTTTTTCGAAACATTTGGTCGTAAAGGTGAAAAATTTCGTTACAAAGAGCTCGTCATCACAATTCAAATAAATAAAATAAACGCATTCTGAATAAATATTATGGTGGTTTTGGGTGTAGAGATTCACCTAAAATTTATTTATAAAAAATTAAACATTTTAACCTTTACTAAGTTTTGATATGCAGAACACGATTCTGCCCGTGAAAATGCATTTCTATAACAGTTAATAAAATGTTGTGAAGTGGCTCGCCAGAATTAAGGGGAGGGTCATAGACCAGCAGCTTAATAAAACCAACCCATCCATTATCGTTTTCTTGTTTGATAAGCATAAGCAATGAGAGGGTCTTGAAAGTGTACCTTGCTCCATCTTCCTCGGTCGTTTAGATTAAACCAAAGTCATATTTCACTTTATAATTATAGATATATATATATATATAAATAATATATATAATATTATATAATATATATAATAATATATGATATATATATATATATATATATATATATATATATATATATATGTCTATATATATATATCTATAGATATATATATATATATATCTATATATAGTTATATTATATATATATATAGATATATATATATATATGTATATATTTATATATATATTATATCTATATATATATATATATGTAAAAAATATATAATATATATATATATATATATATATATATATATATATATATATATATATATATATATATATATAATTGTAGCGACGGGATCTTTGGATTGCATGTTGTTTAGTAGACTTGGCATTGGAATGACCCACTACCGCTCACACCAGACTCCCAAGACCTATTTCAATTTTGTAAGAATTTATTTTGAATATGGCCTTGCTCTGACCACCCCCGTACCCTTGCAAACAGTCAAGAGAGTTAATATGACAATGTCGACAGTTTAGCAGTTAAAGGTCAGATGTTAAATGGAGTCAAATTAATTTCACCTCTTTCCGACTGTGCAGGCATAACTGCCCAGGAATAACTGAGCTTCAGTAGGTTCAGTTTTGCCTGTACAGGTCGACTGTGTAGGCATAACTGCGCAGGTATAACTGAGAGTTAGTGAGTTCAGTTTTGCCTGCACAGGCAACGATAGTAGCGGTCTTTAGGATGATCTCAAACGAGCAAAGAAATGTACGACTTCAATTCTGCATCCAGTTTAGTGCATATTTTAGCACCATATATTATAAGATGCCTTCGCTTTTGGCTGCAATTTATATGCTAATGGGCGACTATAAGTGCCTCTCGTTGCAATTTAAATGCTAATGGGTGAATGCATTTACTTTTGGTTGCAATTAAAATGCCATTGGGTAAATGCATTTAATTTTGGTTGCAATTTAATTGCTAATGGGTAAATGAATTTACTTTTGGTTGCAATGTAAATGCTGATGGGTGAATGCATTTGCTTTTGGTTGCAATTAAAATGCCAATGGGTAAATGCATTTAATTTTGGTTGCAATTTAATTGCTAATGGGTAAATGCATTTACTTTTGGTTGCAATGTAAATGCTGATGGGTGAATGCATTTGCTTTTGGTTGCAATTTAAATGCTAATGGGTGAATGCATTTACTTCAGGTTGAAATCTAAATGGTAATGGGTAAATGCATTTACTTTTGGTTGCAATGAAATTCCGGATGGGTGAATGCATTTGCTTTTGGTTGCAATTTAAATGCTAATGGGTGAATGCATTTACTTCAGGTTGAAATCTAATTGGTAATGGGTGAATGCATTTACATTTCAAATGGTAATGGGTGAATGCATTTACTTTTGGTTGCAATTTAAATGCTATTGGGTAAATGCATTTACTTTTGGTTGCAATTTAAATGCTATTGGGTAAATGCATTTACTTTTGGTTGCAATTTAAATGCTAATGGGTGAATACATTTACTTCTAGTTGAAATTTAAATGCTGTTGGGTGAATGCATTCACATTTCAAATGCTAATGGGTGAAGGCATTTACTTTTGGTTGCAATTTAAATGCTATTGGGTAAATTCACTTACTTTTGGTTGCAATTTAAATGCTAATGGGTGAATACATTTACTTCTATGAAATTTAAATGCTGTTGGGTGAATGCATTCACATTTCAAATGCTAATGGGTGAATGCATTTACTTTTGGTTGCAATTTAAATGCTATTGGCAAGATGGATTTACTATTGGTTACCATTTAAATGCTAATGGGCAAATGTATTTACTTTTGGTTGCAATTTAAATGCTATTGTCAAGATGGATTTACTATTGGTTGCAATTTAAATGCAAATGGGCAAATGCATTTACTTTTAGTTGCAATTTCAATGCTATTGGCAACATGGATTTACTATTGGTTGCAATTTAAATGCTAATGGGCAAATGCATTTACTTTTGGTTGCAATTTAAATGCTAATGGTTAATGCATTTACTTTTCGTTGTAATTTAAAAGCTAATGGGCAAATGCATTTACTTTTGGTTGCAATTTAAATACTAATGGGTAAATTCATTTACTTTTGGTTACAATTTAAATGCTAATGGGTAAATGTATTTACTTTTGGTTGCAATTTAAATGCTGATGGGTAAATGCCTTTACTTTTGGTTACAATTTAAATGCTAATGGTAAACGCATTTACTTTTGGTTGCAATTTAAATGATATTGGCAAGATGGATTTACTATTGATTGCAATTTAAATGCTAATGGTTAAATGCATTTACTTTTGGTTGCAATTTAAATGCTAATGGGTAAATGGATTTACTATTGGTTGCAATTTAAATGCAAATGGGCAAATGCATTTACTTTTGGTTGCAATTTAAATGCTATTGGCAAGATGGATTTACTATTGGTTCCAATTTAAATGCTAATGGTTAAATGCATTTACGTTTGGTTGCAATTTAAATGCTAATGGGTAAATGGATTTACTATTGGTTGCAATTTAAATGCAAATGGGCAAATGCATTTACTTTTGGTTACAATTTAAATGCTAATGGGTGAATGCATTTACTTTTGATTGCAATTTAAATGCTGATGGGTAAATGCATTTACATTTGGTTGCAATTTAAATGCTGATGGTTGATGCATCTACGTTTGGTTGTAATCTAAATGCTCTTGGCAAGATGGATTTACTATTGGTTGCAATTTAAATGCTAAAGGGCAGCATTTACTTTTGGTTGCAATTTAAATGCTAATGGGTAAATGCATTTACGTTTAGTTTAGTTGCAATTTAAATGCTATTGGCAAGATGGATTTACTATTGGTTGCAATTTAAATACTAATGGGCAAATGCATTTACTTTTGGTTGCAATTTAAATGCTAATGGGTGAATGCATTTACTTTTGGTTGCAATTTAAATGCTAATGGGTGAATGCATTTAATTTTGCTTGCAATTTAAATACTAATGGGTGAATGCATTTACTTTTGGTTGCAATTTAAATACTAATGGGTGAATGCATTTACTTTTGGTTGCAATTTAAATGCTAATGGGCAAATGCATTTACTTTTGGTTGCAATTTAAATGCTAATGGGTAAATGCATTTACTTTTGGTTGCAATTTAAATGCTAATGGGTAGATGCATTTACTTTTGGTTGCAATTTAAATGCTAATGGGTGAATGCATTTACTTTTGGTTGCAATTTAAAAGCTAATAGGTGAATGCATTTACTTTTGGTTGCAATTTAAATGCTAATGGGTAAATGCATTTACTTTTGGTTGCAATTTAAATGCTAATTGGTAAATGCATTTACTTTTAGTTGCAACTTAAATGCTAATGGGTAAATGCATTTACTTTTGGTTACAATTTAAATTCTAATGGGTAAATGCATTGACTTTTGATTGCAATCTAAATGCTAATGAGTGAATGCATTTACTTTTGATTGCAATTTAAATGCTAATGGATGAATGCATTTATTTTTGGTTGCAGTTCAAATGCTAATGGGTAAATGCATTTACTTTTGGTTGCAATTTAAATGCTAATGGGTAAATGCATTTACTTTTGGTTGCAATTTAGATGCTAATGGGTAAATGCATTTACTTTTGGTTGCAATTTAAAGTCTTATAGGTAAATACATTTAATTTTGGTTGCAATTTAAATGTTAATGGGTAAATGCATTTACTTTTGGTTGCAATTTAAATGCTAATGGGTAAATGCATTTACATTTGGTTGCAACTTAAATGCTAATGGGTAAATGCATTTACTTTTGGTTGCAATTTAAATGCTAATGGGTAAATGCATTTACTTTTGGTTGCAATTTAAATGCTAATGGGTAGATGCATTTACTTATGGTTGCAATTTAAATGCTAATGGGTAAATGCATTTACTTTTGGTAGCAATTTAATTGCTAATGGGTAAATGCATTTATTTTTGGTTGCAGTTCAAATGCTAATGGGTAAATGCTTTTACTTATAGTTGAAATCTAAATGCTAATGGGTGAATGCATTTACATTTCAAATGCTAATGGGTTAATGCATTTACTTTTGGTTGTAATCTAAATGCTAATTAGTAAATGCATTTTCTTTTGGTTGCAATTTAAATGCTAATTGGTAAATGCATTTTCTTTTGGTTGCAATTTAGATGCTAATGGGTAAATGCATTTTCTTTTGGTTGCAATTTAAATGCTTATGGGTAAATGCATTTACTTCTAGTTGAAATGTAAATGCTAATGGGTGAATGCATTTACATTTCAAATGGTAATGGGTGAATGCATTTACATTTCAAATGCTAATGGGTAAATGCATTTAATTCTATTTTCAATCTAAATGCTGATGGGTAAATACATTTGCTTTTGGTTGCAATTCAAGTGCTAATGGGTGAATGCATTTACCTCTGGTTGAAGTCTAAATGCTAATGGGTGAATGCATATATGTGGTTTTAGTTGCAATTTAAATGTTAATGAGTGAATGCTTTTGGTTGCAATTTAAATGCTAATGTGTGAAAGCATTTACTTCTAGTTGCAATTTAAATGCTAATGGGTGAAAGCATTTACTTCTAGTTGCAATTTAAATGCTAATGGGTGAAAGCATTTACTTCTAGTTGCAATTTAAATGCTAATGAGTGAAAGCATTTGCTTCTATTTGCAATTTAAATGCTGATGGGTGACTGAATTTGGTTTTGGATGCAATTTAAATGCTAATGGGTGAATACCTTTACTTCTCGTCGTGATTTCAATGTAATTTGATGACTACACTTACTTCTGGTTGCAATGTAAATTCTGATAGGTGAATGCATTTGATTGTGGTTGCAATTTCAATGGTGATGGTGACCGCATGTGGCTGTGATATGCTAGTCGGTTGCAGAGTACGTGCTGTTGGGAAACTGAATTTTTTAACGGGTGTTACCGAAGGGACGCTATCCCAGCTATCTGGGAGTGACAGTTACTTGTATCGCACCTATTCAGAAGGCGCGATTTGTTTTCCAGTTGGCACAAAGGCCCATAAGGCCGAGCTGTTTGTTATGCACCAGATGCAGGCAGGAGATGGCTGCGCCAATGCGATGAGTCTGCTCTCTGGCTTTTGTTGTCATCGTTGATGTTGACGGACGTGTCTGTGGTGTCAGTTTTGAATTTTTTAAAATTTTAATGTATAGTGAAAGCGATAAACAACACGGTAGGAAGAGTGTTATTGCCTTAATTGCTATTTTCATTATTATTATTATTATTATTATTATTATTATTATTATTATTATTATTATTATTATTATTATTATTATTATTATTACTGCCGACTTGAATGTTGGTACGACATTAGTATTGTGTGTTCTGTTTTAAAAGTACAAAATACTCCGTTACATTTGGAACACTGGAAACTAGGAAAACCAATTTCCTCGCGTTACCAATTATTATTAGTTCGGTTGGATCCGTATCTTCCAGTTTGTCAAAAAATAAAGAAATAAATAAATAAATAAATAAACTTCCTGGGTATTCTTAAACTCATTTGTTGGTACCATCCCCGATGCTAGTGTAAAGAACAATGTTGATTTGTTAAATAAGCTAAATAATGTACGGATTAAACATGAATAGAGGCACATACACAATTGTTCTGTGCAATAGTGCAATTACTAAAAGGACCTCATTCAAACTGGTTGTCCTTGAAAGCTTGTAACGTTTTTGAATAATTAACTCTGCAAGATACCATCCAGTTTGAATGAGGACCTTTTAGTAATTGTCACAAACTTGTACTTCATTTCTTTCATTTTCTTAATTTCTTTATCTTGCTGTTTAATCACTACAACTTCTTCTTTTCACTGCTCAAGGCCCTGTATAACTGGAAGTGCCCCAGCGCTTGGCTTGACGACCTCCATTTCCCAAACCAGTCAATCAGTCAATCACTTTTCCTTTCCTAGAGACATCTCCTGGGAGTATCGTCCCCTCCACTAGAAAACGCAGTTTCGTACCTCCTTCCCCGTATCACAGGACTTGTGTCCCCTCCTGTACAAACTGTAGTTCTGTAACGTGTTCCCTGTATCACATAACCCTTCCTCAAACCCCGCGAACCTCTCCTCTCTCGCCACCCCAAAACATTCCACTTCCCGCGCATTTCCATGTCCCCGACTCCCCAGTCTTCACCTTTTCCTATCCCGAACCTCCGACACGCCGAATATGCACTCCGAAAATTGGTAGAGGCGCATTCTGACGAACCAAGTCACACCAGGCATCAAATAGAGAGAGAGAGAGAGAGAGAGAGAGAGAGAGAGAGAGAGAGATGCAAGGACGTGATGTATAACCCGTCCCTTCATGTACACTAGATGGAGAGAGGGAGAA
Source organism: Macrobrachium nipponense (assembly GCF_015104395.2). NCBI lineage: Eukaryota > Metazoa > Arthropoda > Malacostraca > Decapoda > Palaemonidae > Macrobrachium > Macrobrachium nipponense. The sequence continues at coordinate 62,718,190 of NC_087215.1, read as the reverse complement.
GTCGGTATGCAGATATGATGCAATGATTTTTGTCTCGTAGGAATATTTTCTTAATGGATGTGCATATAAGAATTCAGGCCGGTCTTCTGATAACTTCCATCGATGCCCTGATGACTTCAGCTTTGAATTATTGTAAATGTAAACGGCAGTTAGCAATTTGTGATGGGGCATGGCTGGGTTGCGGGATTACTTGCTAACTTACTATATATATATATATATATATATATATATATATATATATATATATATATATATATATATATATACATAGCTATATAGATATATATATATAAATATATATACTATATATGTATATATAGATATAGATATATATATAAAAAATATATATATCTATATATATACACTATATATATATATGTATATATATATATATATATGTATGTATATAATATATATATATATATATATATATATATATATATATATATATATATTCAAAATTGTCACTCAAACACACATGACGTCTTTCATGTCCACAAACTCTACATGGGTGTAAGATATTCCCAACGTATAGTGACGTGGTTAATGAAATATATCTGTTGCTATATATATATATATATATATAATATATATATATATATATATATATATATATATATATATATATATCAGTAGATGCCATGACTTCATTAAATAAGCGAATACCACAGGAAAATGATAGCGCTTGGATTTCTGCCTACCATTTTCCTGTGGTATTCACCCTTATATATATATATATTATATATATATATATATATATATATATATATATATATATATATATATGTGTGTGTGTGTGTGTGTGTGTGTGTGTGTGTGTACCACCTTTTCTGTAAACTTTTCTCATTTATCTACCTGAAGAGGGAGACAGCAGTCTTTGAAATATAGTATTTTTCTCTCTATATTTTGGTGTTTTTATGGGCTCCTTTTATTAGATATATATATATATATATATATATATATATATAGAGAGAGAGAGAGAGAGAGAGAGAGAGAGAGAGAGAGAGAGAGAGAGAAATACTATATTTCAGAGACTGCTGTCTCCCTCTTCAGGTAGATGAATAAGAAAAGTTTACAGGAAAGGTGGTGTTTATACCGAAAGATCAGACCACAGGTAAGCCAATTTAGGTCATTCTCGCTGATAATCTTCCTTTAATCTTCTTAAGCATTGGTTGAATGAAAATCTTGTCGATCACATCGGAATCCCATGCTCGTTTTGAGATGTTCATTACCTGCCTCTCTTTAATTAAGGCCGATTCCATTATTTGACTCTTGTACCAGCAGTTGCTGCTATGAATTATATGTGACAAATTACAGTTTATTCTATGGTTATGTTCATTTATATGGTTGAAAATAGCTGAGTTCTGTTGTCCATACCTAACTGACTGTTTGTGTTGTATTAATCTCTGGGAAAGTGATTTTCCTGTAAAGCCGATGTAAGATTGGTCACAGTCCTGGCATGGGATTTCGTAAACGCTTGTGTCCTTGGGGGATGTCTTTTGTTGGACGTTAATCAGGGATTTGGCTAAGGTGTTTGGGTAAGTAAATGCAAAAGGGTTAGATTTTCCGAGGTCTGAGTCACCGACTTAATCGTGTCCAGGTGTGGAATTTTTATTTTATTGTTTGGTGTATCTCTGGTCTTGTCTTGAGGGGGTCGGTAGAAAATTACGTTTGCTTTGTGAATTGCTTTCTCAATTATATGGTTAGGATACTTTAAAGACGAAAGTTGCTTACAAATTAGTTCAAATTCTTTTTCCAGGAAATCTGGGGAACAAATTTGTAAGACTCTTAAGAACAGGTTGTTGGCTACACCTATCTTGATAGCTAAAGTAGTGAATGTATATGAAAGTGAGAACGTTGGTTTTCTGTATATGGTAAATTTGTATTCTGTCGTGTCTCTGATTATTAAAACATCAAGAAAAGGAATTTTATTGTCTGTTTCCCATTCAACTTTAAATTTGATGCTGGGCACTAATGCATTTAATTTTGAAAGGAATTCATTAAAATTGCCCCATCTATTATCCCAAAATGTTAGAATATCATCTACATATCTCATCCACAGCATATTTTTGAATTTTATTGTATTTATTACTGTAGTTTCAATGTATTCCATATACAGATTGGCTAAAACAGGAATTAAAGGACTACCCATACTGCACCCGAATTTCTGCTCATAGAATGATTCCCCGAAGATTATAATAATAATAATAATAATAATAATAATAATAATATGTTTTATTTCAGCTCGGGGCCATATACATTGAGTATACAAGATACAGACAGTAACATACACAATCTAGATACATGAGATATGATAAAATAGAAAAAGAAAATGAATAATCGGCACTTATCCATAATATAGCTGAGTAGCATAAAAGCTAGTAATCATGGGCATACTTGTACTGGTAATAACAGTAATAATATTGGTGAGAAAAAAAAAATGCATTGCGAGTAATAACAGTTGGTGCACATATTATATAACTCAAATTTCAACTAGAGACCTTAGGTGGTTACAGTAGTCAGGTCCAGAGGGCTTAATACATAAATTAAATGTAAATAAAACTTTAACTTGATAGGAATCACAGTAATAATGAAAAATTAAAATATCAGCAATAAATGTAATAATGACAAAAACTGCAGATGACATCTTGCCAATACAGAGATTAAGTCCTTTAGGGGACAAAGGCCTCATTTTCCCATCTTTCCCACAATTTAGATCTTCTTCTTGCTTCACTCCTTAGGATGCTTTGTATGAGCGAGTTGCTGCTGTTTCTCACTCGGGTTACCAGACTGGACAATTGTTCGCCTAACAATGATTTTTAAATTGTCCAGGTGGTTTTCAATGAACATCTGTGTGGCGGAGTGGTAGCGGGGAGTGTTTGTGAGGCGTCTCAGAATGTCATTGTGCACAACAGTGATGCGTCTCAAGGTCTCTTGGGTATAGTTCGTCCAGGGGAACACCCATAGATACTGTAGCAGTACGAGCGGAATAGAAGCAGTTTCACGTCTCGGTGACAGAAGGCAAACCTCCTTGCAATCATGTTGCCAGCTGCTCATAGTTTACGACGCCTCTGTTCAATGTCTGCCGTATCTTTTTTAGTCGTCGGTGATAATGTGACCCAAATACGGAAATTCGTGCACAAATTCCAGCCGATGGTTTCCGAGGAAAATTTGAGGTTCTGCAATATGCTTAAGCGATCTCGGGAGCAGCGACATGCACTGGGTCTTGGTTTCGTTGTAGATTATATCAAATTCCTCTGCATATTGGCGGCAGGTGTCGATGAGTCGTTGGAGACCTTGCACTGATGGGGAAATCAGAACCATATCGTCGGCGTAACAGAGGTTGTTTATAGTTGTTTCATTGACGGTGCATCCGATTGGGAGCGAGTTCAGTTTGACATTCAAGTCATCTGTGTACGTATTAAACAGGTAAGGAGAGAGAATGCCCCCTTGCCGGAGCCCGTTTAGGGAGCCGAAGGTGTAAGATAACACGTTACCCCATTTGACACAGAATTGCTGTGTGGAGAACCAGCAATGTAAAATGCCAATTATGCAGCTTCAGGAAGAGCTTCAGGTAGTTTACTCTGTCAAATGCTTTTCTCACATCTACAAAACAAAGGAAAATAGGTTAGAGGCTGATGATAGGTAGTAATTAAGCAATTCTTTCAGTATGTAGATGCAGGTGTCGGTTGAGTGGTTTGCTTTAAACCCGAACTGGTTGTCAGTGGTGTGTAAAAAGGGGAGAAGTCTAACTAGAAGAACAGACTCAAGTATCTTCGATGCGATCGTTGTGATTGCAATCGGCCGGTAGTTGCCAGGGTCAGCTGCATCCTTTAGCTTGTTTTTGATTAATGGTATCAAGTGAACTAAGAGTAGGGAGTCTGGAAGAAACCGGTGAATTATGCACGCATTGAATAGGGCAGCTAGCAAAATGTAAATTATCGGATGGCAGAGTTTGAAGGCCTCTGTAGGAAAGACCATCACAGCCGGGCGATTTATTATTAGGTAGGCTGTTTATGGCATCGCTGATGTTACCTGGCGTAATACGGTCTGCAAAATGAAATTGAATGTTGTCAGTAAGGAGGTTATCTACATCCCTTCGGGAATCTTGATCATTTATGCAATTCAGGATATTGTTGAAGTGATCGCCCCACATACTTGCAATAGCTTCGTCTCCGACTGCTTCCCCTACTCTCTGTGATAGCTTTTTAGTTTTGGGATTTAAAGACTGGATATCTTTCCAAAGACGAGGATAATCACCAGATTCTAAGTTTCTAGACATTGAATCGGCTCTTAGTTGTTTTTCATTAACCTGCAGTGCTTAAGAGCAAGTTTGAACTGCACTCTCGCCTGTCTCATTAGCAATGCAGTGTGCCCTTCCCTGGGGTCTACCATTTTGCCTCCACAGTAAAAACATTTCTCGTGAGTATGTATACAGATCTTTAACCAAGTCATTCCATCCAGGTATATTACGAGAATTACCTTGACGAAATCTGTAGGCAGTCCTGCCCGAAGCAAGCAAAGCGGAGATTATGTTCGAATAGAATTCATTCAGATCCCTCTTGTGGTGGTCATTTCTACAATTTGTGTTAGTGCAAAGTAAGGCGTCTGCCGGTTGAACTATTGACCGCAACCTGGTTTCCGTGGTCGCCCTAAAGTCTCTGGTTTTCTGTTGGTTTTTAAAATCCCAGTTTACCGCTGGTGGTCGATCAGTTAGGGGGTTCACGGTAAGGAGGGTTGGGGTACTGAATGACACCTGTAATGGGATGTGATCGTAGCCCGTTGCAAGATCATAGCGAATATTGCAGGTCATAATAGAATCATGAGTTGTGGAGATGTGATGCAGTGGTCCAGCCAGGAAGTTGTAATAGCGT
>NC_087215.1:62665816-62700816 GCF_015104395.2 Macrobrachium nipponense | reverse complement strand
ATATTTCGTCAGCCATTTTCACCCCTTCATGAACGTACTCGAAATAAAGCGCGCTCCCTCTTTCTCTTTGTTTAATTAATGCAGAGCTTTTCCGAATCACACACGAACGCACACGCACGCACGGACGTAGTCTCTCTCATGCACAGACGCGGAAAAATAAAACTCAGGATGTAAATTCCAATCGGTTTCGTCTATAGTTTTCTAATACTTCTAGAAGTATGCTTTAAGATACATCATTTCCATGTGTTACATCTGAGTAGATATATATATAGATATTATATATATATATTATAGATATATATATATATATATATATATATATGCATGTGTGTGTATTTAATGTCTGTGTGTGTTTCTGTATGTGTATGTGCATATTTAGCTGTATAAGTATCTACGTTATAAATTTCACTAGAGTGTGGGCATTACATTGACAGTATTGCATACCCTACATTCGATCAGGAGTGAAGACGTATTCACATTTGTTGATATGAAGTGTTAAGTTACCTTTTACATCCGATCTTTTGGGTTTCTTGTTCATTGCCCTCAAATTCATACAGATTCAAATGACTTTAAATGATAAATAAGATAAAGCTGGGTGCCCTCCGTTTGATTGTTGCATTGCAATGATTCTATGCATTTCACGATTTGAAACGCCCAATTTTTTTTTTTTTTTTTTTTTTTTTTTTATCAGGGAACCTCTCAAGCAATGGAATGTTCACATATCCGACCGAGAAACAGATTCCCGCAGATTCCACGAATAAATATTTGGAATATATTACCCCCTCCCCCCCCCCCCCCCCCCCAACCAACCCCAACCACCCCCCCCCATACCCCCCCCCAACCCCCCCCAACCCCCACCCCCCCACCCCCCCCCCCCCCCCCCCCCCCCGAAAAGCTTTCGTGATTCCGGTAATGTGTTTCTGACAGTTTTTTTTCTGAAAACGCGTCCGAGTTCTACGAGTTTGTTGCAGTGTTTGAATTTGCATTGCTCAGGGAAAATAGAAAGAAAATAAAAAAAAGTCGGGCAACACTTCCCAGCAGACGAAAACCGGAAACGAATTCATTTTCGCCCGTGAGGAGTCAAATCACGTTACTAACACCTGGAAGCACAGACGGTGACACAGTCGCAATTGCAAATCCACTGCGTCCGCAAACTGCGTCTCCCTCCGCATTGGAGCCGGATAAAGTTTACTAATAAGTGGATGGGGAAAATTCCGGAGGAAAACTATTTCCTAATTTAGTACTATATTGCGCGCTTATTGCAGGCGGAGTTCCACTGCCGGCAAAAACGCCCTTCTTCCACTCAATTCCTTCGGTTTCTGTCTTCATTGTGGATTAGTATTATTTCGGTAGACGAAACCTATTCACATGGAACAAGCTTCAAAAAAAAAAAAAAAAAAAATTTTTGGTTTCATTCTCTCACCGCAGACCCCAAACTGCAGCAGTAACTGATCATGATCAGGTTTTTCTTCATCGCCTTGGTGGAGGGACGAACTCGCGATATCTGAGCGGCGTGTCACGACACTAGCCACCATACAGAGCGGATCAGCTAAAATGACTGTCTCTGAAACCATACCTTTTCAGTACTCAGTACAACTAGATTTTGGGTCTCTACCCTCATTGTGACCTACTACCGCTTGCCTCAGATCCCCTCAGTATCATCTATACACATTTCCGGTTGGCTGACTTTCCATCAGCTCCAGTTCTTCGTTGGACGAGTAGTTTTCGCGCTTGGCTACCAATCCGGTGGTCCAAAATTCGATTCCCCGCTCGGCTAATGCGGAATCAGAGGAATTACTGGTGATAGAAATTCATTTCTCGATGTAATGTGGTTCGGATCCCACAATAAGCTGCAAGTCCCCTAGGTGACCAATTGGTTCCTAGCCGTGTAAAAATATCTAATCCTTCGGGCCAGAATTTGCTTGGCGGCCTTGTTTTATTTATTGCTAAAAATAGTCATTCATGTTTCACCAAACGAGGTACAAATATCCCAAAAATCACTACCGCATTACTTTTTTTCAAGTTCCATTCAATAACATAGTTTGAATAACACCGACAAAAAAAAACAGAAAAGGGAGTTTATTTCATTCATTTTTTCCAATTTGAAGAAGCCAGTAGAAAAAAAAGCAGAAAAAGGAATTTACTGCATTATATTTTCCAAGTTCCATTCTGTAACATAGTTAGAAGACAAAAAAAGGCAAAAAAGAAACAGAAAAAGTAAATTACTTCCTTCATTTTTTCCAATTTAAAGAAAGCAGTAAAAAAAAGTACAGAAAAAAGGGATTTACTGCATTCATTTTTCCAACTTCCATTCAGTAACATAATTTGAAGAAAACCGTAAAAAAAAAAAGTAATTTACTTCCTTCATTTTTCTCCAATTAGAAGAAGCCAGTAAAAAAATACAGAAAAAGGAATTTACTGCATTAATTCTTCCAAGTTCCATTGTGTAGCATAATTTAAGGAAGACCGTAAAAAAAAAGAGAAAGAAACAGAAAAAGTAATTTACTTCCTTCATTTTTTCCAGTTTGAAGAATCCAGTAGAAAAAAAAAGTAGAAAAGGGAATTTACTGCATTAATTTTTCCAAGTTCCATTCAGTAACATAATTTGAAGAAAACCGAAAAAAAGAAACAGAAAAAGTAATTTACTTCCTTCATTTTTCTTCAATTTGAAGAAACCAGTAGTAAAAAAGTACAGACAAAGGATTTACTGCATTAATTTTTCCAAGAATTTCCGTTGCCATTAACAGTAACAATTTGAAGAAAACCGAAAACAAAAAAAAGAAACAGAAAAAAAGTAATTTCTTTACTTCCTTCATTTTTCTTCAATTTGAAGAAACCAGTAGTAAAAAAGTACAGAAAAAAGGGATTTACTGCATTCATTTTTCCAACTTCCATTCAGTAACATAATTTGAAGAAGACCGTAAAAAAAAAAAAAAAAAAAAAAAAAAAAAAAAAAAAAAAAAAAAAAAAAGGAAACCAGTCGTATAAAAAAAGTCACTGTAAAGGGATCCAATTATACCCGTGAGTGAGCACGTTTCCAAGATAATGAGATATTCAAGAGTTGTTCCTCTTAAGTTATTTATTTATGTATATTAAGAGTATGTTCGTGATGATTATAGTAGTTTCTCTCTCTCTCTCTCTCTCTCTCTCTCTCTCTCTCTCTCTCTCTCTCTCAAACAAACAAACAAACGCATAAATTCATATTATAGATGTTTTAACTTGTAGTATACACGTAAGTATTAAAACTGTGGTACAATATCAGGAATTATAATAACACATTTATATAACTCTCTCTCTCTCTCATAGCACATTTCCGTGATTCATATACATATATCGAGCTACAATGTCCTTTAATATCTAATTCGCTCTACCTCGGAATTAATATATTTTCATATATGCTTAACCGAAGAGGAATTTCTTCTCGATAATAGACTTGCCTGGACCCGGGCGCGAACCCATGGATCCTTTCAAATCCAGGAACGTCAGTGAAGCTTTTACCTACTACACCATATATAAAAGCTTCACTGACGTTCCTGGATTTGAAAGGCTCCATGGGTTCGCGCCTGGGTCCAGGCAAGTCTATTATCGAGAAAAAATTCCCCTTCGGTTAAGCATATATGAAAATATATTAATTCCGAGGTAGAGCGAATTAGATATTAAAGGACATTGTAGCTCGATATACTATATATTATATATATATATATATATATATAATATATATATATATATATATTTATATATATACATATATATATGTGTGTGTGTGTGTGTGTGTGTGTGTGTATGTGACGTACACCCGCCTGACTTTTCACATATATCAAGCTACAAATATCCAGTTCACTATACCTCGGGAATAACTTACACCCAAGAGGATTATAAGTGACAAGTGCTTCGTCACCGGAAGGATTTAAACCGTTACCTGGTTTAGGAACTACAATAGACAGTAACTTAGATGACTGAACCATCTTGATGGCTAAGAAGTGGTCGTTGCTCCCAAACTGGGGCAACTGTTCGAATTGTATATTAAAAGTTATGAGCTTAATGTTAGCACTATATATATATATATATATATATATATATATTATATATATATATATAGTATATCACATTACCTGATCATATATATATCGAGCTACATGTCCTTTAATATAATTCGCTCTACCTCGGATAATATATTTTATATATGCTAACCGAAGGGGATTTTTTTTCTCATAATGATTTACCTACTTGGGCGCGAACGCAGGTAATACATAATAAATCCAGGAACGTCGTAAGTCGAACCACCCAGCTACCGCGAGAGGCTTAAAGGTTTATGTCATCTCTCACCTCAAATACTTTCTCGCCGCTGAAGTATTCGTTGGTTTGGAGACAACATCACCCGCCTCGACTCGGTAGTTAATAGCGCTTTTAACAGCACGTAGCATTTACATAAGTCATATCACATTAACCGTGATTCAATACATATATCAGCTACAATGTCCTATTCTATTCGCTCTACCTCGGAATTAATATATTTTCAAAATAATATGCTTAACCGAAGGGGAATTTTTTTCTCGATAATAGATTTACCTGTACTTTGGGCGCGAACGCAGGTACATAATAAATCCAGGAACGTCAGTGGAAGCGAACCACCCAGCTACCGCGAGAGGCTTAAAGTTTATGTCTCTCTCACCTCAAAATACTTCTCGCGCTTGAAGTATTCGTTGGTTTGGAGACAACATCAACCCGCCTCGACTCCGTAGATTAAGTAGCGCTTTTGACAGCACGTAGCATTTACATAAGTCATATCACATTACCGTGATTCATATACATATATCGAGCTACAATGTCCTTTAATATCTAATTCCGCTCTACCTCAAAGGAATTAATATATTTTCATATATGCTTAACCGAAGTAGGGAATTTTTTTCTCGATAATAGATTTACCTGTACTTGGGCGCGAACGCAGGTACATAATAAATCCAGGAACGTCAGTGGAAGCGGAACCACCCAGCTACCGCGAGAGGCTTAAAGGTTTATGTCTCTCTCACCTCAAATACTTTCTCGCGCTGAAGTATTCGTTGGTTTGGAGACAACATCAACCCGCCTCGACTCCGTAGTTAAGTACGCTTTTGACAGCACGTAGCATTTACATAAGTCATATCACATTACCGTGATTCATATACATATATCGAGCTACAATGTCCTTTAATATCTAATTCGCTCTACCTCGGAATTAATATATTTTCATATATGCTTAACCGTAGGGGAGGGGAATTTTTTTCTCGATAATAGATTTACCTGTACTTGGCGCGAACGCAGGTACATAATAAATCCAGGAACGTCAGTGAGCGGAACCACCCAGCTACCGCGAGAGGCTTAAAGGTTTATGTCTCTCTCACCTCAAATACTTTCTCGCGCTGAAGTATTCGTTGGTTTGGAGACAACATCAACCCGCCTCGACTCCGGTAGTTAAGTAGCGCTTTTGACAGCACGTAGCATTTACATAAGTCATATCACATTACCGTGATTCATATACATATATCGAGCTACAATGTCCTTTAATATCTAATTCGCTCTACCTCGGAATTAATATATTTTCATATATGCTTAACCGAAGGGGAATTTTTTTCTCGATAATAGATTTACCTGTACTTGGGCGCGAACGCAGGTACATAATAAATCCAGGAACGTCAGTGGAAGCGGAACCACCCAGCTACCGCGAGAGGCTTAAAGTTTATAGTCTCTCACACCTCAAATACATTTCTCGCAACTGAAGTATTCGTTGGTTTGGAGACAACATCAACCCGCCTCGACTCCGGTAGTTAAGTAGCGCTTTTGACAGCACGTAGCATTTACATAAGTCATATCACGACTTACCGTGATTCATATACATATATCGAGCTACAATGTCCTTTAATATCTAATTCGCTCTACCTCGGAATTAATATATTTTTCATATATGCTTAACCGAGGGGAATTTTTTTCTCGATAATAGATTTACCTGTACTTGGGCGCGAACGCAGGTACATAATAAATCCAGGAACGTCAGTGGAAGCGGAACCACCCAGCTACCGCGAGAGGCTTAAAGGTTTATGTCTCTCTCACCTCAAATACTTTCTCGCGCTGAAGTATTCGTTGGTTTGGAGACAACATCAACCCGCCTCGACTCCGGTAGTTAAGTAGCGCTTTTGACAGCACGTAGCATTTACATAAGTCATATCACATTACCGTGATTCATATACATATATCGAGCTACAATGTCCTTTAATATCTAATTCGCTCTACCTCGGAATTAATATATTTTCATATATGCTTAACCGAAGGGGAATTTTTTTTTTTTTTTTTTCTCGATAATAGATTTACCTGTACTTGGGCGCGAACGCAGGTACATAATAAATCCAGGAACGTCAGTGGAAGCGGAACCACCCAGCTACCGCGAGAGGCTTTAAAGGTTTATGGTCTCTCTCACCTCAAATACTTTCTCGCGCTGAAGTATTCGTTGGTTTGGAGACAACATCAACCCGCATATATGAAAATATATTAATTCCGAGGTAGAGCGAATTAGATATTAAAGGACATTGTAGCTCGATATATGTATATGAATCACGGTAATGTGATATGACTTATGTAAATGCTACGTGCTGTCAAAAGCGCTACTTAACTACCGGAGTCGAGGCGGGTTGATGTTGTCTCCAAACCAAAGAATACTTCAGCACGAGAAAGTTTTTGAGGTGAGAGAGACATAAACCTTTAAGCCTCTCGCGGTAGCTGGGTGGTTCCGCTTCCACTGACGTTCCTGGATTTATTATGTACCTGCGTTCGCGCCCAAGTACAGGTAAATCTATTATCGAAAAAATTCCCCTTCGGTTAAGCATATATGAAAATATATTAATTCCGAGGTAGAGCGAATTAGATATTAAAGGACATTGTAGCTCGATATATGTATATGAATCACAGTAATGTGATATGACTTATGTAAATGCTACGTGCTGTCAAAAGCGCTACTTAACTACCGGAGTCGAGGCGGGTTGATGTTGTCTCCAAACCAACGAATACTTCAGCGCGAGAAAGTATTTGAGGTGAGAGAGACATAAACCTTTAAGCCTCTCGCGGTAGCTGGGTGGTTCCGCTTCCACTGACGTTCCTGGATTTATTATGTACCTGCGTTCGCGCCCAAGTACAGGTAAATCTATTATCGAGAAAAAAATTCCCCTTCGGTTAAGCATATATGAAAATATATTAATTCCGAGGTAGAGCGAATTAGATATTAAAGGACATTGTAGCTCGATATATGTATATGAATCACGGTAATGTGATATGACTTATGTAAATGCTACGTGCTGTCAAAAGCGCTACTTAACTACCGGAGTCGAGGCGGGTTGATGTTGTCTCCAAACCAACGAATACTTCAGCGCGAGAAAGTATTTGAGGTGAGAGAGACATAAACCTTTAAACCTGCAGCTGTGGGTGGTTCCGCTTCCACTGACGTTCCTGGATTTATTATGTACCTGCGTTCGCGCCCAAGTACAGGTAAAACTATTATCGAGAAAAAAAATCCCCTTCCGGTTTAAGCTCGGGTAGCTGGGTGGTTCGCCTCCCACTGACGTTCCTGATATTATGTACCTGCGTTCGCGCCAAGTACAGGTAAAATCTATCGAGAAAAAAAATTCCCCTTCGGTTAAAGCATATATGAAAATATATTATCCGAGGTTAGAGCGAATTAGATATTAAAGGACATTGTAGCTCGATATATGTATATGAATCACGGTAATGTGATATGACTTATGTAATGCTACGTGCTGTCAAAAGCGCTACTTAACTACCGGAGTCGAGGCGGGTTGATGTTTGTCTCCAAACCAACGAATACTTCAGCGCGAGAAAAGTATTTGAGGTGAGAGAGAAACAATAAACCTTTAAGCCTCTCGCGGTAGCTTGGGTGGTTTCCGCTTCCACTGACGTTCCTGGATTTATTATGTACCTGCCGTTCGCGCCCAAGGTACAGGTAAAATCCTATTATCGAGAAAAAAATTCCCCTTCGGTTAAGCATATATGAAAATATATTAATTCCGAGGTAGAGCGAATTAGATATTAAAGGACATTGTAGCTCGATATATATATATATATATATGTATATATATAATATATATATATATTTATATTTATATTTTTATATATTTAAATATGCATATATACATACACACACACACACACACACACACACATATATATATATATATATATATATATATATATATATATATATATATATATATATATTTATTTATTGTTATGGCTGGTTTGACCACCACACAAAACACTAAACTTTTATCAAATAGTATTCACCAAAATACCAAACTAAGTCCACAAAAGGTGGAATAGTATCCAACTTCAATAAGAGTGCAAAGTCAATTCAAGGGGACAAAGAAAACACCACAAAAAAATACTTAATTTTAATACACAAGTTTCGGACAAAAATAACACCTGAACCTCAACAATACAGTAATTAATGAGAAACACTCGCTCTTAAACTTCCTGCAAAAGAAAAAAATTACACGATTAAAGACAGGTCATCAAAAACGTACACACTAAAAGGGGAGAGGGTCCAGAAAGGAGGAGGCAAGCGAAAATTAAGAATACCCTAATAAATACAAACTAATATCCCTAACAACTTCATAGGTCTCCTCTTGGAGGACAATAAACACTCCACGTCTTGAGGTTTAATCTGGGTGGCAGGGAAAATTGATCCCAAACTATGATGTTGGAATAGGCTTTCACAATCTCCAACAATGACGTCAGCAGAGGATCAAAGCCGTGATCTAAATAAATATCGGTATAACTCTTATTACCTTGGGACAGAGAGGTCCCCTTGGCTTTTACTGAACCAAGGGCAATGCACAAATTGAAGAGTAAAATATCATTGCTACACAGAAAGGATATCCAATATGCTATACAGCTTCAAGACGTAGCTCTGCAATAGGGCGAGGAATCAATATAGTTTCAACAGCAATAGTCGTGCCCTTCAAGGTTGGAGGCTCAGAAACACACTGAGGCAAACTCCTTCAAGAGTAAACCTCCATCCCTCGGATAACGAAGGAGCGCAGCCACGTAACCAACACAACTTGAAAATATAAAACAGTCGTTAGCCAATAATAAACACCAAGATAACCACCGGTGAGGAGACAAAAAGCTAATAAAGAAAGAATACAACACTTCAATACTTAACATTAAAAATCTAAAAACTTAAATAATCTAGAAATTAATGACAACTAAGTTACAATATATATATATATATATATATATATATATAGTATATATATAATACATATATACATATATATATTATATATGTATGTATATATATATATATTTGTACGCATATATATATTTATGTGTGCATATGTATGTATCTAGCATGCATATAAATTCACGTTCATATCTACCTTTGTTAGTTTGGCAACCAAATTATTAGATTTATATGTGTTAACTTTATTAATTGGACCTTTCGATATTAGATGAATCCGTTAAATTGCAGTAATATATATATATATATATATATATATATATATATATATATATATATGTATATATGTGTGTGTGTGTGTGTATTATATACGTATATGAATGTATGCATGCATTTTAATATATAAAGTCTAAAATGTATAGTGCTTTGTACATACGACCAATTCCAATCAGAAGAGCCGTTACTTCTATAGATCAATATTTTCAATAATGTTAAGCTACTGTAATTACTTATTATTAAGGACATTCTAATACTCATTAGTTACTTTAGTCTCCCCTTCAGTCCTCCTTAAGTTAGGCTCCTCCTTAGCACTGCCATTATTAAGCGAACCTGAATGACCTCATAGGTCCCCGGCGGTTGGCTTTTGGCATAAATTACAGGGTGTCCATAAAGTCCCAATACCATTCTGAGCGACAGATACTTATAATGGTACTGAGACTTAGTGGACACCCTGTATATTCCATTCCATTTTCACAAGAAATTTATAAGAATTTCTTCTCAAAACGACCTAGCGAAAAGCTTTGAAGCCGTCCGTTACTATGGCGTCAAATCCCAAAATAGGTTTTCCACCAGATCGCATTCTTAGTACCACACCGTATCAAGTAGGCACACACACACACACACACAGCCAATCGTTTCCGTTTTCTATTTCGTGTCTAGTCTCCAACTTAACCGGAAACTCGCCGTAATGCCCGCTTTATTGGCAGAGTTCATTGCCCGTTTCTGATGCCCAACTGGCCGTAAATAGCCAGTCTGGTTGGAAAAACTTTTCGAACCCCTTTGGTAAAATTGACCAAATAGCTTCGTTAAATGAGTGTTTCTATGAAGCGAAATTGTGTTCAGAGTTTACATATTTACGAGGAACTCGGCAGCGAACGGAGTCGGTGGGATACGACGATAACAAGAAAACTTTGGTCGGGCGATATTTCGCTTTAAGAAGCATCGGTGAGAAATGCTTTTCATTTCCCATCTCCCCCGGTGGCGGCGGGAGTGTCTCGCTGTAACCCATTACCGCTCGAGCAAGACCTTGATGTCTTTTACTGCAAGTATCTGGTCTCGTTCTTCCGTTGCCGTTCGCACCAGATTCCAGGGGTTGTTGCAATTTTTTAAGCATTCTGAGGTCTGATTATGTGCCATTACTGATGGCCCCTCTTCCAAAGATGCTCTGGTAGATACTATAGTAGATTCACATCAACCGTGCATCTGATGTCTAGGCCAGTCCCTTATGACCCTCCTGATTGGCTGTTGATAAGCCAATAACTGCACCTCCGTTCATATTCTCATGCTTCCATCTTACCTTCCTTAACCCTCTCCTAACGATTGATTCATAGTGCAACTGCTTTGAGGGTTTCTCCTGTGACACCTTGCAAACCTTTTTAATATAATTTTCCCTTTCAGCGCTGAATGACCCCATAGGTTCCAGCTCTTGGCATTTGGCTTAAATTCTACTATACATTCTATTCTAAGACCAGGAGACAACAGTAAAAGTTTGGCAGACGAACTCTAAATTAAATTACAACATAGAGGTGAATTCAAATTCTATAGGTTCTAATTGTAGGCATGTTGAAGCATTTATTGTTGTCAGATGTATAATAAAAACGACATGTTAACAGATCAAGGCACACCATTCATTGTAAATAAAACCAAAGAAACAAGCTCGTACCTAGAGGGGATAAAATATCAGATCCAATAAGCCTTTATATATATATATATATATATATATATATATATATATATATATATATATATATATATATATATATATATACAGAATACAACCGTCTGCTAATTGGTAAAAGAAAAGTATACAGTATAAATATGTTACAAACTAAAAACGAAAGAACTCTTGCAGAGTTGCACTACATAATGGAAGGCAGCTATCAGAAATGGCATTCATATCCATAGAGAGAGATGAATCGAATCTCTTAGAATACAGATGACACAGCAAAAAAAAAAAAAGCTAAAAGAACAGCCAGGTGGAGGCCATTTGCCAGCAGCATGATAAATTACCTACTTAATGCCGGTTCTAAGCTGTTATTGGCAGCCTCTTTGACATATAGCCGGAGCCAGGTCTGGGACAGATTGTTTTGAGAGAGGTATGACCTTACAGACGAGGGTTGGGTCTCAGGCTCTTGATGCGTGTAAGTGAGAACTGGCTGGGACATGCAAGAACTCCTGAAGGAGTTTTATGTCACAGTCTTGTCTGTTATTATTATTATTTTTATTATTATTTTTATTATTATTATTATTATATTGGTGATTGGGAAGGGGAATCTAGCGGGTTTTTAGAAGCTCTCGTTTGCATGTATATTTGTAAAGTATATTTCCACCTACACCATTGTGGATTTCTACACCATTTTAGTGACTTGTGTTGTTGTTGTTGTTATTATTATTATTATTGGTGTTGTTGTTGTTGTTAATATTATTATTAGTGTGTAACAGTCCTTTCTGATTTTATTATGATGATGATTATTATTATTATTATTATTATTATTTTATTATTATTATTATTATTATTACTAGCAAACTTACCCATCTACGATGAGTGATAAAATACGGGTGCAGAAGTGAAAAATGTATATGTACTATTGGTTCAGCAATATTAAAATAAGGGCGATTACACGAATAGTCTCTCTCTCTCTCTCTCTCTCTCTCTCTCTCTCTCTCTCTCTCGTAATGTAATTCAAGGAACGATCACTGAACGCAGAGAAATTCTTATTCATTGTTGTTTCCCCTCTTTCTCTCTCTCTCTCTCTGTCTCTCTCTTAAAGTAAGTGAAGGGACGATCAATGAACGTAAAGAAGTTCGTATTCATTATTGTTTACCCTCTTTTAATGATTCTCTCTCTCTCTCTCTCTCTCTCTCTCTCTCTCTCTCTCTCTCTCAATGTAAGTCAAGTAACGAAGATGGTGATGGGATTATCGGATTACTTAGCTCTCAAATCACAAATTATCTCCTCTCTCTTTCTCTCTCTCATTTTTCGATAGCAAGATAAAATTATAAAATTGTAGTGCATTAATCATTAATGTCGTTAAATGGCTCTCTCTCTCTCTCTCTCTCTCTCTCTCTCTCTCTCTTCTCTCTCTTGTCGGTGACTTTCATTTAACGGAACAGGGATCTTGATTGGTTCGTTTCTTTGTCAATTACTTTGCACGGTGATACGAATAATAAAGTATCTTTCTTTTCATTATGTTACTGCAAAGACGCAACTTGTATGTCAGTGCGTTATAGCTACTGATAAATGCTCTTATGATCGTGTGTCTTCCAAAAAAGAGTAGAAAGTAGGAACTTGTCAGTTTCCTTTTTATTATGTCCATTGGCAGGATCGAAATTCCGAAGCAACATTACCGGGCAGTACTTCTTCAACGTTATTTTGTGCACTGGCAGTCCTGAAGGATTTAAGTTATTCAAAAAATCTTGCGGATATTGATGATAATTTTCATCTTCTATTGTGTCCGAGCTGAAATATTCGCGACTTTCTCCGGGGAAGTTGTACAGAAATTATGTATGAAAAATCGTAACGTAACTAAGTCTACGGGAATAACCAGCCTCGTTTCACGGCCAGAAACAGCTCCGTTTCAGGGAATCCCTTCTCACCCCCACCCCCTTCACAGGAGGGGGTTAGGTTGGATGAAACCCCATTACAAACCATCTTAGGGGTCCCCACCATAACCCTGAGAAGTTTCATGCCCATCTGACCAGCCGTTTGGCCGTGATTGAATGACAGACAGACAGACATTATGCCCATTATAGTATGATTATTATTATTATGTAAGAGGAATACCCTCTTTCAAACACAGTTCATTTCGAATTATAATAATAACTTCATTAAAAAGAAGGACAATCTAAATCCCATCGAGTCCGTATTGCAATTTCTTAAGTTTCCCTAATAAGTTTCTTCATAGCAGCAGGTAAATCATATAACAGCTCTCCAGAGTTCATTTATTCATTAATTTTTCGGCAGTTATTCCCGCCATTTACAAAAGGCAAGTGAAGAACTACCGAAACTTTGAGGGATAAATAAACTTTGGGAAGCTGTTATATGATTTCCCTGCTGCTGCTACGAAGAAACTTATTAGGGAAATTGAAGAATTCCAATGTAGGGTCAACGGTATCCAGACGGCCATTCTATTATTATTATTATTATTATTTTATTGAAAGATATTGCTGCATCAGCTGCATTCAACTTGTAAATAGTCTTCTCTATTTTTCTAACAATAGCTTTCTCTCTGCTACTACAACTGGCGAGTATTGCGCCGATATTACTCATCAGGAGGAGTCAATTTCGGGGATATTGCTTAAAATTTATTTATTTGTCACAGTAAATGAACAAATAAAAAATATAAGTCAATCTAGTGGCCAACGTTTTTCTCGGTATCATCCGAGCATGATCACGGCAGTGGATCGGAGTAGACTGTAGGTGTTGTTGTTGTTGTTGTTTTTGATTTAGCTGACCTTGTGTCAGCACGGGCTCTTGCTCACAGAGCAGCCCGTAACTCAGGATGGTGAGAAGGTGGTAATGGTAGGATATGGTTCTTTATTTGGTGATAATGCGTGAGTTGATGAGTGTGATATTGAAAGAAACTTTTGATGGGTAAGGTTGTCCAACCTTTTTAAACCCTAAGGTGCCCTTCAGTAGTAGGAAAAGTGCAATAGTAGTGAGTGTTGGCAAGTCAGAGAGGCCAACAGATGAGAAGAAGGAAGGGTATGAGTCTGAGAAAAAGATTGCTAGTCAGTTAGCTTGTGAGGTCCACAAAACATTTTCTTATTCCGTTCCAATTCCGAGTGGGAGTAGTGATGAAGGATGTCAGAGTCGGGGCTTTGCTTTTGGATGTTGGGTGATGTAGGTTGATGTTGGCTGTCTTTGTGTCAGTCATGCACTGGGTGGATTGTTTGTTATTCTGTGTTTTGTGGTTTGTTTGTGAGTGGATAGGGATGGCAGGGGGTGTGAGGGGTCTTGACTGATGTCCCCGAGATTCTGCTATTTAGGAGTGTTTTGCCACGGATGCCGAGCAGCAACTGTAGGTGTTGTCAAGATCTACTCAATATATAGCGGCAGGTCAGCAGGGGTCAACCGCGAGCTGCGTTTTCATTGGCTGGTGGCGCAATGCGCTCCAGCTATTTGGTTGAAAGAAGTTTTCTTCAAGACGCTTCTCGTCGTTGAAGGTTGCCCTGTTGCAGCCTAGCTGATCGTCGAGGCTGGGGCAAGACTTCCCTGGGCGCTGTGTCACGACGGCTCGCGTTGTCTATTGGCTGATGGCTGCTTGTCCTAAGTTTGTTTTCTTTGTATATACCGATGGTCTAAAAACTTCGGTATATACAAAGAAAACAAACTTAGGACTTTGCCTGAATGGTGACAGTCGAATGTCCTGCACGTTCAAGAACACCACAGTCAGGGCCTACATTCGGAGGGCCCTCACGCACTGTTCTTCCTGGCAGGACACTCACAAAGAACTCGACCGAGTCACTCAGGTACTGGTTAATAACGGGTATCCGAATCGACTTATTAATAAAGAAGTCCGAACAGCGTTGGATCGGTGTATAGCGAGAGTGAGAGACCGCAGCCCCACCCCATGAGAAGATCAAGCTGTTTTACAAAGCCAGAATGCACGCACGTCCACCGTGAGGACGAAGATGCATTGAGGAAAATCCTCAGAGAAAATGTGACCCCACCGAAGTCGACAAAGAACTCGAACTCGTGATTTATTACCAAAATCGACGTACCCGCGACCTTATCATGAAGAACAACCCGACCCCCCCAGCAAGAGACCTCTTGAAACAGTCGAATGTAGTCTACCAATTCTCATGCCCCGTCCGTGGATGTCCCGGCTCTTACGTTGGTATGACTTCTATGAAACTGTCCAAGAGGATTTCTTGCCACGCACAAGAAGGGGCAATTAAAAACCATACCATGACAGCACACCAGGAAGCCATCTCCCGCGACGGTATTATCAAGAATATTAAGATAATAGGGAGGGCTCCTGACCAACGGCGTTTGCGACTGCTCGAGGCACTCCTCATACAACAAGAGAAGCCCTCATTGAATACGACGCAGGAAGTGCTCTTCCTCCCCACCAACCTAAGGAGACCTATGTGCATAAATTATAGCAGAAATAATACCAGACCGAACGACACTCCCGATCAAAGAATACCAGATGAGACAAGCAGCCCATCAGCCAATGACAACGCGAGCCGTCGTGACACAGCGCCCAGGGAAGTCTTGCCCCAGCCTCGACGATCAAGCTAGGCTGCAACAGCGCAACCTTCAACGACGAGAAGCGTCTTGAAGAAAACTTCTTTCAACCAATAGCTGGAGCGCATTGCGCCACCAGCCAATGAAAACGCAGCTCGCGGTTGACCCCCTGCTGACCTGCCGCTATATATTGAGTAGATCTTGACAACACCTACAGTCTACTCCGATCCACTGCCGTGATCATGCTCGGATGATACCGAGAGAAACGTTGGCCACTAGATCGACTTATATTTTTTATTTGTTCATTTACTGTGACAAATAAATAAATTTTAAGCAATATCCCGAAATTGACTCCTCCTGATGAGTAATATCGGCGCAATACTCGCCAGTTGTAGTAGCAGAGAGAAAGCTATTGTTAGAAAAATAGAGAAGACTATTTACAAGTTGAATGCAGCTGATGCAGCAATATCTTTCAATAAAACTTGTTTGAAAGAGGGTCTCCTTCCAATATATTATTATTATTATTATTTTGGGGCGGTCTATCATCGTCCTCAAATTCGACTGGGTGCTATTTATAGTGTGGGATTCCAGGTTGCATCCTGCCTCCTTAGGAATCCATCACTATTCTTACTATGTGTGCCGTTTCTAGGATCACACTCTTCTGCATGAGTCCTGGAGCTACTTCAGCCTCTAGTTTTTCTAGATTCCTTTTCAGGGATCTTGGGATCGTGCCTAGTGCTCCTATGATTATGGGTACGATTTCCACTGGCATATCCCATATCCTTCTTATTTCTATTTTCAGATCTTGATACTTATCCATTTTTTCCCTCTCTTTCTCTTCAACTCTGGTGTCCCATGGTATTGCGACATCAATGAGTGATACTTCCTTCTTGACTTTGTCAATCAACGTCACGTCTGGTCTGTTTGCACGTATCACCCTATCCGTTCTGATACCATAGTCCCAGAGGATCTTTGCCTGATCGTTTTCTATCACTCCCTCAGGTTGGTGCTCGTACCACTTATTACTGCAAGGTAGCTGATGTTTCTTGCACAGGCTCCAGTGGAGGGCTTTTGCTACTGAATCGTGCCTCTTTTTGTACTGGTTCTGTGTAAGTGCCGGACATTCGCTTGCTATGTGGTTTATGGTTTCATTTTTCGTATTGCACTTCCTACATATGGGAGAGATGTTATTTCCGTCTATCGTTCTTTGAACATATCTGGTTCTTAGGGCCTGATCTTGTGCCGCTGTTATCATTCCTTCAGTTTCCTTCTTTAGCTCTCCCCTCTGTAGCCATTGCCATGTGTCATCGCTGGCTAGTTCTTTAGTCTGTCTCATGTATTGTCCGTGCATTGGTTTGTTGTGCCAGTCCTGTGTTCTGTCTGTCATTCTCCTGTCTCTGTATATTTGTGGGTCTTCGTCTACTTTTATTAGTCCTTCTTCCCATGCACTCTTTAGCCACTCGTCTTCACTGGTTTTCAGATATTGCCCCAGTGCTCTGTTCTCGATGTTGACGCAGTCCTCTATACTTAGTAGTCCTCTCCCTCCTTCCTTTCGTGTTATGTATAGATAGTCTGTCCGTATTTGCTCTTGGGTGTAGTGCTTTGTGTATTGTCATATGTTTCCTGGTTTTCTGATCTATGCTGCGGAGTTCTGCCTTCGTCCATTCCACTATTCCTGCGCTGTATCTGATTACTGGCACTGCCCATGTGTTTATTATTATTTATTATTATATTATTATTATTATTATTATTATTATTATTATTATTATTATTATTATTATTATGCAGATTAATTACGAAAGGGGAGTAGGCCGTTAAACTTTATCAAGAAATTACCCCAAAATACCAAGCCCATATGTAAAATTGATGGATTGTAAATTATCTGGCGTTACAACTATACATAGGTCACTGACAGCAGACAAAGGCCATTAAAGCAGGAAAAGCTCATTAATAGCAATTTACGATTAATTAGGGAATGAATAATAAATAAATAAAAAAATAAAGATATAAATACAGGCATATTCCGCTATACGAGTTAAAAATGATATCCTCATGCCTATGAAATTTATTGGGAGACACATTTTCCATTAAAAGTGGAATCCACCGTTTTATTTGCATCAACGACAGAGTAATGTACAAATAAAAATTAAAGGTGAATTTTCCGTTTCAATTTTCCATTTCACGCAAGGAACAGTTTGGCTGGAGGAAGTATTAATTGTTCGACGTGGACAAAATACTTTTCTAGAAACTATACAGTAGGTTTGTTCAGAAGATACTTTTGTAGGAACTGTGTGGTAGACTTATTTAGAAAATACTTATGTAGAAAGAATATGGAATGTTCATTTAGAAAATACTTTGTAGAAACTGTGTGGAAGACTTATTTAGAAAATACTTATGTAGAAACAATATGGAAGGTTCATTTAGAAAATACTTTTGTAGAAACTGTGTGGAAGACTTATTTAGAAAATACTTAGTAGAAACAATATGCTAGGTTCATTTAGAAAGTACTTTTGTATAAACTGCATAGAAGGTTAATTTAGAAGATATTTCTGTAGAAACTATATAGAAAGTTAATTTAGAAGATATTTTTGTAAGAACTGTATAAAAGGTTCATTTAGAAAATATTTTTGTGGAAACTACATAGAGGGTTAAGTTAGAAGATATTTTTTTAGAAACTACATAGAAGGTTAATTTAGAAGATATTTTTGTGGAAACTACATACATAGTTAATTTAGAAGATATTTTTGTAGGAATTGTATAGAAGGTTCATTTAGAAATTATTTTTTTAGGAACTGTATAGAAGATTCATGTAGAAAATATTTTTATAGAAACTGTATAGAAGGTTCATTTAGAAAATATTTTTGTAGGAACTGTATAGAGGGTTCCTTTAGAAAATATTTTTGTAGGAATTGTATAGAAGGTTCCTTTAGAAAACATTTTTTTAGGAATTGTATAGAAGGTTCCTTTAGAAAATATTTTTGCAGGAACTGTATAGAAGGTTCCTTTAGAAAATATTTTTGTAGAAACTGTATAGAAGGTTCCTTTAGAAAATATTTTTGTAGGAACTGTATAGAAGGTTCCTTTAGAAAATATTTTTGTAGAAACTGTATAGAGGGTTCCTTTAGAAAATATTTTTGTAGGAACTGTATAGAAGGTTCCTTTAGAAGATATTTTTGTAGAAACTGTATAGAAGGTTCCTTTAGAAAATATTTTTGTAGAAACTGTATAGAAGGTTCCTTTAGAAAATATTTTTGTAGAAACTGTATAGAAGGTTCCTTTAGAAAATATTTTTGTAGAAACTGTATAGAAGGTTCCTTTAGAAAATATTTTTGTAGTAACTGTATAGAAGGTTCCTTTAGAAAATATTTTTGTAGAAACTGTATAGAAGGTTCCTTTAGAAGATATTTTTGTAGGAACTGTATAGAAGGTTCCTTTAGAAAATATTTTTGTAGGAACTGTATAGAAGGTTCCTTTAGAAACTATTTTTGTAGGACCTGTATAGAAGGTTCCTTTAGAAACTATTTTTGTAGGACCTTTATAGAAGGTTCCTTTAGAAAATATTTATGTAGGACCTGTATAGAAGGTTCCTTTAGAAGATATTTTTGTAGGAACTACATAGAAGGTTCCTTTAGAAAATATTTTTTGTAGAAACTACCTAGAAGGTTAATTTAGAAGATATTTTTGTAGAAACTACATAGAAAGTTAATTTAAAGATATTTTTGTAGGAACTGTATAGAAGGTTCCTTTAGAAAATATTTTTGTAGGAACTGTATAGAAGGTTCATTTAGAAAATATTTTTGTAGAAACTGTATAGAAGGTTCATTTAGAAAATATTTTTGTAGAAACTGTATAGAAGGTTCCATTAGAAGATATTTTTGTAGGAACTGTATAGAAGGTTCCTTTAGAAAATATTTTTGTAGAAACTGTATAGAAGGATCCTTTAGAAAATATTTTTGTAGGAACTACATAGAAGGGTAATTTAGAAAATATTTTGTTGGAACTGTATAGAAGGTTCCTTTCGAAAATATTTTTGTAGGAACTGTATAGATGGTTCCTTTAGAAAATACTTTCGTACAAACTGTGTGGAAGACTTATTTAGAAAATACTTATGTAGAAACAATATTGAAGGTTTATTTAGAAAATGCTTTTGTAGAAATTTCACAGAAGGTTCATTTAGAAGATACTTTTATAGAAACTGTATAGAGGGTTCATTTATAAAATACTTTTGTAGAAAATGTATGAAGTTAAGTATATCTTAGTTTAACCAAACCACTGAGCTGATTAACAGCTCTTCTAAGGCTGGCCCGAAGGATTAGATCTTTTTACGTGGCTAGGAACCAGTGGGTTACCTAGCAACGGGACCTGCAGCTTATTGTGGGATCCGAATCTCATCATATCGAGACATTGATTTCTAATCGCCAGAAACAAAATTCTCTGATTCCACGTTGGCAGAGCGGTGAATCGAAATCGGGACTACCGAGAGGGTAGGCGAGCATGTAAATCACGCATCCAACTGTATAGAAGATTTATTTAGAAAATACTTATGTAGAAACTATAGATGATTTATTTTATTTAACGCTAAATTCAGTTACCATACGTTGTACCTGATTTGCTTTTTACAGGTTGTTTAAATAACCTGACTTCAGTAATACTTATAAGCCGAGTTTTTAAGAATCTCTCTTGTAATATTACCCAATGCATGCATAACATTCCTCGCTAATCTACATGTTAAGAACAGAGAAATGATTATTAAATTATATAATAAAAGAGAAATTCATTCAAACATTATTTTTGTGCACTTTATGAAACATGCGTCATGCGTTAATTAATTAAACTTTTATTGAATAGATTGGACGAAGTACCCGTGTGATTTCTTATGAAATTTATTATTATTATTATTATTATTATTATTATTATTATTATTATTATTATTATTATTATTATTATTATTATTATTATATATTATTATTATTATTATTATTATTATTATTATTATTATTATTATTATTACAATAATGCTAACTGATATAGAAGAACCCTAAGCAATAAAAGCCACCTTACATAGCAAGCGTGTACAAAACGCAGTGCACAAAGAATAGAAAACACAGAAAATAGACCAAACTATAAGCAACAAATAAATGACTAAAACAACAATACATATATACTACAAACAACAGAGGGTGAACGTTAAGTCTTCTCGTCTTTTCACTGTAGTAATTTTTTTTAATTGATTGATAAAGGATTTGTCCATATACACACAGAACTCACTCTATTCTCCCCAAGTCTTTTGGGGATTTGTCGTCCCTCTCTCTTTGTTATTCTCCAGAATGAAAAATGTCATAAAAGTTGATTTCATTTGAGTTCTGTGTCTCCACTGCGAGTTTTAATTTTAGCGTAAAAGTTATGTTAGTTTTAATGTTGTGTATGTATACCACTTATACGTGCCGCCCTTGCATGATGCACACACCTTTTGTGATATATATATATATATATATATATATATATATATATATATATATATATATATATATATATATACATATTTATATATGTATATAAATAAGAGAGAGAGAGAGAGAGAGAGAGAGAGAGAGAGAGAGGGGTAGTGCTCAGGCCCACGATTGGTGGGATAGCGTTTGCTCGCAGGTAAACGGTCACACGCTCATCCAGCTGTAAGTGGGTGCCATCATGGCACCCACTTACAGCTGGATGAGCGTGTGACCGTTTACCTGCGAGCGAACGCTATCCCACCGATCGTGGGCCTCTGAGCACTACCTCTCTCTTCTCTCTCTCTCTCTCTTATTTAATTATATAATAATTATTATAATATTATATAATATAATTATATAATAATATAATAATTATATAATTATATTATTGATATATCTATATTATATATATTATAATTATATTATATTATATATATATATATATATATATATTATATATATGATATCAGAGACGTTAGCAATCGTGCACACGCGAATATATGAATAATTAATCATCGAATTCCTGCTTGCAATCAGGATGCAGTCTCGGCAGCAGATAACTATTAAATGATTTTTTTTCCATTAAGCCTCAAAGTTCGCTGCAACAGGTCTTTCACGCAACAGGTCAATGCAACGTCTTCAGATCACCTCTTCTTCGTGTAATGATGTTTCATTTCGAATTGAATTACTCCTACTTTGCGTAATGAGCGAAATAAAATGGGAAATGAATAGCCTTAAGAGGTGTCTCGGGAAATGACCTCCTCTTGCATTTGATGTTGTTAGTCTAAGTGATTTTCAATCTCGGCCTTGAAGTTCCCAAGGGAATATTATTACCTTTTCGTAAAGGATGAGTTGAAGAAGAAGAAGAAGAGGAAGAAGAAATAGAAGAAGAAGAAGAAGGAGAAATAGAAGAAGAGGAAGAATAAGAAGAAGAAAACAACTTCAGAGCCTTTAAGGTGTAAAGACTGAGACCAGTACAAGAAGTTTGTCCATGGCCATCGCCCCTTAAGAGAAGACAGGCCCTCCTCATACCCACTTAGAGTTTTCGATTTCCAACCCCATAGTATTTGGGCACACTTACAGTTGCGAGCTCTGAATCCTGAAAGTGTGAGGAAATCGAGAAGTGAAGAGATCAATGCGTCCGCTAAAAATGCACATTACATATACGTGCATATACATCATGTATCTCGTTGTATTTCACGGCTGCAGCAAATGTGCCCCTTTGATAGAAAAAAAAATTTTTCGTTACAATATATAAAGAATTGATGATAATATATTCTTCGAACCGAGAATCATGATATTTATTCATTACTGGCGTGTTGTGCCCTCCCTGTTGGGCCCAAGTGTCTCTCGCCTTTGGGGCATCACTTAAGAGGGACAGTATTCAAGTAAGAATTCGCTAATAATGAAAATAGAATTGAATGTCGTTAATGAACGCCCTGCTTAAATGTGAAAAAAACTGCATTGAATGACATTAATTTATTCAAATGTGTGACGCAAACTGTGCAATATTAATGACTGACATTTAGCCTGCTCACCGGAACGCAAAAGACAATTAGTCAGCGAGTCATTCGTGCTCAGGATAACCCCACATATATATAGTATATGTGAGTTTGTTTGTGCGTTAACCATGCCGGAAATAAAACTCGGGGCATAAAACTTCCTTTTAATTATGAAACCTTCCATGTCATTACAGTAATTCGCAAAAATCGCTAATCAAAAGACCATTTAATTACTGCCTTCACCAGCATTGGACAAAATGTATAATTATATTCCCTTTGTGTGGCTGCCGGGCTCCTAAGTACACGAACTTTTGGTTATTGCAATTGAAAATGTCAACAATTTTATAATAATGATAATAATATAATGATGATAATAATGATAATAAAATCCGATCGGATCTTTCTTGTTTGTCAACCCCAGGTGGAGGAAGGGTAGGTAGGGGGATCATGAAGGTATGAGAGACATATCACATTCACCCTCCCTGCAAATCTGTTTGTCCGCCCAGGGTTGGGCGGAGTAGGTAGGAGATTGGGAGGGTAGGGGAGACATGACGGGCAGCGCCGGGTTCGAGCGCAGCATAGCGCACGACATCAAGCTCATAATAGTAATAATAGTAGTAATAATAATAATAATAATATCCTTGCAGCCGAGTTAGGTCAAATGGCCAATGAATACTAATCAATATCATAAATCCTGGTAGTGCTCATAATATGTGTTACTCCACATTTCTGCCTATGTCTTATCAAGATATCCCAGGAACGGCTGAACGAATCTTGATGAACCGTGTCAGATAATCAAGTAGGCGAACTTTTCGAACGATTAACTTTTGAAAGAAATAAGTTCAGAGTTTCAGGTTTGTTCGCCATAGAAATCATCTCGCCCATTATTAAAAATATAACATTTCAGCGGCTTAAGTGATTTATTATGGTGGCAGAGTTTTGGTTGTCTTTTCACTTTTCACACCCCCCCCCCCCCCCCCCCGAAAAAAAAAATTATGATGTTCGAGGAAACTTTGCTGAAATTTGCAACAGACCTTGGATAGTGTTAGACCTTGGATTAGGTCAGACCTTGGATGGGGGTCTGACCTTTGGATGGGGTCACACCTTGGATTGTTTCAAACATTAGATTGGATTAGAACTTGGATTGGGGCAGGCCTTGGTTTGGGTCAGACCTTGAATTGGGCCAGAAATTGGATTGGGTCAAACCCTGGATTGGGCCAGACCTTGGTTTTGGTCAGACCTAGGTTTGGATCAGACCTTGGATTGGGCCAGAACATGGATTGGGTTAGATCTTGGACTGGGTCGAACCGTGGATGGGGTCAGACCTTGGTTTAGGTCAGACCTTGGATAGGGTCAAACCAAGGATGGGGTCAGACCTTGGTTTGGGTCAGACCTTGGATAGGGTCAAACCAAGGATGGGGTCAGACCTAGGATTGGTACAAACCCTGGATTGGGCCAGAACTTGGATTGGGTCAAACCGTGGATGGGGTCAGACCTTGGTTTGGGTCAGACCTTGGTTTGGGTCTGACCTTGGTTAGGGTCAGACCTTGGATTGGATCAGGTCTCAGTGACAGTGGGTCACAACGACACCAGGAAACACAAATGTTTGTGTGAGTGAGTGATTTCCTCACAGTGTTTTTTATTTTTATTTACTAAAGACTTGGACTTCTCTTCTGGATGTTTACAGAAGACTCCAAATACTGCATTTCATAAAATTCCATCAGTTCGTTAGTTTGTTTAGCTTAAGTTGGCCTTATGCCATGGACATGGAAAAGTCCTGGTGACAGAATTAGAAACGAAAAAGACTTTCTAACCATCAATAAAGGATTTAGGAACTCTGTCAAGCAAGTGAAAACCTACCCGGTAGCTGATTGTAATAGTGACTATGCACCAGTTGTAGCAACAGTGATGGTGAAGTTGAAAAATCTGAGTAAGAGTACACCTAAATCAAAGAAGCAACTGAAATTGTTGAAAACAGAGGAATTGAAGAACCAATATAACATAATTGTAAGAAATAGATATGAGCAGCTAAAGGAGGAAGGCCCAGTGCTCCAACATCCACAGCAAAAGTGGCAAAATATGGAAAATGCAATAAAAGAAGGTAATGAAATAATACCAACAACAGAGAGGAGAGCTCGGAGAGAATGGATGACAGAGGATATCTTCATAATGATGGATGAAAGAAGGCAACAAAAAGAGTAAAAATGAAGATATATAGAGAGCTATGAACAGAACTATTAAGAGGGAATGTACAAAGGCAAAGGAGAAATGGATGGATGAGATTTGTGAGGAGGCGGAATGTTTGGTTAAAAGGGATGAAAGGAAGGAGAAAGTATGATAAGGTGAAAGAAATTACCTTCAAAAAGAAGAGAAACATCAGCACTGTTATCAAAAAAGCGGATGGAAGTATAGTTTTGGAGTCAAAAGAAATATTGGAAAGATGGACGGAATATATTAGAGAAATGTTTGATGACGATAGATTAGAACATCTAGATTTGAATGGCAACGGAGAGGGACCAAGTATAATCAGATCAGAGATGGAGTCATCTTTAAAACAAATGAAAAGCGATAAAGCAACAGGTGATGATGGAATAGCAGCAGAGATGTTGGTAGCTCTGTGAGAATACATCATGGATATATTGATGGAAATAGCGGAAGAAATATATGAAGATGGAGAGCCTGCAACACAGATGTATAAATCGGCATTTATCACAATACCAAAAATACCAGGAACATTTGAGTAATAAACACCGGACTATCAGTATCATGAGTCAGGTCACAAAATAATATTAAGGATTGTTTTGAACAGAATGAGAAATAAGAGACTCCCAGAAACTGGCAATGAATAATGTGGTTTTATGAGAGATAAAGGGACAAGAAATGAAATTTTTATTTTGAGAATGTTGATGGAGGGTTTTGGCTTTTTGGCTCAGGTTTGGCCGGGTTCACTTGTTAAGGTGTGGTTTAGGCTTCATGACCCCCCCACACCCGCCCCACCCCTCTTTGGTCTGTTTCACTTGTTGAAGGGTGGTTTTGGCGTTTTGGCTCCGGGTGGCTTCTTTCACTTGTTAAGGACGGATGACTTTGAGGGGAGGAATGATACTTATAGGTTGTGTGGGTTTGAATTGTCAGGGTTTAGTGAAATTTCACCAAGAAGGGAATCAGGTGGTAAGGATATGGTTGGCAGTATGAATGAGTCTCTTCGGGAGTTTGGCAGGAGTGTAAATGAGGTAAGGGATTTAGTGGCAGAGTTACGAGAGATATTAGCACAAGAGTTGGAGGTTCTTACATCCTTAGCTTCGCTTCAAAGTAGGCCAATAAATACTCCACAACACTGAGTGTCTCAAACATGAAGTCCATATAAAATGGAAGACAACATTGTTGACTATAAAAAGGCTTTTGATCCGGTTAGACATGTAGACTTTATAGGGATACTAGAACAGATAAATATCGATGGGAGAGATCTTAGATTGATAAAGAATTTATATTGAAATCAAGAGGCATCAGTGAAAGTAGAAAATGATGAATCAGAGACTCGGCACATCAAGAGAGGTGTAAGACAGGGCTGTGTGTTATCACCTGATTCTACCATTTTTATAGTGAAATGATAATGAGAGATTTCAGAGATATGGAAGGAATTAAGGTTGGAGGAGTCAATATTAATAATTCAGATATGCTGATGATACAGCACTTGTTGCGAACTCTCATTATAAACCTTAATCAGTGCTTTACACCAATCAAGCAGAGAAGAGTTCTGTCAATAAATATTAAGAAAACAGAAGTTATGGTTATTACTAAGGAGGAAATCCCCCCTAGAATAGATATAAGAATTGATGCTGAAACAGTTAAACAAAACAATAGTTTTAATTATTTAGGATGCACTGTCACAAGTGTTGGAAAATGCGAAAAAGAGATCGAGATGAGAATATCCATGGCAAAAGATGCATTTGGTAAGATCAAGAAATTTACTCTCCAACTCGAAAATATCTATGAATCTAAGAAGAAGGTTTATGAAATGTTTTGTTTGGTCTGTATTGTTGTATGGCTGTGAAACTTGGACCTTGAGGAAGGCAGACGAGGAGACGTTACAGGCTGCAGAAATGTGGTTTTGGAGAAGGATGTTAAAAATATCATGGACAGAAAGGAAAACTAATGAAGTATTAAAGAGAGTAGGCGTTGAAAGAGAGCTTTTGGCCTCAGTGAGAGGTAGATAAATGCGGTTTGTGGGTCACATAATGAGAGGGCAAGAACTAGAGCATCTCTCTCTCACTGGTAAAATCAATGGAAGGAGACTGAGAGGAAGACCTAGACAAAAATATATGGATGGATTGGTGAGAATGACTGGAAGAAGAATGTCTGCAGCTCAGTTGCTGCAGAGAGCCGGAAATAGAGAGGAATGCCGACGTCCTTGGGGATGTGGCACTTGGATGATGATGATGATGATGATGATGCCAGCAAAGGCCTTTGCCCTAAGGTAGCCTGCAAGTTTAGTGCAAAAGGAAGTAGGAGACCTGGTGTGGGACCTGAGAGAAGAGAGAGAGAGAGAGAGAGAGAGAGAGAGAGAGAGAGAGAGAGAGAGAATTAAAAAGATACTCACAGTAGCATGAGTCTCGCAATGGAGAAACAAGTCGACAGTTATATACGAGTATAAATATATTAAAAATAAATCTGTTCGATTCCGTCAGATTCCCGAAAGCTCTTTGTAGATTTATTTGTAATATATTTGTACCCATACATGACTAGATTTGTTTCTCCGTTCCATACATAAAAGCTTTCATATGTCAGTGTGTCCCAAGAAGGTCAAACCAGCTCCCGAGGTCAAAGTTGTGACCCAGCTTTACGAGTTTCCGAAAATAGATTTTTGGGTGCACGTTTCTGTACCACAGATATGATCCGCATCATTAAATTGCCTAAATAATTGACGCGTCCGAAATATTACATAAAAAAACCGACAGAATCCTTGACAATTTCGCCTGGAATTAGCTCAGTTAATCATATGCAAATCTAATCATCAGGTACAAATGGCGCTGATCCGGAATGATTTATTTGAGTGACCCCCATCAACTGCCAATTGATACTCCAAATGCGGTCGCGTGGAGCCTTTTATTTTTCATAATAGGCGAAATTGGTGGGTAATGATAGTCAGCGCTGCTGACAGTACTACCGTTAACGCTATTGCCATCGCTTGGGGTAATAGTAGTGAAGTAGGTAATCATATGATGATAGCTATCATTATTACTATAAAAGCCGTTGCTATCGCTTGGAGTGATAGTAGCGTAGTAGTTAATTATATGATGATAGCTATCATTATTACTGTAAAAGCTGTTAGTATCTCTTAGAGTGATAGTAGTGTAGTAGTTAATTATATAATGATAGCTATCATTACTACTGTAAAAACTGTTGCTAGTGTAGTAGTTAATTATATAATGATAGCTATCATTATTACTGTAAAAGCCGTTGATATCGCTTGGAGTGATAGCAGTTTAGTAGTTAATTATATGATGATAGCCATCATTACCACTGTAAAAGCTGTTGATAATTCCTGGAGTAATAGCAGTGCAGTAGGTAATCATATGATGATGGCTATCATTACTACTATGAATGCTGTTGCCATCGCTTGGAGTGATAATAGTGTAGTTAATTATATGATGATAAGGACGAGGCATTGATTGTTAACTGTACCGCTACGTTATACCATAGCATTTCATGATTCTATTTCAAGGCCTGAAAGAAACCCTTAAATTAAGGGTCTTACGATTTTCCACTTGTTTTAGCTAGAGAGAAAAAAACTTAAAAGTGACACCTATCAAAAATGGTTCATGTATATTTTTTAAGACATGAAAACAGGATTATCCTTAAATTTAAAACAGGATTACCCTTCAGTTAGAAACAGGATTATCCTTAAATTGAAACAGGATTATCCTTAAATTGAAGACGGTTATCCTTAAATTGAAAACGATTACCCTTAAATTGAAACAGGATTATGCTTAAATGGAAACAAGATTATCTTTAAATTGAAACAGGATTATCCTTCAATTGAAAAAGGATTACCCTTAAATTGAAACAGGATTACCTTTAAATTGAAACAGGATTATCTTTAAATCGAAACAGGATTACTCTTAAATTGAAACAGGATTATCTTTAAACTGAAACAGGATTACCCTTAAATTAAAACAGGATTATCCTTCAGTTGAAAACAGGATTACCAATAAATTGTCCTAGAGAGATGATTATTCATAATTTACCCTAATCACACACTTGTACCCCGATCACTACCAAAATGTGACACATACCTCTTTGACCCAAAATCAGGAAATTCAGTGTCTCAAACTTTGCTTCATTTTTCATGAAACCAGGAAACTGGTTCTGCCTAAACATTTTTCGTGAAAGATCTATAGGGCGAAATTTATGGCCGCTGTAAATCAAGGCAAAAGTTTCCTGCAATTTACATGTAAATCGACCGTTAATTTCAAGGTGCAGTAAATAATCGGATAAAAAGTATATTTAAAAAAGGAAATAGAAGAGAACTAATTATGAATATGCTAGTAAACAATGTTTAAACACATGCGATCAGCCTTTCCTTTTGAGTTTCAGCAACTCGGATGATTGGTGATGCTAAGAAAAATATCTCATAATATTGTATTTTTTCATAACGTTTATCTAACGCAATACTACTCACTATTGTTATAAGAAATTCAAACAAAGGTGTTGAGGGAATGTAATACTATAGTGTTTACGAAATGAAAGCGCCGTGTATATGCTTTTTTTTTTCCAAATGACGGTGCTCGTAATACGTATATTCATCCATTTGTTGATGAACTGTATTTATTTGGTTTTGTAATTTTCTCATACATTGAAAATGAGATCTGTGGAAAGTTATTTTGTGCGTTAATAGCCTTTTCGAGTTGTTGTACGTGTATGTTTAGCATTCATATATATATATATATATATATATATATATATATATATATATATATATATAATGAATAACTTGATCATGAAGTATATAAAACGTGATGCTATGTATAAATAAAGGTCTATGCCACGGAGGAAAAAATGAAAGGCGAGAAAGCCAAGAACTTTCGGTCTAGCACGACCCTTTATTCAGGCACAACTGTTGTGCCTGAGTAAAGGGTCGTGCTAGACCGAAAGTTCTTGGCTCTCTCGCCTTTCATTTTTTCCTTCGTGGTATAGACCTATATATATATATATATATATATATATATTATATAT
This sequence comes from Macrobrachium nipponense, assembly GCF_015104395.2. Taxonomy (NCBI): domain Eukaryota; kingdom Metazoa; phylum Arthropoda; class Malacostraca; order Decapoda; family Palaemonidae; genus Macrobrachium; species Macrobrachium nipponense. The sequence continues at coordinate 62,670,897 of NC_087215.1, read as the reverse complement.
ATATATATATAATATATATATATATATATATATATATATATATATTTTTACGTATGAGCCCGGCCTTGAGAGAGGCTCGATACGTAAACAGAAATAATGGAGGGGGGACAAGATGAAATTAATTGAACTTACCGTAAAACTGATAGTTAGTGATAATTTCTTTAGAGGAAAAGGTCGCCAGAAACTAAACTAGTTACTTTACAGCTATTTATTTACAAAGAGGCTCGTACTGGCCTGGAGAAAAGTAAATGCAGCGTCCACACGTTGGGACTTATAATCTCTCACAAATGGATAATAGCTGGCTCAGAATGGGATTCATACAAGCTGGTTTCATAAACTTGGGTAATGCAACACTTGCGGGCAGACAGACTTCGTACGTGACTCAGGGAATCTGGAAAAGGATCCCAGATTACACAAGATAAAAGAAAAAATGACTTCTTGCTTTGATTAAGGATAATTAATTCTCTAACACTGGGGGAAAGGAACTCTAATATTTCACTGAGGTATGCACTGAAGGCTTAGTCTTTAACAAGTCACAAAGGGGAGCACGTGGCCCGATGAGGACAAAGGGCTTTTGATGTAGAAGGGATAAAAATGAGACTTGAAAATGAAATTAGCAAGAGTCGTATGGTAGTAAAAGGTGCTGGGTTGGAGTTTACACTTTTAGACGTACCTGGATGCAATATTCAGTGTATCGTTGTGGAAGAATGCGGCCTGACTTTGTTCAGGTCTGGGGTTCGTGCCCGCCAGTACGCCGAGCCGATAGGCTTAAGTGTGGGAGGCTGGCCGGCTGGACATTCGTCCGGGGTCACAGACTGCAGTCGACTGAGAGATATCCTTATTGTCTTGGTATCACGGGGCTTCCAAATACCGCCTCGGGCACTGCCTGAAAAGTGATCACCACAGCCAGCAAATTGGGAAGGAAAAAGAGGTCTTATTGTAGAGGTCCCTAAGATCCATCTCGAAGCCTAGCTACTCTTGTGACTTGCCTCTCTTACCCTAAGCTTCCGTCAGACCGGAAATACCTCCCTACGACATGCTCTCTCCCAACATCAGTTGCTTTAGGAGAAGGCATGGCTGCTTCTTTTATAACTAATATTAATAAAAAAGACTGCTGGGAAGGCGAGGCGTTCTATAAATTTCACAATATATATAATTTTTTTTTACCGTCTATCACAGTCATCCTTCTCGACTGGGTGGTTTTTATAGTGTGGGGTTCTGGGTTGCATCCTGCCTCCTTAGGAGTCCTTCACTTTTCTCACTATGTGTGCTTTATTATTATTATTATTATTATTATTATTATTATTATTATTATTAATGTTGCACATAATGAACGATGTCCATTGTATATACATAAATAATGCAGCAGAGAAGAATCCGTCATTAATACCAACAATTTGGAGTTAAACAATTATTCATGGAAATTTCCAAATTTACAATTCCGTACAAGCTTCCAGTGAATAAAGAAGTCATTACGTGGTACAAATTCCGTTTGAAAATTCAAATAAATTAACAATGGATAAAAATTGCACCGAAGTTCCTTGGCGCAATCGAGTTTTCTGTACAGCCGCTACAGCGTATAGTCAAAGCCACCGAATATAGATCTCGGTAGACTGATGTATGAGCTGCGGCCCATAAAACTTTAAGCAAGGCCCGGTGGTGGGCTATCCTATATCGTTGCCAGAAGCACGATTATAGCTAACTTTAACCTTAAATGAAATAAAAACTACTAAGGCTAGAAGGCTGCAATTTCTTATGTTTGATGATTGGAGGGTGGATGATCAACATACCAATTTGCAGCCCTCTAGTCTCAGTAGTTTTAGAATGTCTGAGGGCGGACAGAAAAAGTGCGGACGGACAGACAAAGCCACACAGCAGTCTTCCTTTACAGAATACTATAAGTGAATCACGTAGAAGAGAACAGAAGAGATCTTCCTGGAATCTCGAAGAGGTAAAGTGATTCCATAACGCAGCCTCCATCACTGAGAAGAGAAGAGAAAGAGGAGAAGAGAGGAGGCGAAGATGCCATGCATTATGCGAATGGTTCCCGGAAGATCAATTCGCAGGAATGGTGTAAGACAACGTCCGGTTGATAAATCGTGCAGCAGAGCCTCTCTCTCTCTCTCTCTCTGCTTACGCTAACATGATGAACGACGCTTCATTACTAGGGAATGGACTACGACGATTAAGGTCTGAGAGACAGAGTGTAAAACACGATGCTGACACGGACGGCTGACAGACTATGTCCGATTTGAGATACGACTCCGACGAGGGATTACGATGGGAAGAAGAAGAAGAAGAAGAAGAGGAGGAGGAGGAGGAGGAGGAGGAGAAGAGACTAACTGGACTTCCACTGAGACAAATGTAACCATTTAGTCAACAGCTAGTCATGTTTTATATTATTATTAGTAATATTTATGGTAAGAGAGGGAGACGGGTACGTCTGCCTGAAAACAAACGGTGTTCCTCAGATGTAGCAGGAAATAAAATTCTCTTCTTCACTGAGTTTATTCGAATGCTCCAAGAAACCAGGGAGGAAGGTAAGTAGTAACTCATTTTACGAGTTGGCGTTGGGCCATTGTTTGTCAAAATCGAGCATTTTGTGCAAATAGGCATTAATCACTGACGCTTTAGCAGCAGTGGCAGCTGACTACTTGGAAGTTACTTCCACATGACAGAGGTATACAGTATAGTATACAGCGAGGTGTTTTCAAAGGAAATCATAAGACTGAAAACTGATGGTTAGTTTGGTGTTTCTTGTCCTTGGGTTCCAAAGTCTGGAAATCTCTTCGTTCTTCTGTTTTTCCTGACATTTGGTTAACTTATTTCTTGAGAAGTAAGATCACTGATTCATTTGTAGTCAAGGCTAAAAAAAAGTCATTTAGTTGTACGTACAATTAATTCATTAAAAGAAATTTATCATAATTTTTATAGATATCATAGATGTCTGTCTGTGAGAATTTTGCTCTTGATCTTTTTGAATGAATACCTTTGAATTTCAGCTTGTTAGAAAAAATCTTTTATTTCCGTCAAAGAGACCATCCTAGTCCAGACTAGTAAAGTATCTTTATGCAAATAAAACTGTCCGACTCACTCAAGGTTAAGGAACTTTGGGTATGCTCAGTACTAGAATGGGTGATGACCAACGATGGCACATAGTCCCAATGACCATCAATTAGGACACTAGGAAAGGGATATGAACCTCATCCGCAAAAATCAAAGCTTAGATACATGCAGCAGACCTTAGGAGCCGGATGTGACTTGCAGTGGATCACAATGATCCTAGGAAGCATATTCCCGAACTATAACGGAGTACTGGACTTCCTTTGAAAATCTGGACGCCACATCTGGAGAGCTAACCATAGAATCTTCTTTAAAATAATCCCATTAGGTTTCCCACGCCCAAATTATTGTTATAAGTCCTCTTTGAACTAACCTAACCTAACCCAACCTAACCTAACCTCACCTATAGAATACCTCTTCGAACTAACCTAACCAAACCTAACCTTACATATAGAATGCCTTATTGAACTAACCTAACCCAACCTAACCTAGCCTCACCTATAGAATACCTCTTCAAACTAACCCAACCCAACCTAACCTCCCTTATAGGATGCCATTTTGAACTTACCTAACCCAACCCAACCTAACCTAACCTAACCTAACCTAGGGGCATGGGAAAAAAATCTGGGTTGGTGCAATACTAGTATACATCTCGGGAGTTTGTGCCCAGGAAGCGTAGCTGTACCCTCAAAAGATGTCTAAAAGAGGAGAGGGTCGAGACAATATGTTAAGTTAAGTATATCTTAGTTTAACCAGACCACTGAGCTGATTAACAGCTCTCCTAGGGCTGGCCCGAAGGATTAGATATTTTTACGTGGCTAGGAACCAATTGGTCACCTAGGAACGGAACCTACAGCTTATTGTGGGATCCGAACCACTCTACCACTATATCGAGAAATGAACTTCTATAACCAGAAATAAATTTCTCTGATTCCGCGTTGGCCGAGCCGTGAATCGAACCTCGGACCACCGGATTGGCAGCCCAGCTCGAAAACCACTCGGCCAACGAGGAACAAACAACATGTCCCGACCCAGGGGACGTTCTGCACCTCTGGAAGACTGAACCAAGGCCAGATACCTTACGTAAAGTCAAGTTGTGGGACAGGCTGTCCACAGGCTAGACGACGACAAATCAAAGCGTGGTGTATATTACCGAAGATATCATTGCTGAACGCAGAAAAAAAAAAATGTACAAATAAGCATTGCCTTTTACTCTACTGTGTGATAAGATTCAGATGAAGTTTCCCCCTCAAAACTTTTTCCCGTATATAACAGAAACTCTACGAATATTTAGCCAAAAAGTGACTAAATGGGAATTAAACAAAAAATTAACCCTCGGAGCGTGACAGGTAATTACAGTTTCATTTACAGCCGGAGAATTATTGTTGCATAATAATTACCTGTAATGGAAAGTTTTTAACCTTAATTTGTTATTAAGTCGGAACACGAGAGCACCGCACTATTTGCTTATATAGAAACGCTGAAAAAATAATGTCAATTTTAATGTAGTTGCAGAATCACATTTGAAGCGGTATTACTAAAATATTATCAAAACTATGCTCCTTTAGGCCATTCAGCGCAAAAGACAGTGAGAAGAGGGAGTTGGAGAGGCTGGACAGTAAGAGCCAGAGATCCAGAAATTAAGGGGAAGCAGTTGCAATAAGATATAAAAGTTAGAGAGGATGGACAACAATGAAGGAATCTGGAATTGAGGTCAATTAAAATGCTAAAAAGTGGGTTCAGCTTGGGGTGGAAGGGACGTTGCAAACAGCCTTTGGTAACGCCTCTGGTGGCAGTGGCCTCCTGCCGGGTGAAGTACGACTTATGATGCCATTTTGGACTTCCGTCTTATTTACAATTGTGACTGCTGTTACTTTTGTAGCTTGTTTCGAGCAGCTTCATTCACAACCGCTTCTAAACTAGGAATATATATATATATATATATATATATATATATATATATATATATATATATATATATATATATATATATATATATATATATATATTATATATAT
>NC_087215.1:62648316-62663316 GCF_015104395.2 Macrobrachium nipponense | reverse complement strand
CCATCGAGGGGGTGTATTTCTGGTGATAGAAGTTCACTCTCGAAGTGGTTCGGAATTCACGTGAAGCCGTTGGTTCCGTTGCTGAATAACCACTGGTTCCATGCAACGTAAAAACACCATACAAACAAACATTCAATGTTATTCATTCTTGACTTTCCGGCCGATTAACTAACAGTCGCTGAGCTAGAATATGGTGATGCCTTGACTCGACAGTGTTCGACGTTTAAGCTTTATTCTTTGCGCCTTCCAGTAAATTCCTTCACACCTGTGCACATTTGAACCACATAAATTCAAACGCCGACGTTGTAGATCACATCGTTCAAAAGTGTAGCGACAAGATGCTGAAATGTTTTCGTGTCACACCAACCATACAATACAGCAACGACTGATTTTTGTTGTTGAATATTAGGTCTGTGCTATTGCCAAGTGCGAATCGGGGCTACCTGGGCTTAAGAGAGATTCCTTCCTGAGAAATAATAGGCTTTTGAAACCCTCTTGCCTTCTTGGGCTTCATTTTCACCCCTGCATCTTTCATCAGAATCCTCTGGTCTGCTGCGAGCTTGTAAGGAATTAAATTATTTTGTTATTTCGCTTTTAAACTGGGGACCTTTGTTATGAATGTTTGATACCGTTTATGTGTATATTTGTACAAATTCTTTATTTATATAGAATTATTATCCCATTTCGGGAATATCAAGTGCCTGCCTGATTTGACTTTTCTGTGCCTTTCATTAAAAGCAGAGGTGGAAGGCACGGTGTTGCTGACAGACCAGGGATTGATACGAATTCCGCCACCGTAAGGCGGTAATGCCGTCTGTGCGTCTCATGTGATGCACTGTAGACATTACTTAAGGTTCCTTGCAGCGTCCCTTCGGCCCCTAGCTGTAACCCCTTTCATTCCGTTTGCTATACCTCCGTTCATATTGTCTCTCTTCCATCTTAGTGTCCTCCCTCCTCAAACAATCGTTTCATATCGCAACTCCTTTGAGGTTTTCTCCCTGTTACTCCTTTTAAACCTCCTTTTCTCTCAGTTTCCCTGTTAGCGCTAAATGACCCCATAAGCCTCAACGTTTGGCCTTTGGCATAAATTTTTATTCTAGTTCCAAAATGAATTCTGAGCTTGATGCATATGTGCTTGTAACGAAAATAAAAACGTATCAGTAATTAGAAAGAAAGTTAATACGCAAATTGGTCTGCGCATGCGCGGGAGCGTCTAATACACGCGGGGGTTAAACAGGGTAAGCGTTACTAAATTCAGAGATTCTAATGTAGCATCATTCTTTATTAATCTGCAAAGTTATTTGCGGAGCCTATTTTCTTTTTATATAATTTAGCCGTGAGAAGTCGAGTAAGATGTGACAGTAATCGTTAGGGAACAGCTCTTTTTTTTATTTATTTATTTGTGCAGAGAAATTTTTGTTAAAGTTGTGCAGAGAAACTGTCTCTTCCTTCTGATTTTAATGTAAGTCGAAGATTGTGTCATCCGGGCTCGTCTCTTGGCATTCTGCCGCCAAACATCTTACCGGGCAGCTAATACTCGTGGCAAACAGCATTAAAGTTGCCCTTGTTCTTACGCAGCTTTCCGATTTTGTCGACGATGTAGAAAATATGTTGTGTAAGGGTCTGGCTGGGGGGGGAGGAGGGATTCTGAGGGCCCCAGAAAGGTGTTTTTATAAGAGGGAAGATGATTCCAACGGCAGAAACTGAAAGATGCAAGAAAAGATGTTTACGAAAAGCAAACTGTTCGTCTGATAGTCTTCTTAACAGTCGAAGAGTTTTGGAAGTCTGCTGCTTTACCGATGATGTTGCAGAACTGAAGTTTCTCGGTGAAAACGTCGAGCAATCTTACGATATATTCGACTTGACATAGATTGACTGATTGATTGATTCTGAGTTATCTGGCGTTACAACTACCACTTGACATAGAAGCGAGAATCGTTTTGATTTTGTTTTTTTAAAGAGTAGATGAAAGCCATTGCGTATTAAAATAATACTCTTATTCGTTTTATGTAAACAGAGCAGACCTTTCATCACCCTGTAATGGAAATACCTGGTCTTGACCGTAAGCGTTTATGCCGAAACTTAATCGCGCTAAAGTTTAAACGAGCATTTTAAACGCAGTCACTCTCGCACACACCATTTTTAAACTATGTTACAGGCTGCTACAGGAGCAACAATCCAACTATGTTACAGGCTGCTACAGGAGCAACAATCCAACTATGTTACAGGCTGCTACAGGAGCAACAGTCCGTGCTGGTATAAGGCCAGCATTACAATAGCAGCAGCATAATCTACGATAATTGTATTTTCCCGTTTATTTATATTAAATTTTAACACTCGCCGGCAAGAGTGTTTAGCATTATGCTTTAGCCGATTAAAAAAAACCGTTGATAATTATAGTGGATCATGCTGCTTTATAACCCATTAAAAGGCTTTAAAATAGACGGCATTATCAGATTAGTGTCCTCAACACCCCCTCCAACCCCCCCCCCCCCCCGCCACACACACACACACACACACACACATGAAATAGAGAGATTGGTTGATAATCTACACTGTGACAGTTTTGATGTCTCTTAAGTATCGATTCACAAAGTTTATTTCCGTCGAACCTGGAATTGGTGTAAGAGAATTGAGATAATTTAGGAGACCGCATAATTGGTTTTGCATGTGTGTGCATTGGTATGCGCTCCTTCTCGTGGTCAGTGGCTACGCGACCGCGTTCTGATACCCTAAATGCGAGTTCTAGTCCTGTTACAGAGCTGTGAGATTTCATCTACTGTATATACAGCGTTCATGATTCCAGCCTCAGGGGAGTATATTTCTGATTCTGGACTTTTGAGTGAGGTTGTGCTCGTGAAAACAATCAAATATCTCTTATCATATTGCAATTGAGATCCGTCTTAGATAATTGGTTTAAGATATGATAACAAATCCACGTCTTTGAATAAGGTACCTTCAGCTGATCTTTAATTAGAGTGAAACTGTTAAGTAGTTACTGATCACGGTTTTATCATGATAGAAATGTTCTTCCTCTTTCATCTAAAAGGTAACGCTGTTATTCCCCAAAATATTTTCTATCGGTTATATTTCTTGTAAATTGAGAATGTTTTCACATCTCTAGTGTCTTATATTTTAAACTTTTACGTACTAGTGTTCCTAAACGTATTAGTCTCATTAATCTCTCTTTAAAAGAAAATTCTCCATGCACTACGACTCTAAAACAAGCTACCTTACTTGATCATGTTTTTCTTGTAGAAGGAAAGTAATTCTTCACGTTCAAGGCGGTTCGCTTTCCAAACTCGTTATACGACATTCGATCAATCAATCGAATATTTGATCAATCAATCGTGTATTTGATCTCAAAGGGGTTACTATTTGGGCTCACCCAAACTTGCTCCATCTTCGTTCATCTACTTGTTGAAGCTGTTATGCCAAATTGTTTGTTAATGGTCCTAGGTCATGTGAAATAACAACGTTTTCACTTCTCTGTGGTCTTGTAGTTTATAAGTTGAACAGTATTCTTAACACAATAATCTCTCTTCAAGGAAGTTCATACACTTCTTACTCTGTAGTAAGCCTTTCATTATTGGATCATACCCCTCCTGCAGTGTAAAAATGTTTTCCACGTTTAAAACGAATCACTCTCCAAAACGTTAAATAGCATTCGATCCATCAATATAAGGAACTAGACAGAAAACTTTATTTTGTGTTATCTCAAAGGGGGTTACTATTTGGGGTCATCTGACCTTGTCCCGCCTTCTCCTCTTCTTCCTCTCCCCCGTCCCCGGTCCCCAACAATCCGGGCTATTATGGCCGGCAAGGCTTGATGAAAAACTTGGGAAGGACATAAATCAGGGGGCGAAGGTTCCCCCCTCCCCCCCGACTCCCACCCCCACCCCCGGTGCTGATGTCATGCCAGAAAGAGCCACTTCACAACAACTTCTATCAACACTTCTCTAATCAGAACTTGAAGCCGAGGAAAAAAGTTATCTCGATTTGTCCCCGGGGGAGGGGGGCCGTGGGGGCGGGAGGAAAAGGGTTTCTGAAGGAATAGCTCGTGAGAGCTTGCGCGTGCGAACCAGATGAAGAGACGCATAGACGCAGTGACAGAAAGGATTCTTATTTTCTTTCGACCAGCTGACGACAGGTTTCCAGATTGACATACAAATGGCCGTGTGCACGTGTTGCCTATTTTATTATCTAGTGATTTCTCTTTCAACTGGTATTTGCTTACATATTTTATTTTTTTATTCTTTACTATCTTTAAATATATAAGATTAATACTAATGTTCGATCATATATATATGTATATATATATATATATATATATATCTATATATATATATATAGATATATATTATATATATCATATATATATATAATATATATATAATTATATATATATGCAATAGAAAAACACCGTATCGTGCTTCTAAAAAATCAATGGAAAGAAAGCATCCCCAGTAATATTCTTGTTTATCCAGATGAAATATATTTGTGGAAATATTTACAAAGATTAAAGCTTTCGTCCACGAAAGCTTTAATCTTTGTAAATATTTCCACAAATATATTTCCCTAGATAAACAAGAATATTACTGGAGATCCTTGTATTGATATACTATATATATATATATATATATATATATATATATATATATATATATATATATGTGTGTGTGTGTGTGTGTGTGTGTGCGTGTGTGTGTGTGGTGTGGGTGTATGAATATATAAATATAAATAGTATATATATTCACATATATATATATATATATGTATGTATGTATGTATGTATATGTATATATATTAAATATAAATAGTTATATGTATATATTCACATATATACACATATATACATATATATATTTCTTCACATTATGGGTACACTTGTCACCAAGAAGCCTGAGATCCGAGTGAAGAACCAAATGAAGAAATTCTGGTTAGAATTTCTGCATTTGGTTCCTCATTTGGATCGAAGGCTTGGTGTACCGACAAGCGTAAATTATTTGAGAGAGAGAGAGAGAGAGAGAGTGTGTGTGTGTGTGTGGGTGTGACAGAAAACAGATTAAAAAATCACGAAGGACCCCAAAACATCTCGCAGTATCCTTTTGGTCCAAAGGATTCATTAGCAGAAAGGAACTTCTGGAGGTCGTCGACCCTTTCGTTAGATATTCATGAAGTGGCGCCGTGATTCTGGATTCTGTTAATTCCCTAAACTTGTAAACAAGGAGGAGACAATCCTCTCTCCTCCTCAGGACGACATTATTAGGTGCTTTCTTAATGGCCCTGGGGGTGTTAGGATTCGCTGGCGTCTTTTTTTTTTTATCTTCTTCTTTTACACAGGTGTTGTGAAAGCTTTCAGCTTAATAATAATAATAAAATAATAATAACAATAATAGTAGTAGTATTTGTGAAGATTCCGATGATAAAGTTATTGTTATTGTAAGTGTCACTCTCCCTTTTCATAGCTAGAAAAATCGGTTTGATCATTATTGCTATAATATATTTATTTTGCAAACACTTCAACTTGGAAATAATAATAATAATGGACAAGTTATTTTTATTGTGACTCCACTCTTTATTAGCGTAACAATATCCATTCTTATGATAGTTATTACTGGCAGAACCCATTTCCACGTCAATTATTATTAGGAGAATATTTGGATAGTTTCCTGGATATCACTTCAAAACTTCAGTCGTGGCAGCAGATTATATTTGGAGACGAAAACTCTTCTGAAACAGTTACTTTTTAAAGTCTGTGTTAAAAAGCAAGACATAGCTGGTGACCAACATGAGTTCGCCCATATATTTGCAAAAATGTTCGACTTAAGTTTTACATCAACATGCAAAGGTGTCAAGATGTTTGATGTTTGTTGCAAGGTTAAACGAGAGATGTTAAAATGATGCCAAAAATTGTAACTGTGCGAGAAGCCAAACCGGTTAGAAAGATCCCAAAAATGTAACTGTTTGAGAGGCCAAAACCGGTGAAAAGATTCCAAAAAAATTTAATTTTGTGAGGAGCCAAAACTGGTTAAAAGATCCCATAGAATGCACGTGTGTAAGAATCCATAACTGGTTAAAAAAGAAACCAAAAACTGTAACTGTGTGAGAAGCAATAACTGGTTAAAAGATCCCAAAGAATGTAATTTTGTGAGAAGCCATAACTGGTTAAAAGACCCCCAAAAATGTATCTGTTTGAGAAGCCACAATTGATGTTCGATTAAGCTTACCATATGCCAGTCCGCGTTCCCTTGCTCTAAGGAGGCCCGTAATTGAGGTCAGGGTGTTAAAGGGAATAAAAAGCCTGGTGTTAACCTCTGAACTCCCCCCCAGCCAAGCGAGATGACTGAAGGATTTGATGAGCACTTTGGAAAGTACCCTGAAGTGTTGCATTGTGGAGCAACAAAGTGTCGGTTATTTTTGTCAGTTTTTGTTAGGTCCATTCACGCTAATAAATACCAGGTATGGTTTTCTTAACAACAGAAGGCCAGACCTAAGCAACACACGTGATTAACAATAATCGAGTTATAGTCCCTCAGGCATACGTAGTTAATGTGGAGATAAGGGAGCCTGGAATATTACGTTGTAAATCTTGTAAAACCAAACATATCAACCTCTTTGTGGGAGTAATGCGAAACAATCGGGTTCATTCATTTTTTTTTTCTAGCAATTCGCTGTTCTGAAAACTTTTACAGTAAAATTCAAGGTGCTGATATTGTTAGCTGAATAAAACGAAACTATGATTAAAAGAAAAAATTAAATCCGCCTTTTACCGTTATTATTTTACCGTCTGTTTTATATAAACAAGGCGTGGTCCGACCCCCAGTTTACTCGGTACGCGTGCAATATTTTCCCCTCACGCATAAGTTCATAACATTATATTCCAAACTTGACGAAAATTAAAACGTTTCACCAACGAAGATTAAAATAAATACGCTATATTTTATTATAAATAATTTTTCTCTACTGTTTAACATGCACATAATTTTTTTTTTTACATTTTCATTCTAATAAATAAATAGAAAATATCCTATCCTAAAATTCCTGTATCTTTAACTCAACATAGAACACCTTTTTCAGACCTTTTTACGTTCTTCCATAGAACTTTCCAACCCCACTCTACCCCCCAACAACAGTAGTATACATCTAAGTCTTATCGCTTGGCGATAGACTTTTTGTGTTCTCCTTACGACTGTCATTCGTAAGTATTTTTGGTTCCTCTCATCTCCATTGGATATCTTAGTAGAGTGGTTCTTTCTTGACTAAAGGAGATGATTCAAACAGGCAAGTTGAACAAGATAACAACTTTATTCTGTAACTCCATACTAGGAGATGCAGCTCGGTCGGAAGACCGATATGTTTGATGGTTGGCGTGGAACTGCCATTCTAAAGCATCGCGTCGATAGCGGAACATTAGCTATCTCAGCAATTCATATAAAAACATACGTAGTCCGCCGGCTCGGAAGTTACAAGTTTCCGGCGTAGCTTAACAGGTCAACCGCTTCCCATGGAAGTTGTTGTGCAAAGTTATCATAAACATAAAATGTTGACAAAGCTTTGAGCTAGATCAGGCTACTGCAGACAGCGCATAGCGTAATCTAAGGTCTGCTTTGGTCACGTAGAACCCTCCTAATGCCATGACCTCAGGTCATGGGTTTATATTTACAGATCTTGTAAATCTAATATATGTAATTATTACATTAGGCTCGGACTGCTACCTATTCAAGCCTTGAATAAAAAAAAATTACTTTAAACATTGTTCATAGGAGCGTGCTCGTAACATACGTCTAGGTATAACATAATAAGTGATTAAATGCAGAAAAAGGTTCTGTTACATACCCTTGTTGACATATTCATAAACAAAGATAAATGCATGGAAAATATAGATCCATGTTTGGTAATAATAATGATTAGGTACCCAAAACAATAAAAGGTAAAAATCAAAAGATTAACATGTATACATGATTAATATATGATAACAGGTAACCTGATTAAGAATAATGTTACTCTAAAATAATGATTATAGCATGATCATGGATAATTGTTAAAGAGTACTTGACACTCTTTGTGACAGATAAATATAATTGTACAATGGTATAATAGTATAACTATGGAAATCTGCAGAAAAGCAATAAATAGGGCTGATATATTTTTATTAGGTGCCCGAAAAATACCTTTAGGAATATATTAATGTATAATATGGGCTATAATGCTTTATTAGGCGCCCTGGAGATACTTTAAACTGTTCAAATGCAAAGGCGTGAGTCTTTCTTGTCCTACATTTTTGCCAGCACACGGACCGCGCTTTTCACACACTTTTACAACACAATTCCAGACAGTTCCCTAGGCACGAACTGAAGTGGCCAGGCTCAGGCTGCGGCCCTAAACTCAAACGACTTGAGTTTAACTGGGTACGTCATCTAGACGGGCCAATACGTTTCCCTTGGAGATCCTTCTGTTTACGCCTCAGCCTACGCCAAGCAAAGATGTTGACGGCGATAACCAATATGGCCGTCACGCTGAACACGGCTAGCAGAATGTAGTAGCGAAGATTTTCTCCACCTGCATAAGTCGGTGACGCGTGGGTCATCTCAGCCAGTTGCGTCAAACGATGAAGCTACTCGCGCGTTGTATGGGAGAGGTAGTGACGGGATGATTGTGGAAGCCCAGTGTAGTTCGCGAAATACGCCTTCTCACGTATTATCGTGTTGACCCCTCTGACGGTGTAGTTTGTAGATGTCCCCGTACAAACCATCGGCTGCTACGAAGATAGGGGCATGGGCGGTGGTACTGTCCGGACACACGACGTCGAATCCGGCCTTATCATAACGGATCCAGGAACCATTATTCATCCTGTAATTGAATTTATTACCGTAAAAGGGATAAAGTTTCCCCAGACAACCTTCGCTTGTATGAGAGAGAGAGCCGTTTAGCACTATGTCTAACTCACATGAATCCGTTGATATAGGATAGAATTCAAAAGAGTCAGCTGTACAAATTTTATTATTCATGGCTTCTGAACAGTGAGTGAGTTTATCTAAGTCTTTAATGATTGTAAATGATTTCTTATCAGAAGAAATCAGTACATGCCCCGTTAAATTGGATATTACTGGATTTGAGTTATTCGTCATGAAAGTAGGAAACGGTGCTATTTTGTATGATTGCAAGCATCGGAAGAATCAAAAGGAATTGTGATCATAATCCTATAATTTTCAACGCTGACTGATATTAGGCTATAATAGAACTCTACTTTATGGGCGTCTAATAAAGGAAATATAACCTAGCTTCTCCCGTCCGTTTTTCCAAAGTTAACGTCAGATCTTTAATAGGCATGAGGTGAGGAGATAACACACCCTTTGTTGCTACGTAATTGCTTCTACGTAATCTTTGACTTTTCAATAAAATGTGATATTTTCACACGGATATGATCTATTTTCGAACTATAGTAAGCTAACGTAGCCAGCAAATGTTGAACTTCCATGACCTGATCGATATTATTTGAATGTTCATTAACGATACTCATTATTTGATTGATCGAAGATAACTGGCTGCGAAGTTCAGATAAAGCCAATTCTGTTTTGTGTTGCAAAACTCAATTCTTTTATTTTGATTATTTATCTTAAGGCGATTTGAGATTCCTAAGCCTAGATTCGCAACTGATCCTAAGATGTTTAGTACCAGCCAGAATAAGCGGGTTGCGGCGTTGAAGAGTATTGTGCCGCACAGGCCACATCAGCAGGTCACGAGCGAGTTCTTCTGCTCGGCGGTTTTATTTTGTTATGTCATAAGACAACATTTTCCGCGACGCTTAGTGTTTGAGCTAGCGAAATCTCCGAGTTAGCATAAAAGAAAAATTACGTTCGTGCATTTCCTTAAGGGAAATACCAAACCTCATCAGGTCATTCTTTAAGTTAAGGACGTCATCTTCAGGCAAGAAAAATAGCATGCATATCTACTTCTATAACAATATTACTTGACACGATGAATACATCATCTATTCTCTCGATAATCGAGCCATGATTTAAAATTCTATTTCTTTCGTCCTAGCGCTCTTTCCATACAACAAAGATGTCTGAATACACAATATCACTCCTAACATAACAGATTCATTTTTGAAACCTGCAATGAGTAAAACATATGTAATAATTCGCGTAAAAGAATAGGTTTACATACAATATGATTAATAAATATATATATAAATTATTATACAAGTTTCATAAATACAACCATTTTTTCCCTCACTCCATCTACCTTTCTTTAGATTCTGATATGTGGCCAATGGGACTATTCTCACATCAGTGGGTTTGGATACATTTTGAACCCTAACTCTATTGGCCGTTAAATTTTCTAAAATGTTAAACGGGCCTTCAAACTTAGGTGTCAGTTTATAATTTAAACCTTTACGTACGTATACTTGTAGGTATACCTGATCGCCCACGGCATATGTTTCTAGTTGGCTTAGCTATTTTATCATGATTTTTTTTCATTATTATTTGTGCTTCTTCTAGATTCTTACGAATTATATTATATCGACTTATGCTTGCATCCATAACATCCTTTAAGAGGATTTGATAATTAGTTGTAGGCTTTAAGATGTGGAAAGGCGTTCGGGCCGGGATAACCGTACAGTGCCTCGTGCGGTGTCATTTTAATAGACACATGATACGAGTGATTAAGTGTGCTTAGTACCGCAGGTATGGCGATGTCCCAGTTGGGGTCTGCCCCCCCTAGGGTGACCCTTAAAATGTTTTAAAACCTTACGATTTGCCCTTTCCACTAGCCCATTAGACTCTGGGTGATAGATCATGGTATTGATTTTTCTTTATACAAAGGAATTCGCACAAGGAGTTAAGGAAATGATTATTGAACTCCCCGCCCGAGTCTGAGATAATGATGTGTGGAATTCCATGTTTACAAATGTAGCACTCGTAAAACTTCCTAGCGCACTAAGGACGACCGCGGTTTTTGTTTTAAGCGCTATAAGTTCTGTATATCGAGTCAAAACGTCTATAATTACTAGGAGGTGCTTATTTCCTCTGTCCGACTCGTAAAATCCTGTTTAATAAAATCTAAATGTACTCTTTCAAAGGGTTGATTTGGCACGGGTAAGCCCCTAGGCTGACAGGTGTCTTCGTGTGCCCTTTGTATTCTTGACAAGTGCGACAATTTGCTATGTGCTTTTTATATCTGTAAGCATCGTATGCCAATAAAATAAGGATTTGGCTTTCTGTGACATCAAGGTATAACCCGGGTGTCCGTGCAGTGGATTTTCATGCAACCACTTTAAGACAGTGGGGTATGAGTGAGATAGGCACCACCACCTGGTTGTTATTCAACTGCGGTGTGTGGCGGGTTTTCCTCGTCACAGATCTACACAGGATAATTGTCCTGTAGGATATAATTCTGCTGCTTATACTTTAGGTATTCCTTTTCCTTCGGATTTCCGTTTAAACGCAATGATGATTTTTTCTATTTGCGGATCTTTTCTTTGTTCCGTCCGTAATAGTTTCAGCACTCCAGCCCAGATCTTCCTGTTCAGATATAGTTTTAACAACGGGCGTGGAGGTTGAGATATCTATTAATTCAGCTAATGGCTCGGTACAAGATGAAGAGGGGTTGCGTGATAATGCGTCAGCAATGATATTTGCTTTCCCAGGTAAATACCCGATCCTCGCGCCAAAGTCCTGAATGATCATGTGCCACCGAGTTCGCTTGGGGCTGTGACTAAAGCCTTTAAAGAAGTCGGTTAGGGGCTTATGATCAGTGAGAACCTTGACGGGATAACCGTATATTATGAATTTAAAGTGCACGAGTGAATTAACAATAGCGAGCCCTTCCTTGTCTGTTACTGCATATTTACTTTCGGAAGTCTCAGTTTACGTGAATAAAAAGCTATAGGGAAAAACTGTTTATCATATTGTTGAAGCAATACCCCACCTACTCCTAGGTCTGAGGCGTCTGTTGCTATGAAAAATTCCTTACCGAAGTCAGGAAATTTCAAGATAGGAGAACTACACAGTTCATCTTTCAATTTATCGAACGCCTGTTGATGAATTTCAGACCATACGAAATCTACGCCCTTTTTTATAAGATCGGTTAGGGGAGCGGCTATGATTGAGTAGTTGCGTATGAAGCGGCGATAGTAGCCGCTACATCCTAAAAATTGCTGTATTCCCTTGACGTTTAGTAGGTATCGGAAAGTTACGGATAGCCGACACCCTTATCATGGACGACTTTAAGACCTTCACTAGAACCGTGAAACCTAGATAGACTAGTCTGTTTTTTAAAAAATTCACACTTACTTATCTTTACCCTTAAATTATGCTGCCTTAATCTTTGTAGCACTAGCTCCAATTTACGTAAATGTTCTTCTAATGTGTTGGAAAAGATTACTAGGTCGTCCATGTAGGCATGTAGGATATCTCCAACAAGTCTCCAAACACGATGTTTATCATACGGGTAAAAGTTATAGGAGCACAACGTAAACCAAAAGGCATACGCAAAAATTCATAATGTCGGCTGTGCTGAAGGCAGTGTATGGGATACTCTCTTGTTCCAACGGAATCTGATGAAATCCTTTTAGTAAGTCTAGGCTTGTGAAAATATTTATTCTGGCCTAGTAAGGATAGGATATCATCGGTACATGGTACTGGGAATCTGTCAGGGATTGTTTCTTCATTTAAACGACGAAAATCTACGCATATCCGCCAAGTTCGATCTTTTTTTCGGTACTACTATTAACGGAAAATTATAAGGGCTATTTTGATTTCCTAATGACTCCTTCTTTTAACATTTACCTACTTCCTCTGTTATCTCATTCTGAAATTTCATAGGAAGTCGGTACGAAGGTACATAGATTACTTTCTGTTTGGTCCTTGAGCCTTATTTGATGTCGATGACATCCGTTTTTCCTAAGGTTCCATCCGTGGTGGAAAAAACATCATGATATTTAGTTAAAAGATTCAAAAATTTCTGCTGAATTTCTTCTTCTTGAATGTCCTTATTGATTTTGTTCTTTATAGATTGCAAAAGGGGTTGTTCATCCGCAACTGATTGAGCGTGATTTATCTCAGCTACGGTAAGAATGCGATGTTTATAGACTTCGGCATCCAAGATATGTTGATTTTTGCGGATTACTAAAGTGGTATTCAAATGATTACAGACTTCGATGTTACATTGTTGTTGTGAGCCGACGGTATAAATGGCTTGTGTGACGGATAATCCGTGTGTTTTCAGAGTTTCGGAAAGGATTAATGTTTCAGATCCTGCAAGGTTCTCTTTACACGCACTAATATATTTGAAGTTACGTTAGGCTCGAGAGTTTGCGTGCAAGCTGATATTACGGGTGAGCGAGAGTTCTGTTGGGTTGCCTGTATTATTTCTGTTCATGAGACAGGTGATTGGTTCCGTAATGTAAGTGACAACAACTCTGTCTGTCTCTTTATTATCTAAAACTGATTTTAGGGTATTAGAAGACCTATAGAATTTCCCTTTGATATACACGCCGTGTTTTGCAGGTGCTAAGAGATATTTTGAGTGCCCATAGACGGGTATCCGATAATTACTGCGGGATACATATTAATGTTTTGTACAACGACAAAGGTATCAGCAAACGTGCGCTTACCGACCTTGTACTGTACATGAGTTTACGCCCACAACATTTAATTCATTATTCCCTATGCCTGAGAGCCTTATTCCGGACTTTTCTATAGGGAAATTTGAAAAGAGTAAATGATGAGTTCTTAAATCCATGATATTACGTGGACTACCAGAATCAAAGAACAAAGTGAATGACTTATGGTCCAAATTTACTGCATGTAAGGTTGGTCGCAACTCGTCTTGACTAATAATTGCATGAATTTGTTGCAAATCTACGGGAACCTGCACAGATTTTTTTGATTCGGCCGTGTGTTTCATAGGAAAATCAATTCTCACAATGATCTGATAAATGATTAAATGATTATTTGATACAAAAGATGTTGATATTGATGACCCAACATCGCCCTCTCCCCCCTTGGAGTGAACTACGTGGTATTCGTTTTGTTTATCACACCTTGAAAATTCGCTTGCCCTTGCGAGTTCTGGCTAGACGGCCCAGGAACAGAGGTACCTGAAGCACGATTTGTTGTTTCTGCTGTTGTGCAGAATTTCCGTTTGGTTGTTTCTTCTTATAGTACTGAGGACCCTTCTTTATTTGCACTGGCAACTGGTTGCGTGTTTGTAGCATTCTGCTGTTGATTCCTCGAGTAGCAACTGTTATATGAATGAGTTGAAACTATTGTGTATTGCAACAAAAACGACGTCCGACAGTCTGAAATCATGTGGACCCTAGGTCGTTTAAACATTATAAACAAACCATCCCTGCAACCTGATTATTATTATGTACCACATTTACTTGTTGTGGCTTGTTCTCATTTTTTGCAAAAACTTGAATGAGCGAAGGATCTAGGTCGGTACATTTAGACATGTGTTTTTTGATTTGTTTATACACATCTAATTCCGTACTGTCGGGCTGCAATTTTTTATCAAAACACCGTACTAACGCTTCAGGCAACATTGCAGTGATAGACGTCAGGTAGATCAAACGGATAAAATCTTTCACTTTGATTTTTATCACCCGCAACCTATCCGGAGTTACTTAAACTATCCCGATATTCATTTAGCCGGTCGGCAATTAGCGCCCCGTCCCGCTCGACAACATTGAGCTGAGTCATGGAGGCTTGGTTAAGGATATTTCTCAATGCCAATACTACATCTAAAGCCTTTTCACCTCCATACACGGCACGTAATCTAATTTTGAACTCGTCCCATGTAAGCGCCTCTTGGAAAGAAACCCCCCTTAGATACGCACTTGCGTCACCCTTTGCAAAGTCAATGAAGCTCTTGGCCTCCTGTAATTGTACTGCTGGGTCTGTGATGCTTTTTGCATTTAAATGAGCGTCTACAGATGAGATCCATGCCTCAACATTTTGAGGCAGGAACCCATTGACCCGACCTTGA
>NC_087215.1:62640816-62643316 GCF_015104395.2 Macrobrachium nipponense | reverse complement strand
CGACTCCACAGCACCTGCAGGAGATCTTTCGAACAGCCTCTGATTATCACCGACCATCAACCTTGATTAGGACCCGTATATTAGGGTCGTATCACAGATAGATGTCAGGCGTTACGATCGTGTAGCGATAACAATAACATTATTTTTTGTTTTTTGCTTTTGTTTGCTTGCTGGAAATTTTTATGTATTTTTTTTTATTTTATTTATTAATTTATTTATTTATTTTTTAGTCGTCAAGTCTTGCAGTTTCTTGGCTGTGTTTTTGTACTACATTTTTCCCGTGGATTCAGGTCTCATTTATTTATAAATACATGCACACACATACATAGATATATATATATATATATTATATATATATATAATATTATATATATATATAGATATGTATGTATATAGTATATATATATATATATATATATATATATATATATAACCGAATACCATAGGAAAAATTATAGGTATAAATTCGAACCGTGCGCTTTCGTCCTTTACTGAGACGTCGTCGAGGCACAAATGAGGTACAGTCGAAAGGAAAGTTAGAAGGTAAACAAAAATATCAAGAATATCTACCAGATGGTTAATGGTGTGTGCGTGTGTGTGTACATATACATATACATACAAGTAAGTGGCCACCAAGCAGAGGGATAAGAGAGCGCAAAAGACGTAGTACAGATTCCATTAACAGGAAAATAAATAATGGCTTTGGGGGAGGGGTGGGGGGGATGTGGGCAACTTGCCAGATTTCACTTGGCCAACATGAAGTTAATGTTGAGGAAAACGAGATGTACCTCGTCCACTTAAGTCAAATGACCCATGAGAGGAGGAGGATGGAGGAGGAGAGGAGGAGGAGGAGGAGGAGGAGGAGGCGAGGGGTAGGAGGAGAGGTGGTTTTTACCCTTTCTTTGTCTGTTAATAAAAATGTCAACCGAATGGAAAGAAATTTATCCCAGAAACTCCTGGAATGGAGTTGTTTAGTTTTATGATTCTTCGACAGGAAGATGGACTCCTCCTCCTCTCCTCCTCCTCCTCCTCCTCCTCCTCCTCCTCCTCTTCTTCTTCTTCTTCTTCTTTTTCAAGTTACTCTTTTCTCCCGTATATTTCCGTATCTGTTTTTTCACCCCTTTTTCTCAGCTCTACTTATAAGATTTGTAGCGTTACGTGTCCTGTCATTCTGAACGCCGGCGTTGAGGGCCCTTGTTGGTAATTTGTTATTTCTTTGGTGGTGTGTATGATGTATGTGTATTATATACATATATATATATATATATAATATATATAGTATATATAATCTATAGATATATATATATATATATATATATATATAGATATATATATATATAGATATATATATATATATATATATTATATAGATATATATATATATATATATAGTTATAATATATATATAAGTATGTTTTTTTCATATCCATGTCATTATATGTATATGGATATCCCATCGTTATAATATATATTTAGTCATGTTCTATAGATTTAGCATGTCCATGACATTATATATATATATATATATATATATATATATATATATATATATATATATATATATATATATAAAAACATCCAAGATTTCAGTTTTTGGTTTTTCACAAGTTATAAATTCTAAAAATTAACTAGTCCAGCGATTAATATATAATATATATATATTATATAATATATATATATATATATATGTGTGTGTGTGTGTGTGTGTATATATATATATATATATATATATATATATATATATATATATATATATATATATACATACACACAAATACGGGTTAGCTATATCGCTGGACTAGCTAATTTTTAGAATTTATGACTGCGATTTTATTTGTGAAAAGCCAAAAACTGAAATCTTGGATGTTTTGAATTTGACAGACACGATCATATGGCTTCATTTTGCATCAATACGATTAATAGTATTAACAATGAGGTGTAAAGTTGACAGAAAAACGTGTTTGTTTGACATCCCATTAAACCGTTGACTTTACTCGGGATTGGAAGATTGCATTGTTGCAGTGTTTCTTGTTTGTATCGGATATTTTGGATAGTATTTCGTAACCATTACAAAGGAATTAGTCATCCTAGATGTACATTTACGTAGCTGGTTAATATTGCCGCCGTTCTGTGATGATTGTTGTGTTCATCTATAGCCGAGTTTTTAGTTTAGTCATGGTTGATGAGACTTCCTCCAGTAGAGCTGAGAATCACCTGCTGCCATTGTCCGGGACCTTTTTGCAAAAGTAACAAGGTTAACGATGAAACCAATTAGTCAGTTATTCTTTCTGACTCTTCATAAATACTTTTTGGGGGCTCTGCCGCTTTACGGAAATGTTATCTAACCTAAATCTATCTATTCAAAAGTTTCACAAGATACTTGTCTGGGATCTTAGTGATACGAGATATATTTACGACCTAAAGCTTACTTTTCCCTGATCTTGGGAACTATGTAAAAAAAAAAAAGCCTAGTTTGGTGCAGTTTCTAAAAATGACGTTC
>NC_087215.1:62573316-62635816 GCF_015104395.2 Macrobrachium nipponense | reverse complement strand
TGTTTTTGCACATGCATGTGTGTTTTTCTGCGAGTATATATACACGTGTCTTTGCATCGCCCTATGGCTTTCGCTTAATTGTTGATCGTTATAATAGGCATTACGGCCTCGTTATTAAGATGACTTGTGCCAAAATGAGAGATTTTTTTCATTTACTTTTTAAAGCTTTTTTCAGTTTTCGTTTTCCTGGTATGGGTGTGCTCGTGTTACAACCATAGTTTGAAATTATTATTATTATTATTATTATTATTATTATTATTATTATTATTATTATTATTATTATTATTATTATTATTATTATGTTAATAGTAGTAGTGGTGGTGGTGGTGGTGGTGATAGTAGTATAGTTGTACCGCCCCACTGACCCAAAGAAAAAAAAATCACCGCAGTTCTGGCCCTATTGTTATTGTCGGTACAAAAGTCCCACTTCCTCTGCTCTTGGTACAGAATGGCCGCCCTGTGTGTCCATGTAGGATATCTTTCCGCCCGTGCACCTTTAATATTTGAATCCTTCGCCCCCACCTTCGATCTCTGTCTCCCATATCCTCCGCTTTTCTCGCCCCGGCAGCCTATCTCCATCCCTAAACGGACGGGATTCAATTACAGGCAGGCCGGCCTGCATCGAACTGTCTCCTGCCGAGGAGGTATTTCCGTCCAACCAGCAGAATTGACGCACTTATGGAGGTTTCTTGGTAGGGAGGTGGGGCGTATCTCCCGAATTCGATTTTTTTTTTCTCTCTCTCTCTCTCTCTAGAGGAATAAATGGTTCTTGAAATTGACCCGTTGGGGTATGATTTGGGCAGATGGATTTCTTCGACTCTCTCTGTTTGTTTGTTATTTTGTTTTTTCGTTTTTTTTTTCTTTCCAAACAAGACGTGTTTGTAGGAAGTGATTTGGCCACTATGATATGGGAGTTTGAGTTCTCAAATTCTGTTAATTTCTCTCTCCTCCTGCCAAAATAAAAAAGAAAAAAAGAAAGCGAGTGATTCGATGTGCATATGATTTGAGAAATTGCTTCCATAAACATTATGTATGTATACACATGTATATATATATACATATTTTACCTACACACACACACATATCTATGTGTATATATATATATATATATATATATATATATATATATATATATATATATTAATATATATATATATACATATATATATATGTATATATATATACACATAGATATGTGTGTGTGTATGTATATATAATACATATATATATATATATATATATATATATATATATATATAGAATAATAGATAGATAGATAGATAGATAGATAGATAGATAGATAGATATATATGTAACATGTACATATACATATATTTATACATAGATTTTCACCCATCCATTGTCTTCAGGTATAAAAATTTGAAGTGCGAAATACTTTTGAATATAATTTAAAAGGCGAATTTTGTAACATAACGCACTCATCTTGAATACCTTGGGAAGACTTCAACGCGTCATCTAACCCAAAGACAATAATTCATCTTTTCAGGCCTTGTAAATCTGGGGCAAAGAAATGTCGTCGTAAAACTTTCAAACGATATATTTGGGTCTTGTCTCTGAAAACCTCCTCCAAGTCATAGGCATTTCAAGTTGTAAATCGAGCGCCTCCTTTAAATTCTTTTTTATTGTGCTTGTTCTGACCTCTTCAATAAACCTTATGAGATTTGGGGATTTGCGAATAATATCGGTCATCGCGTCTTTGAGCGTAATGCTCCAGTTCAGATGAAAACGATATAGGAGCATAAATCTGGAAATGAAACAAAAACCTTTTACATTCAGCCTCAGGTTTTTCCTCTTTTCCCCATATCGGACTCACTTAGAGTAAAGAATGATGGAATTGCAGAAACAGAGAAAGAGAATCTTGTGTTTGATGGAAATAGAATACCGTATATTTTTTTTTAAGAGTATTCAACCATATATTGTTTATTTATTTTTCTTTTCAACCCCCATTTCGCCGAACTCTGCCAAAATAAAAATATTAAAGGATCAGAAACAATGGATAATCGGCCGTAAGGTTCGCCTGCATTTATTTAACTTTATTTATTCTAGGTCTTACGCTACTCTATACCTATTCCACCTAAAAATAAAGGATGTTATACTAAATTAGAAGCGGAAAAGTAGAATCCATCCATTTAGTAATATAGTTAACTAAAATTACAAGAGAAACATATGTAACCATAGAATTCTTCCATCTGATAAGGTCTGCCTCACCCCTCCGACCAAATTCACATAGAAAAAATAAAAATAAGAAAACAGAAAAAAAGAATTAATCCCATTAAGTAATACAGTTGTCTAAAATCACAAGAAAAACTGATGTAGCCATAGAATTCTTCCCTCAGACAAGGTCTGCCTCACCCCTCCGACCAAATTCACCTAAAAAAAAGGAAAAAAAAAGGAAAAGGGTTAAAAAAAAAGAAGCGATTATGAAAATCCAGAAACCGAAGGAGCGATTCAGTCTTGCGAGTGAACTTTTTTCATATAGCGCGAATAATTTTCAACCCTTTTGAACATCGGGAGGAGAAAGATATGCGCCTCCAGTTCGAATATTGAATTAGGGGTGTTGGGGGTAGGGGGGATGGGGGCTCGCTCTCGACACTGCCAGATGAAATATTAAGTAGGATAGGATAAAAAAAAATAAAAAAAAAAAAACTCTCAAAGGCGAGAAGAGAGAAAGCGTGACCGATTTCAATGCTGTGTCCTCGGAGTTTCGGGTGAGCACAGAACCCACTCTTAGTGGGTCTTGGATGAGCAGTGAACCCACTCTTAGTGGGTCTGGGGTGATTAATGGGCTGGATCTTGGCCCACTAAAAATAAGAAGCAGTTATGTAAAACAACTATTTTTGCAGGTTAAGCAAAAAACCTGTATCAAAAAGAAAAAGAAATATATAAAAAATTGGATGCAAAATATTACAGACGAAGTATCTCCCTTTCCTTTGTGTTTCCACTACATCTGTAATCCTCCCATCCATGGCCTTCTGGGAAGAAAATAAAACAGAAAAGATAAAAGGGAATTCATCAGAAGTTTTTCCCTTGGTCTTTCGTAAGTGATTCTATTTCTCCCCAACTCCTCTCCCCACCTCACCTTCCCTTCTCCCCCCCACCCCCTCCCCTCTCCTGCCCTCCCACCCACTAGCCACGGCCCCATAGGGAAAAGAAATTGATAAAAAGATCTCGCCAAAGTTTGAAGGAGGGTCAAGTTCTTATCGCCCTCTTTTCGTCAGTCTGTCTGTCTGTCTGTCTGTCTGGCATATCTTCACAAACTCCTGAAATAATTTCAATAGAAATCCCCCCCCCCCTCCCACCCAAAAAACCCAAAAAATAAAACTTTAATTTATTTTTCCTGGTAAAAAAAATGTCTGTCGGCCTATCTTCACAAAATCCTGAAATGATTTAAATAGAAATCCCAACCCCCCCCTCCACCCAAAAAAAATAACTTTATTTTTCCTGGTAAAACAAATGTCTTTATTAACAAAATCAGATCTTTTTCCGGCAAGTTAGAAGGTTACTGCACAAACAAGTAAAGAGAGAAAGCGATAAAGTAGCGGAGGAAGTCATAAAAGCAGAGAGAAAATAGAAGAAGGACTTGATGCCATTTTATGAATCTCTCAGAGTTGACAAAATTTCGGATAAAGTTCGGATCGGAAAATATTGTCCCAAATTCCCAAAGAAAGGAGACCTTTACCCGAGCAAAAAAAAGAATGAAAAAAAAATTCACCAATTCAATATCTTATTTTCTTCCTCTTCTTTATTCTTCTGAGCGTTATTTACTTATTCATTTTGTATATACATATTTTTTCGCAATATTTCGTGTTTGAGCATTCTTCATTATTCTGTCTCATTTATGGTTTATTCCTTATGCTTCTGTATTTTCTTTTTTTTTCATACATCTATCTTTTATGAGTTTTATTTTCCTTTTCCTTCAATATTCTTTTATATCTTTTTACTTATTCCTCTTGATTCCTCTGACCTTTTGAAGTATGGGAGAATTCGCCTTGGCATTAAAAGCAGTCATTTGCTCTGACACAGATTTGGTATAGATATAGATATTTTCCACGATATTATATTAGCGGACACAGAAAAGAAAAGTTTGAAAGCGCCTCGTGAATATTTTGGTGCGTCAAAAGTTCTCTTGATATATTTATTGCCTTCAGTAATTGTTGCGCTGTTTCTATTTATTTACTGTTTTGTGACGAGGTTAGTTTTGCAGTTACAGTAAAGGTATTTGTGTACCATTAATGTGACTTAGGTTTTCCACGATATTATTTTAGCGGATGCAGAAAATGAAAGTTACGGAAGCAGTTCGAGGATATTTTTGCGCCTCAAAAGTTCTCTTCACTTATTTATTATGTTCAGCTTTTTTATTTACTTTTTTGTGACGTGGTTAATTTTGCAGTTACAGTAGAGGAAGCTTCTAGAAGCATTTGGCGAGTATTTTAGAGCGTGGAAAGTAATCGTGCACCTGCGAATTTCAACTAATTATTGTTAATAGAATGGTAATTTGTAAATAATAGAACTATTAGCACCCAGAGGGATATGTTTACAGATTTAAGAAAGCATTTTTTTTGTCTTGGAAAATTAAGGTTGTACTCATTGTCTCGTGCTCTGGAAAATAAGAGAGAGAGAGAGAGAGAGAGAGAGGAGACGATGAGAGGAGGAGAGAGAGAGAGAGAGACGAGAGAGGGGGGGGGGGGGGGGGAGAGAGAGAGAGAGGAGAGAGGGGGGGGGGGGGGGGGGGGAGGCAGGACCAATTCAGTTCCAAAAATCTTCTCATTACATACAAATTGAACAATAACTCTGGTAATTAACCTCCGTGCAATCAGGATGGTACAAAGCACCTCGATGAGAGAGACAGGCAAAGATTAATTATGACCAATAAAAATGTGCTCCAACTCGACATCATGAATCTTTAAGAGAATCAGAGAACAAAAGAGAGATAATTGGATACCATTGACGAATGGACAAAAATAATGTTAATTGCTGTTGGACGTGAATCTGAGAGAGAGAGAGAGAGAGGCGAAAGATTTGCTATGAATCATGAATTTTGGACTGACAGAGAGGAGAGAGAGAGAGAGAGAGAGAGAGAGAGAGAGAAGATTTGCTATAAATCATGACTTTTGGACTGACAGAGAGAGAGAGAGAGAGAGAGAGAGAGAGAGAAGAAGAAGAAGAAGAAGAAGAAGAAGAAGAAGAAGAAGAATGATTTTGATGATCAAATAAAGATAATGCAATTTTTCTCCTTAAAAATTGAGGAACATTTGTATGACCTGTTTGTTCATTTGATTTAGAAAATTTAATTAAAATTTGTTCTACTAACAATGAAACCCAAACACTTGAGAAACAAAAGTTTTATGTGATATCAAACAAAACTTATATAAGCCCCTTTAAATCATGAACTAAAACCTATTGTGTTTGAATTGAAAGTTCTGTTCATTTTCAGAGATGAATTGTTATTATTTCATTTTATTAACGAAAAACCTCAAAAATTATATATTTACACCTATTAAATCGTTATCATTCTATTATATCCGATAACCAACACTTCACTGTTTGGTTCTAAATTATTATCTAACTTATCTAAGGGTAAAAACGCATCTCAGGAGAGTAGTGCCGTCAGTGCATCTCACGCGGTGCACTGCAGGCATTACTTAAGGTTCTTCGGTCACTAGCTGCAACCCCTTTCATTCCTTTTACAGTACCTCTATTCATATTCCCTTTCTTCCACCTCAAATTTGCACCCTCTCCTGACAATTGTTTCATAGTGCAACTCCAACTGCCTTTGATTTTCCTCCTGTTACGCACTCAGTTTCCCTTGCAGCTCTGAATGACCTCATAGGTTCCAGCGCTTGGCCTTTAGCCTTAAATTTTATATTCCGGTTCCAGTCTTGAGCGCACTCCGTTAGTAGCAATACTAGATGCAACCATTCATTTATTCTTTCATTCACTCATCCATTCATCCATTTACTCACTCATTCAATCATCCATTCACTCATCCGTTCCTGAGGAGTTGTGTTTGAGATGAGATGCATCCATTCATTTATTTACTCATTCATCCATTCACTTATTCACTTATTCATTCATACATCCATCATATTAATTGATTGATTCATTCAGTCATCCATTCACTCATTCACTTATTCATTCACTGATTCATTCATTCATTTGCTCATTCATTCATTCATTTATACACATGAATTCATTAATTCATTCATTCTTCCATTTACTCATGCACTCATTCAGTCATTCATCCATTCACTCATCCATTCACCATTCATGAATTTATTCATTCATCATTCTTCCCGTTTTACTCATGCACTCATTCAGTCATTCATCCATTCACTCATCCATTCACCCATTCATTGATTCATTCATGCATCCATTCATTCATTTACTCATTCACCCATTCACTTATTCATTCATACATCCATCATATTACTTGATTGATTCATTCAGTCATCCCTTCACTCATTCGTTTTTTTCATTCACTAATTCATTCATCCATTTGTTCATACATTCATACATTTATACACATGAATGCATTCATTAATTCATTCTTCCATTTACTCATTCACTCAGTCATTCATCCATTCACTCATCTATTCACCCATTCATTCATGCATACATTCATTCATTCCCTCATTCATCTATTCACTTATTCATTCATACATCCATCATATTAATTGATTGATTCATTCAGTCATCCATTCACTCATTCATTTATTCATTCACTAATTCGTTCATCCATTTGCTCATTCATTCATTCATTTATATACATGAATTAATTCATTCATTCTTCCATTTACTCATGCACTCATTCATCCATTCATCCATTCATTCACATGTATGGAATACAGACCCCACTCTACAGCATCTAGATAATAACCCCACTTGAACCCATTCAACCCCGAATTCACAGTGATCACTGAATCTTGCAGTAACCTCAGGAATTTCCTGTCAGCGGCAATAGGTCACGAGACCCAAGAGTGAGTATTTTTTAATCTGATGACTTCGGTCATTTTCAGGCTGTGGCGCTAATCGACTTCGCATCTGACTGGGATAATGAAAGCGGAAATATATTGATGACAGTAGGCGCTCCTCATGAAGCTGTTGACAGTAAGTGCCTGGTGATGTACTGTTGGCGTGGATGCTTTTAGCGTTACGTGAGAGTTTATGTTTTCTACTTGGATATATATATATATATATATATATGTGTGTGTTTATATATGTATATAAATATATATATCTATATATATATAGATACATATATATATATATATACATATATATATACATATATATATATATTATACAATGTTTGTGTTGTTTGGCTGTGTTGTGCACAACCTCATATTATACGAGAAATATTGACAGAATAGAAGCAAAAACAGTTATGACTTTAACCTATAATTAAGTCCAAGCGGATGACATTCAACGAAAGGACAAACCAGTATTTCGGCCAAAAAGAAAGAAAAAAAAAACCCCTACCTGTAATTCTATGTATTTTTGGCTCAATCACAAACGTCAAGACATTTACAACTACATTTGCAAGTGATTTATGTACTAAGTATGTACATTTCATTCCCATGTTTAACCATGTTTAATACTGAATTGCTTGCGCAAGCCTGTTGGCAGAAGCCTGTCAGTCAATTTTTGGAGGTCTTGCAGTTGTTCAGCAGTTTCTTCATTCGTTGTAAAATTCACGCTGAACAAAAACCACTTTTTCTTCGCTCGCCTTTCACAAGTCCCCCCAACCCCCACCCCCGTCGTTGTGTTCCGGCGTCGAGTAGGACTTGATCAGCCGGAATTCCCGGCAGTGTTGCCCAGCATCATTGCCATTTGCAAAAGCGAAATCAAATATTTTGCATCGGGATTGCGTGGAATTCGACGGATTTTGCATATTCCATAATCCATTTTCAGCTTAAAGGCTTTCGGAAAACGAAGTTTGGTTTCGGTTGCCGTGCGCGTGTGAGTTCGAGTGGCGGGAATATTCTTTTGATGTGTTATTTAGAAAAATATGGCTATAGATATAGAGACACTTTCAGTATTAGGTTTAGGAATGTGTAATGGATGCTCTGCGTGGAAATGCGTAATATAGCAAGCATAATTTGCGAGGTATTTTATGGATATTTGTGTGCATATTTTCGCCGTTAAGTAGAAATGTATATTTGACGATTAGGTTCGGAGTTATATTTTTATTTGAATAAATAAATATTGTTGGAATTGCACAAACACACACACGTATACATATGTGTGTTTATGTATGCATACATATATCTATATATATATATATATATATATATATATGTATATGTATTTATATATATATATATGTAATATATGTATATGCATATATATATATACATATATATATTATATATATGTATATATGTATATATATAGAAGTATATATATAATAACCAACCTACCGCCGATGCACTGCCAATATATATATATATATATATATATATATATATATATATATATATATCTATATATATATATATATATATATATATAATATATATTAAAATAGGCAGTGCATCGGCGGTAGGTTGGTTCAAATGGGAATGTGGCAGGGATCTTCGTGTGTGTGTGTGTTTTTTTTTTTCTTTTTTTTATGAAGCCAAAGGAAGACGTTCATTGCTGTACAACATTGTAGTGACAGAAAGACATCCTTAAGAGAGAGAGAGAGAGAGAGAGGGAGAGAGAGAGAGAGAGAGAGAGAGAGAGAGAGAGATGTTATTCGCCCCCTTCTGCTGTAGTTAGCATCTGTTGAGTAATGGCGTCATTCGGTTTGTTGCATTTTTCGACGCATATCTCTTCCATGCCGTCTGGTTTCTCCCAAAGCCCATTTGTTCCCAAAATGTCGTCCATCGACTTGCCATTGTCCTCAACCAGCTTCGTTCCCCTCAAATGTCTCCATTCTTTTTTTTTTAATTTAATATCCGTTCATTTACTTTTTAAATATTTGTTTCGTATTTTCTCCTTCCAGTTCAGGAAACATACGCTCGATTTTCATTACTCATTCCAGTCAACATTCCTTCCATATTTTCGGTATCTTTTAAGATCATTTTATTTTGTTTTTCGCTTTCTCCTTTGTACTTCATTCGGTATTTTTGAATCTCGCACTATTCAGCGTCATCTTCCATCGCTTTCTAATCCTTTGTACCTCATTTTGTTGCATTCTTATACACACGTTTATTTATTTTACTCGTCTCTCAAACTGTGTCATACAAATACCAATTTATTTTGAATTTTATTTTACTTGTCAGTTTTTCGTAGCTTCATTTTTTTTATTCAATGTGACTTGTATTACTTACAGTTTTTTCCCTTTTTCATTTTCTTACTTTGACTTTATTTAGTATGTTCGTCTGTTGAAATATATTGAACAAAAGTTCACTATTTTTCATTCGCTTTCTTTGCCTCTGTATCTTACTTTAGTTAATATGTTTAGAATTTTTCAAAATATACCGAGAAGTTTCCACCACTATATAAATGATCTCGGTTCACCCTCTTTGAAATGGTCGTAAATTTACCCTGTTCACTTTGTAGCTCTTCCTCGTAGTCTTCTGCTTCTTCTTCTTCTTCTTCTTCTTCTTCTTCTTCCTCATCCCCATTAATGGTGTTCAACCTTCTACTAACTCATACTTGGTTTAATGCTCATGTTAAAGGCCTTCCTCCCTAAAATCTGGTCAGAAATGGAGTGTTGTCTCGCTTATAACGAGAGAAAGGGAGAGTGGAGGGAGGGGGGGGGTTGCTGAGGGGTGGGGGGTGTTGGGGGTGGGGTAGTTGCCTGCGGCCGTGTTCTGGATTTTTATTTAACAAGATTCTAGTATATTTTCTTATAGTCGTGATTCAGAGTTCGGTTGCTAAGTGTTCCCCTGAGAGAGAGAGAGAGAGAGAGAGAGAGAGAGAGAGAGAGAGAGAGAGAAATAGCTGTGTTTGCTAAGGAAACCGTTTTAGTCCGAGTAATCTCCTGTATTTGCTTTGGACTGTGTTTTCAGAATTATTCAAAAGATTCTACGGAACAAGACAGAGAGAGAGAGAGAGAGAGAGAGAGGTGTCCTACATCTTAACTTACTGTAGACTTCGAAGCTTTAAGTTGATTCATTTTTTAGTCATACAGACCATCTTCATAATTTTTTAAATTAAACACATTGAGGACGGTGTAGCCCCTCTGTTCACTCACTAGTACTTTATCTTTCCTCTTCCCATGTCACTTTTAACCCCATGTTCATTTTTCACTCAGTCAGGCAACTGGATTTAAACTATCCCATTTTAGCAAACTATAGTAAGAATGGTTTTCTTATCGTTCAAGGCGTGAGGAAGAATACATTATTGATATATTTGTTGTTGACGGTCGTTCGTCCATTGCATACAAGACACGACTTTCATTTCGAGCCATGAGAATATAGCCAAAGTTGTGTTATGGCATTTCTTCAACTTTGCATTGTTCTTAATATCTTGCATTGTAGACAGATTTTAATGTATAGCAATGAGGTGTATGAACTCAGAAGGAACAAATAAAAAAGGATTTATTTGTAATCATTCTGGATATGAAAATAACTTTTGACTTGTGTTTTCTGCGGTTTCTGTGTGCTTGAAAAATTAACTATATAATATATATACATATATATATATATATGTATATATAGATATATGTGTGTGTATATATATATATATATATATATATATATATATACACGTACATACAGGATAATCTTGGCTATTTCATCTTCGAAAGGTTAATTTGTTGATTATTTATTTACTCTATGGATCCTTGTTTTGACGCCTAATAGCCCTATTGCTTGAGTATAGGCATACTTTGATTAATAATAATAATAATAATAATAATAATAATAATAATAATAATAATAATAATAATAATAATAATAATAATAAGAAGAAGAAGATTTGATCCACAACATGGAATGAGAGAATGAACACCCCCAAAACACAGCGAGCAAGGCTGGCAGACCAAGTAAGGAACATAAAGAAAAAGAACTGGCTCTCCCCAACAGAAAGAGAAGAACTGGAAAGGGAAATGTCACACGACAACGAATTACACGAAGACGAACTGAGAGACGATTGCCACAGAGACGACAGGGAGGATGAAGTATCAAACAACGACACACGAAGAAACACCGACGAAGTAACAGAGAGGACGGAATGGGTAGAAAAGATTAGACAATGGATGGAGACAGATACAGAGAGAACAAAGATCCCCTCCATGAAAGCCTACAACACCAAGAAATTAAGGGAGAAAAACAAGTGAGGTCAATGAAATAATGGGCCTAATACACACCACCAGTATCACAGAAACAAATAACTTGACATATGCAGGAGCAAGATTAGTAGCAGAACTGATGGGATACCAACACCAACACCACCGTCACAACCAACCCAACAGAAACCAAAACAGCAACCTCCTTGGAAAAGTGCGCCTGGAAAAGCAAATCATGGTGATGAGATCTGACTTGAGTAAACTGAAAGAGATGGCAGAAAAAGGCTAAGAAAGCAAGAAAACAAGGAGGAACTCAACGAGAAATACAAAGTACAAGAGAGGGACTAAACAACACAATAGAAGATGTAAAACAGAGGCTTAAGGCCAAAGCACACAAGATTCAACGGTACATGAACAGGAATAAGGGATCCCACCAACAGAACAAACTATTCGGAACCAACCAGAAAAGACTGTACAGCCAACTAAGAGGGGAAGACAACCACCCAGAAATTCCTGAAGCCGAACCAAGTAAGAGACCTCTGGGAAAAAAACATATTGGAGCAATCCGGGTATCACACAACAACCAATGCAACATGGCTCCAGGAAGTCGAAGTGGAAAGAAGAAACAGTGGGAGAATAAAACAAAGATTCAACAGAGATCACGACAGACGCCACAGTCAGACACCAACTAAAGAAATGCCAAACTGGAGGAAAACCCCATGGTCCCGATGAAGTCCCGATGGATACTGGCTCAAAAACTTCAAAGGCCCTACACCCGACGAATAAGCGAGAACAAACTCCAAAAAAGCATTGGTATCCTCAAATCACACCAAGCACCCAAATGGATGGACGCCACAGGAACGAACATCCCTTAGTTAACAAAAAAGAACAAGAGTAAGGGAAATAATTATAATCCAGTAACGACAGGCCCTATCACCTGCCTACCAATAATGTGGAAGTTACTAACAGGTAATCATCAGTGAAGGAAAGGCCTATACAATAACCCATAGGAAGGATACAACACAAACACCATCCCCTACCAACAAGAAAGGCTTGGCAGAAGAAATGGAAGTGTAGGGGGCAAAACCAAAAAGACCGAGCTTCCCCTGATAGACAAATGGTAATGAAAACAGTAGGAAGAAGGAAAACCAACCCTAAAGCCATGGCCATGTTGGATAGACTATAAAGAAAAGCCTTCGACATGGATACCACAACACATGGCTAATAGATTGCCTGAAAAACAATATGGTGGGGCAGAGGAAAATACCATCAGCTTCCCCCCCATCAAAAAATTTACAATGCGCAACCCTTGGAAATACAATACGTTACAAAGCTCCCTGGAAGAAGACTATAAGCAGAGGTTAATTATTCAGGATGAG
The DNA here is from genome assembly GCF_015104395.2 of Macrobrachium nipponense. Taxonomy (NCBI): domain Eukaryota; kingdom Metazoa; phylum Arthropoda; class Malacostraca; order Decapoda; family Palaemonidae; genus Macrobrachium; species Macrobrachium nipponense. The sequence continues at coordinate 62,623,198 of NC_087215.1, read as the reverse complement.
GGATTCTGTTCCAGTGGGGCGACTCACTGTTCCCCACTACTCTTCGTATTTGCCATGAATTCCCCATGACAAAAGTAATACCAGAAGATGGATTTTTGAGGGGGGGGGCCGGGTTACCTAACCTCAAAGAAAAGAGGCAACCAAAATCAACCATCTGATTTTTCAATTGACGAACATCCAACGCTGTTATGGTAAGAGCATCAAGGAAATATATAACCCTAATTCACCAGACTGTAAGGATTTGTAATCTGGGGACATCAAATGGAGTTTTGGAAATAGTAAAAATGCGCCTTAGTCCAACATACAAAAAGGCAAAGTAACGAGAACGTGAAGGGATAAAGCGCTACCAGATGGGAGCAACAAACAATCAAACCATAGATGAAGAACAAGGATACAAATAACCTTGGAATAATGGAAGGAGGAGGATGATAAAACAAACCCCCAAGAAGATTGAAGGACACGATCAGGGACAAAGAATATATGCAGAGACTCTCAAGGCTTATACTTCAAGTCAAAAAAAACTCAACGCCGGAAATGATGGATAAAATCCATAAACACCGTATGGGCAGTGGCCAGTAATCAGAAAAAAAAATACAGCGGCAGGTAATAGTGGTAATGGTACGAAGGCAGAAACTCCGCAGCATAGATCAGGAAAAACCCAGGGAAACAAATGACAATAACACACAAAGCACTACACCCACCCGAAGGCAAATACTGGACAGAAAAAAAACACAAAAAAAGAGGGGAAAAAAAAAAAAAAAAAAAAGACAAACTATAACATAACGACGAAAGGAAGGAGGGAGAGGACTACTAAGTATAGAGGACTGGCGTCCCACATTGAAAACAGAGCACTGGGCAATTAATCTGACAAACCAGTGAAGACGAGTTGGCTAAAGAAGTTGCAGGAAGGGAAAAAGACTAATAAAAGTAGACGAAGACCCAGAAATTATACACAAGAGAACAGGTAGAAAGACCAGAAAGCAAAAAACAGATGGACTGGCACAACAAAACCAATGGCAACGGACGAATACATGAAGACAGACTAAAGAACAACCTAGAGCCAGCGATGACAACTTGGGGGCGAATGGCTACAAGAAGGGTAGAGCTAAAGAAGGAAACTGAAGGAATGATAACCAGCGGCACAAGATCAGGCCCTAAAAACCAACCAATATGTTCAAAGTACGATAGACGGAAATCACATCTCTCCCATATGTAAGGAAGGTGCAATACGAAAAATGAAACCATAAAACCACATAGCCAAGGGTGAATGCCCGGCAACTTGCACCAGAACCAGTACAAAAAAGAGGGCATGATTCAGTGGCAAAAGCCCTCCACTGGAGCCCTGTTTGCAAGAAACATCCTACTACCACCTTGTCAGTAATAAGTTGGTACGAGCACCAACCTGAGGGGATGTGATGAAAAAACGAGTCAGGGGCAAACCAAGATCCTCTTGGGGACTATGGTATCAGAACGGGATATGTGGGTGGGGTGGAATACGTTGCAAACAAAGCAGACCAGACGTGAAAACTTGATTGACAAAGTCAAGAAGGAAAGGTATCACTCATTGATGTTCGACAATACCATGGGACAAGGACCCAGAGTTGAAGAGAAAAAGAGAGGGAAAAAAATTGATAATATTCAAGATCTGAAAATAGAAATAAAGGGAAAAAAAAAAAAAAACAAAGGATAATGGGATATTGCCAAGAGGAAATCGTACCCATAATCATAGAGCACCCTAGGCCACGATCCCCAAGATCCCTGAAGGGAAAAAGGAATCTAGAAAAACTAGAAGGCTGAAGTAGCTCCAGGTCTTCATGCAGAAGAGTGTGGATCCTAAGAAAACGGGCACACATAGTAAGAAAAGTGATGGAAAACTCCTCAATGGAGGCAGGATTCAACCAAACCCGAACCCCACACTATAAATACAAACCTACCCAGGCGAATTGGAGGACTGTTGATAGATACAAAAAAAAAAAAAAAATAATAATAATAATAATAATAATAATACTAATAATAAACAGTTCATGATTTGATGGTTACCTTCATGAGTAAAAAACAAACCAAGGCCATCATCTTTAAGAACCACCTGGTCTTAATCATCCTGACCATTTACTTGCTTCAGCGGATCCGAATTTAATTTTTTTTTTCGTAATTAGCTCATCTCTCTCTCTCTACTCTCATCTTCGCCTCATCTCTCCATCTCTCTCTCCTCTCAACTCTCCGTCTCTCTTTCTTATTTTTATTATTTTAATTGTTATATTTACGTACATATAACGAAAAACTCCATTCCCTTCGTGCAGCCGACCCTCGTAGGGCAATCTTTTGCAAACTAAAATTGCTCTCTCCGCTTCTCTCCCTCTCTCCTCCTCTCTCATCATCCCTCCTCAATCTCTCTCATCGTCTCTCTTCTGAATCTTTCCCTGTTTTTTTTGTTGCCCCTGGATTTTTTTTTTCATGATGCTTCTGAGTTTTGGCTTCATTTTATTAGGCGGTCGTTTATTTTTAAATGGCAAGCGTTTGCCTTTTTGGAAAATGTCAGTTTATTTCATTCCAGTCCACGTTTCCATAGTTTCCTTTTTTCGTTTTTTGTCTCTTTTTTGGGGGGAGCTATACATACTCACAAAGATACAGGTTGTATAGATATAATATACTATGATATATATATAGTATATATATTAGATAAGATAATTATATAGATATAACAAAATATATATATATAAATGGTCTCGATATGCGACCAGAGTGGGGGTTATATGGATATATTGTTTTTATAAGCATGCATATCATTCGGTCAAAAACACCAAAAAGACATTACATATACATGATACAAATATATATATTAGTAGATAATATAATATATATATATATATTATATAAATAAGTATATTAAATATATATATATATATATATATAAATAATAATATAAATAGAATATTATATATATATAGATATATATATATTATATATAAATATAAATAAATAGTATTATATAATATATTATATATATTATATAACAATAATTCTCGGATCACATCACCGTTGGATTCATGATATACAGGGATTAAGCTACAAATGTTTCCCTTTAATAGCTAATTCCGCGCTACCTCCCAGAATTATATATTTTTCATATAATGTTACTGAAAGTGAATTTTTTAGTTTGATAAGAATTTCGTCGACTCCCGGCCGCGGAACCTAGGAACCAAGAAATCAGGACGAGAGGACCATGAGAGGATCTCGTGGTAGCTGTGTGGTTAAAGGCGCTTCACTGTAAGTCTTGATTTCTTGGTTCCTAGGTTCGTGCCCGTGACCCGACGAAATTATTATCAACTAAAAATTCCCTTTCAGTTAACATGTACGAAAATATACTAATTCATAAGTAGAGCGAATTAGATATTAAAGGACATTTGTAGCTTAGCGCCGTATATATTTATATATAGAATATATAATTCTATATATATAATATATATATATACGTATAGATTATATATAATATATTATATATGTATGTTAATGTATAAAAGTATGTATGGTATGTATGGTATGTATGATTTAGTATATTATTCAACGGGAAGTTTTTAAGCGATGAATAATTAATTTCGTTTCCCTTCTTTTTTTTCCCCCTCGGGGATTCGAATCAGCGCGCAGAGGAGAAATCAGGACTTCAGTGAGTTACCGAGTCGGCCATCAAGTGTACGTGTGCGTATCGATATGCATGCTTATAAGATTATGTCCTTTTAATCCCACTTTCACATATCGGCCTTTAGCAGTACGTAACGATAGATAAACCACGCAAGAACTATTCCACAGGAGCCTATTTAACCTACCAGCCGTTTGCGATATACTTCGAAACGATAAAGTTCGCTAATAAGCCAATAACTGCCCCGCTATCTGCAAACGGGTGTTGTACCTTAACGGCCCTTAATGCCGTACCCTGCATTAAGGCGATAAAGGACCCCAAACAGACCGAGAACTCTGGGGGAAAAACCCATCCCGGAAGACCGAAACTAGACGGAACCAGGTAACTGGGTTGTTTATCTTGAGGCGCCGCAGATTGCCATTTCGTGGGTCCGTCAGTCAGACCCCCGACCATATTTCGATAGAAATTTGGGGCCCGTCCCTTCTGTATACATTGTTTTCCTCCGCCCTAATCTCTTTGCACCCTGAACCCCCTCCCCCCCCCCCCCCCCACCCCCCCCCCCCCCCACCCCCTTCTCCTTCTCTCTCTCTCATTCACCATCTCTCATCAATCCCCGTGTTGGCAATTGCACTCGATAAAGTCGATAAGAGGGACAGTTGGTTATTGTTTGTTAAAAAAAACAAATTTTAAACCAAACGAACCAGGGGGGGGGAATTATTTGCCTGTTTTTTTTTTTTTTTTTTTTTTTTTTTTTTTGCTGCTTGGAACGTTGTTTTTTGGAAAGCCTTGAATGCTTTTTGTTCTCTTGCAGTTGTTCGTACCTTTCTCTCTCTCTCTCTCTCTCTCTCTCATTATTATTATTATTATTGCGTAGATATCAATAGAATTAATTCCCTCTGTGCAGTCGGCCGTGCATGCAACTTGAAGTAAAATTCTCTCTCCTCTCCTCTCACCCGCCCCCCCCCCCCCCCCCCCCCAAACACCCCCCCCCCCACTCTCCCTCATTCTAGTACTCCTCACTTCTCATCTTCTCGTCTTCTCTCTCCTCTCTCTCTCTCTTCCGGGTTAAGCAATAACACCAGGGAAAAGAAGAGAAAGGTAAACATGTTGACTGTCTGTTATTCAGTTCTGTTATTAGGTATACAAAGCGTTTTCTTTAAGCGCAAAATTATTTTAGCATCAAAAGGATTATCAGGTTCCTAGACCAAACGCAGACACGGGAATTGAGAGAGAGAGAGAGAGAGAGAGAGAGAGAGAGAGAGAGAGAGAGAGAATAAAAACTACCATTTATACCACACAAAAAAAACTATATCAAGAAGGACGAACCACAGCTAAAAAATCATTGTTGATAAGAACAGAAACGGCGACAGAGACAATAACTTTTGTATCTAATGAAGAGAGAGAGAGAGAGAGAGAGAGAGAGAGAGAGAGAGAGAGAGAGATTCTTCTTAAAAGTTACCATTTATAATGAGTCACTTTCACACCGTTATCTATTCGAGATCTTATCAGGCTTATTTTGGGGCAAAAACAAATTAAGTTTTGACCTGGTGCAAACTCCTCTTCAACTTAAAAGTCACGCAGTTTTTATCCTGATTGGGATTTTAATTTCATTTTAAACAAATACAGAACAAAGAGTAGTGTTTCCCTATGCTACTTCACGTAGCGTGAAGTTAAAGAAACACCAAAGGTGCCTGTGAAGTTTTCTTGAGGGGTCATGTCAGTACAAATTATGTAATTTACTGATATTGCCATAACGGATTGATATCTGGAGGGTGATTTTAGACATAAAACGACCTAATGCTGCCTCTGTATCAGTGCGATAAAGACCTCGGAAGATCAAATAGACCGATTTTGACACACACCAAAATAAAACGAACTAGAAACTTAGGCGTTATCTCCAGAATCGGCAGAAAGCGTTTTCGGGTGTCTCTCAGACTGGGAGCATTCGATGGAATTTGGTCTTCTATGTGCATTGTCTCTCTCTAATCTCTTTTCCTTCCCCCTTTCTCGGCTTCCCTCTACCTCCCCCCCCCTCTTTATCCCCCCATAACGCCTTCTGTCTTTCTCTAGTGCCTTTTCAATCCCATCGATAAGGACGATAAGCGAAATAGACTGTTTTTGTTTGCATGTACTTGGCACCAAATTAATGTCATTCACTTAGCTCTGGCAATGGTCTAGCGGAAAGTAAGTGTTACTTGTTCCTCGCAGTTGTTTTGGGTAATTTATCTCTCTCTCTCCTCTCTCTCTCTCTCTCTCTCTCTCTCTCTCTCTGCGTGTGTGTATGTGTGTTTATAGCAACAGTGAGCATTAGCTACTATTAACACAAAAGCCTTTTATTATTTTGTCATGCCATCATTCTGATGAATTTGTTCCATTTTCTCTCTTTCTCTCTCTCTCTCTCTCTCTGTATGGCTTAGAAACACGACGATTGCGAGGACAACTAATAGAAACAATCAAAGTACTGAAAGACAACAAAAGTAGACAGTAACCTATTTATATTAAACGAAAACCAGACAAGAAATAATGGATGGAAACTAGACTGAAGAGATACAACACATCCCATTGTGGGAACTTCTAAACATACAAGTTGATGTGACACGTGGGAATAAACTGCCACCAGAAGTTGTTTAAACAGTCAAAACAGTGTAGAAGAGTTTAAAAGAAATAAAGCTAGACAAAATCATTAAGACTTGTGAATGCACAGTAAAACCTGCTCCAACAGATAAGTGAGCACTCGATGTCTCCTCGGATGGACTAACAAGACTTTGAGACATCCGAATCCTTGTAACTCTCTCTCTCTCTCTCTCTCTCTCTCTCTCTCTCTCTCTCTCTCTCTCTCTCCTAAAGCTCCCTTTCCGCCCTTCAAGCACTTGTTCTAATGCTTATATACACACGAGGAGTAACCATCAGCATTCCCTTTTGATGTCCAAACGCTGGCGTTCTCGAATATCTCTGGGGCCATCTGACACCTCGTTTGGGAGCCAGACGAGCAACAGTCTCTTCCCTTTCCCTCCTACCCCAGCCTCTCCTCCTCTTTTGCCCTGAACCCAGAAGATCGGACATCAAAGGATGCTTTTGTTGTCTTGTCAAAATTGAGCTCGGAAAAAGAGAGAGAGAGAGAGAGAGAGAGAGAGAGAGAAGAGAGAGAGAGGAGGGGTGGGGAGGGGGGAAAGGTGGCCTGGGGGAGGTGGGCTAGCAGATATAGGGTAGATATTGAGCTCTGACCTTGAATATATTTAAGATAGGGAGGTATATATACGTATATATATATATATATGTGTGTGTGTGTGTGTGTGTGTGCGTGTGTACACACACACACACACACACACACACACACACACACATATATATATATATATATATATATATATATATAGATATATATATATATATATATAATTAATTATACCAATGGAGAACAGATTGAAGAATGGATTTGTTTGCCCTCCCTATCTAAATGTATTCGTATAGTGTGTGTATATAGATATATATATATATATATATATATATATATATATATATTATATAAGCGAATACCACGGAAATGATAGACAGGAATCCAAGCTGCTTTCGTCTTTATTCAGACATCGTCAAGTAGCTCCTTGATCGATGTCTGATAAAGACGAAAGCGCTTGGATTCCTGTGTATCATTTCCCATGGTATTCGCTTATTTATGAAGTCACGTGCATCTACTGTGATTTTTTAAGCATATATATATATATATATATATATATATATATATATATATATATATATATATATATATAATATATATAGATAGAGAGAGAGAGAGAGAGAGAGAGAGAGAGAGAGAGAGAGAGAGAGAGATACATGCATACATACACACACACACATACATGTATAACTTTTTATCAATATTTTACTTTATACAACCTTCTTAGGTCAACTAAGCGACGTTGGGTCAGTGCAGTAATTTGACGGTTGACCCCACCAAGGGTCGACCTGGTATTCTTTAGACTTTGGACCCCGCAAAGAAAGCTAGTTGCCGTTGCCCATAAGCTTTTTTAACATCTAGGCCAGTGGCCATGGGTCTAGCAACCTCATCCCATAATACCTGGTGAAAACTGGAAGGAAATGAGAATTTTAGATTCACTAAGAATAAGATCCCAAAACACTATATATACACGTTTCTGAAGATCACTCTTTTTCAGTCCGCCCTCTGATCTTAAAAGCTACTGAGGCTAGAGGGCTGCAAATGGGTATGTTGATCATCAAACATACCGAATTGGAGCCCTCTCCCCTCAGGAGTTTTTATTATATTTAAGATTAAAGGCAGTTATGATCGTGCGTCTGGCACCGCCATAGGTGCCAACAACACTGGCCACCACCAGTCCGTGGCAGAAAGTTCCATGGGCCGCGGGTAAGAGTTGCGTGGGCCGCTGGTGAGTTTCATGGGCCGTGGCTGAGAGTTTCATACTGCACTATACGCTGTACAGAAAACTCGGTTGCGCCGAAGAATCACCGGCGCATTTTTTTAACTTGTGTTATATTTATTTTAAGAGCAAATATTAATGTGGTGTGCAACGTCATGAACTTTGCTAGCCCAAGAAGAAAAGCAGGGTATTGGCATAAAGGGGGGTTGGTTGGCAGGGGTGTGAAGGGGGTAGGTGAGGATTTAGCCCTTATCGAACTTTGAACAGAATTCCAATGCGACAGCGAAATGACCTTGTGAACATCGCTTTCCGTAATGTAACGTGTAATTGGAAGCGCGCTGTGGAAGTGCTGGGATTTGGAGCGAATTCCTTTATGAGCGGTTTGTAATGGCCTCCGTCAATTTTGGGAGCTGTTGGCCTTCTAAGGCGGATTAGACGACCTATGATTAGGAAATAATGATAATAATTATATGCTGGAAGTAAACCATCTTTTAAGCATGTTTCATTGAAAGTCATTGCTGCCTCAGCTGCGTTAATTTTATAAAGGTTCTTCTCTACTTTTCTAATTATTGTTTTTTCATTGTTGCTTAAACTGGTGAGCAACGCACCGAAGGTTGGCATGTCTCAAATAGGTAAATGTCAAAGTCGATTTTAATTTTATTATAAAATTAACGCAGCTGAGGCAGCAATTACTTTCGATAATGATAATAATAATGGATGTTTTTTAGAATAATGGCTATTTCAACCGTGTTTATTTTGCATAGAAGTTTCCCTATTCTTCATATTACTGACTTGGCATCTGTAGTACTCAAATTAGTTATTAAAACGCCAAATGGGGGATTCATGTCAAAAACGTGGTATTTGTCAAATTCAATATACCACGTTTTTGACATGAATTTCCCATTTGGCGTTTTAACAGCCAATTTGAGTACAGAAGTAATAAGAACAGAGAAACTTCTATATAAAATAAAAGCGGCTGAAATGGCCATTATTTCCAATAAAACCCGTATTAATGAAGGATTTCTTCCAGTATATAATAATAATAACCGTGAATCCATCCGACACAGACCATTGCCCTTGACGATCCCGTCCCGATAATGGCCAAACGAGGTAGCAGAAACATGTAGACGCCTATAGGAAAAACCAGAAAGAAGAAAAACATAAGGAATACCGGATAGACCCCTGACGACTACGGCCTGTTCCCGACCTACGAGACGCACCTATATACCTGTTGACGACCCCCAGCCTGTCCCTGGTAACCCGTTGCCTTTGATAACACCAGCCCGAAATTCCGTTGACGACCTACAGCGCGTAGAATATTGGACAGCTGATTTGTAATACCAGCGTGCCAGAAAGACAAATCATAAGGAGAATTGAAAGAATTTTGTATAAAATCAATTCTGCGAATTCTGCCATTATTTTTAATATAAAATAATAATAATAATAATAATAATAATAATAATAATAATAATAATAATAATAATATCTCTAATATAATATGGTAGATTATGTAATACGCATTTTGGTAGGTTAGGAAAACCGCAGCAGAAATAACTATAATACTGATCGCAGTAAGTATGAACGTACCATTCAAGTCCATTATACACGAGGACTGTAGTCGACTGAGGTCGCAGCCACAGTGGAGGAGGATTTAGGTTTTGTATTTATTTAATTTTTTTATTTTCTATTAATATTTTTTTCGTCATCTATTTTTGGGCCGTTGATTAAGTACGCCAAATGAAACGACCTAGTGACTTGACTTGTCGTCCCGACCCTCTCTTATAGTACCGTCATTTTGGACCGTATTGGTATACTAATAATATAATGATCATCGTTGTTATGTGTGGATTTAACTAAATTATCTCGAGGCTCAAGATGTGTTCGAATCCCTTTAGAAGCTAAAGACAGCTGCCACGGATTAGAACAAATAAAGTGACGTGACGTGTCATTTTGGACCGTATGGGTACTTTAGCACTATAATTATTATCGTTACTACGAATATATTTAACGAAATTATCTCAGGAGTCGAGCTGCGTTCGAATTCTTTTATAAGCGGAAGTCAACTGCCACGGGTTGAAACGAAAACTCGCTAAAGGTAAACACAGTCCATTGCGAACCGCCGAGCGGAATTTGCTTTGTTTCATTTTGAATAAAAAAGAATTAAATCAAATAAAAATAAAAGGAAGCCGGTCTTGTACTTGTTAAAAAAAAGCCTGAAGTGTAAAAGATATAAAAAAGAGAGAAAGAGAGAGAGAAATGAGACAGACTGATTAATACGACTATTTTGAAACCAAACAGGGAGGAACTGTACCGAAGTCGTTCGTTGGTTATTCTTGGCGCCTTTTTCTCTTCTCTCTCTTTTTTTCCTGGTTTTCTGAAGAAGATATTAGCTTAAGTTGAAAAAGAGTTTCCCTGTTTGAGATGCAAAGACTCGGCCCCTGAACTTAAGAAAGATTCTCTCTCTCTCTCTCTCTCATACGAAGGTAAAGGAATCAGAACTAGCTAAACAGGAGAAAGGAATAGAGAGAGAGAGAGAGAGAGAGAGAAGAGAGAGAGAGAGAGAGAAGTCGATGAGATACAAGTAAAGGAATCAGAACTATATAGCTAAACGGCAGAAACGAATAGTTAGAGAGAGAGAGAGAAGGAACTCGATCTGAATTGTAGGTAAAGGAATCAGAACTAGCTAGACAGCAGAAATGAATAGAGAGAGAGAGAGAGAGAGAAGCGGGGGGTGGGGGGCGGGGCTAAGGAGTAAACAGTAGTCACTGAAAATACGAAAGGCAAATAGGAAATCTGTAATGCTAAAAGAAAGCCAAGAAGTAAAAATCTTTAAATAGAGACAACATAATAATGAATGTACACCCTGATTCCAGTACCGTAAATCACCGTCAGTATTTTAATTAATTTCAGTTGCAATTAAAAAATATATTTTTACATTACCTTATTTCTTTTTTTACATTACCTTATTTCTTTTTTTACATTATCTTATTTCGTCGTCAGACGAGCACGTCTACAGAAGGGTTTCACCTTCATAAGACATTACTTTGCCTCAAGATGCTAAAAGATGCAGATAAAGGTTTTCCTGTGACAACCGATTTAGTCCAGAATCCAGCTATGTATTTCAATCATTCAAGAAAATCCCCTTCGTTCAGACACAAGTCTGAATTAAGACCACTTGATACGAACCTTTTCTGAAAACAAAGGCCAGAGGATACGAAAAATTTTCGATAAGAGTAAACAAAGGATATTGCATGTGTTGAAATGGTTTAATTTTTACCTTAAATGCTCCTAGCCACTTTGTGTATTATAACTATTTCAGTGAAAAGTGGAGAATTAATTCCCAAATACCACCCCCAACTACCTCTCTCTCTCTCTCTCTCTCTCTCTCTCTCTCTCTCTCTGTCGATGCGTTCAGGTAATCCAGGCACGAATGGAAGCATAATATGCAAATCTGAAGGCAAGGCGAGTGCTTTAACACACTGGTAGTGACTTGGAAGTCTTTGATATTAGTGGATAGCTCAACCATTATTTAAATTTTTTATTTTTTTTTTTTTTTTTTAATTGGAAATTTTGGTGGAGAAATACTTCCTACAATTAAACTGTGACATTTCAGTGCATTTTCTTCTTCTTCTTCTTCTTCTTCTTCTTATTATTATTATTATTATTATTATTTTATTATTAATTATTATTATTATTATTATTATTATTATATTATTATTTATTATTATTATTATTATTATTATTATTATTATTATTATTATTATTATTATTATTGGCGTCGATTACGCAATCAAAAATGTCAGCGTTTTTATACAAGCTGATATAATTAGCATCACCAATCACACAATTAATAATAATAATAATAATAATAATTATAATAATAAAATAATAATAATAATAATAATAATAATAATAATAATAATAATATAACTATTATTATTATTATTATTATTATTATTATTATTATTATTATTATTATTATCGTTGTTGTCTTCGAGTATGTAACAGAAAGTCTGATAAGCCACAAGCAAAAATGTTAACATCCACATACCAACTGATATATAATTAGTATCACCAATCACACAAATACATATTCTCTCTCTCTCTCTCTCTCTCTCTCTCTCTCTCTCTCTCTCTACTCTCTCTCTCTCTCTCTCTCCGCACAAAGGCTCGACAGCAAGAGATAGTCCTCTGCTTCAGTGACCATTCAAGCTGATTTCAAAGGAACCTCTGGGTTTCACGAGTTGATCCATTTTTTTCCTTTTTCCCATTTAATTGCGACGCCGATGGGAGGGGCAACCAAGCCATTAAGCAGGAAAGAATATGGAAGAATGGATGAGGTATTAGACAGAGTCGGGTTAGCAGCCGGAGTAAGTGACTGAATCACTTTTTTTTAAGAGATGGAACAAAGAAAAAAACGAGGAAAACGAAAATGAGAAGGGAATTCCAAAGCTTCATGGTACAATAATGGTAATTTCTTGGTTTAGAGGGATATAGTATCACTCTTTCGTATTATTTCCTTATATTTAGATGTTATAATTACTAATAACACGTTGATTCCCTTTTTTCATGGCTTGTATATTTTCTTTTACGCCAGTATCGTCCAACTGTTTGTTATTAGTCACAGAAGTACAATATTTCCAGTTATAAAATAGAGCGTATTATGTATTGACAGATAAATATTTGTGTGTATGCGTTATACATGCAACATCATGACATTTTAAGTTTGAAATTTTTTTATTCTCAAAGATTAAGCCAGTAATAACCTACTAAAATAAAGATTACTTCACCCAGGGAATAACTTACACCAGGATTCAAACCCGTACCATGTGGCATTGGAATTAGGGTAGCATGTGCCATAACCACCCAACCATGGTAGTTATGGTGAATATCTCTCTGGTATTTAACCCAGAAGTCTCGGTTCGAATCATCGTCGGGTCAGCAGGAATTAGCGTATATAACTCACACTGAGTTATTCCCAAAATGAGTTAAATTCAGTAACAATGGCCTGGTAATGGATTAATGTTTGTGAAACTGTATATATATATACATATACATACATACATATATATATATATATATATATACATACATACATACATACATATATATGTGTGTGTATGTATGTGTGTATGTGCACAATTTCCTAACCATTAATCCATTACCAGCCCTGTAGTACTGAATTCTGTTTATCTCGGGAATAACTCTCTCCCAAATGGATTTATATATGTTCATCCCAGCTAACCTGACCAAGATTCGAAGTGATATAATATATATATATATATATATATATATATATATATATATATTATATATATTATATATATATATATATATATAAAGATAGTAGTGATGTGTGTATGGAAGTAAAAATTAAATATTCCGAATAATATCTTTGCTTCAAGTTATCTTTCGATGCTAACCCCAGAAGACAACAATACCCTTTCAAAACTGTGAAGATTTTGGCCAGAGTTAGTTACAGCATTGTCTCTCCTTACTACTATTTCCATTCGGAAAGAAACCGGATAATTCTGTTTCAACTGCTGCGAAAATGTTTTTGTTTTTTTTCATTTCAGTAATGGAACTTTTAAAATGTAAATGATGCCGGAATGCAAACCGCTCTAAGTGGGAGTCGCTCTAGTATGTGTTCTGCCTATATCCTTTTGCGATTTTGTTCCCAATCTTGGCACCGAGGTACCGATATTATCAGCAGAATTAGAGTCGCGCATATTCGTAATCGGTATATATATATATATATATATATATATATATATATATATATATATATATATATATATATATATATATATATATATATATATAGTATGTGTGTATTATATGCGTGTATATATATATATATATATATATATGTATATATATTGTATGTATGTATATGTATGTATGTATGCATGCATGCATGCATGCATTAAGCTACAAACGACCTTTAATACTCCAGTTTCGCCTCTACCTCGGAATTGACATATTTTCATATATGTTAACCGAAGTGGAATTTTTTAGTTGGTAATAACTAGTTGGCTGAGTCGATAACTTCACTGAAGTCCTGATTTCTCCTCTGCCCGCTGGGCACTGGTTCGAATCCACGGGAGGACGAAATTATTATCAACTAAAAAATTCCCCTTCGGTTGACATATATGAAAATATATTAATTCCGAGGTAGAGCGAATTGGATACATTGAAGGACGTTTGTAGCTGAATGCATGTATATGAATCACGGTGATGTGATAAAAATTCTCATATATATATAAAAATATATATATATATATATATATATATATATATATATATAATATATATATATATATATATATATATGTGTGTGTATATATACATATATATATATATTATAATATATATATATATATATTTGTCAGGGATTTCCTTTCTTAATACTAGAATCTGAGTGTTGGTTGTATTTTCATCCAATAGATGGCGTTGGTTGTCCATTCTATCATCCTTGGGTGTTGTATGCATTCGCTTTAATAGATGGCGTTAGTTGTTCTGTTCGTTATTCTAGTGTCCTTGGTATTACTTATTGTTTACTTTTGATTTACTTTCCAAGTGATTGCCACTACCTTACAAACCTCGCAACCTTTCACATGGTAATAAGTTATTTGCGCTTTTTTGTATACCTTATGTTCTATGTAAATAATTATTATGTAAAGCTATTATGGTTTAATAGTGATATGTTAACAGTGACCTTTTGTTCTAAGCTATTGTTTGTGTATTTATTTTGCAGACACTCTACCTTACCTTGCCTTGCCTTGCCTTGCTTGACATTATCTTGCCTTATGGTGTCTTGTCTGTTTGACATCTTGTCCTAACTTGCATGACCTGTTGGATGTACCATTTTACTTACCTGGTGCAAGATCTGTCATCATGGATCTACCATCTTCAGCCAACTAGACAATTTCAAGAATGTACCCACATTCTAAACCACTACGTACCATCTTCAGCCATCTAGACAATTTCAAGAATGTTCCCAAATTCTAAACCACTACGTACCATCTTCAGCCATCTAGATAATTTCAAGAGTGTACCCACATTCCAACCTACGTGTCATCTATTACTATTATAAGTTATTCTATTTATTGTTAATAAATTAATAATTTTTATAATTCTTTTTACTTGATACCAGTCTAGCCAAAATGTTAGGTAACAAGCGCCTAATACATTTCCATCTATGCAAATAAAAGCTTGACATATATATATATTAGGGCTTGTGCCTTGTATGATAAGGCGCCCTATGAGGTAATGTTAGACTAGCGAATAATCTTACGCTAAGTCGGTTGGTATTGCACTTCCATCTTCAATGGAGGTGTCTGGGGGTTTTGTAGATCATTTACGAAGTCGGTATTATCTTGTTTGGTTATTACGACGATGTGTTAAACTCATGGTGAGGAGGTTCTTGTAGAAAACACTAAGTATAGAAAATTATATATTCTTCTGAAGTTTTACATGGTGAAGATCAGATATGATTGTAACAAGTCTTCTAATAACGAATAGCTTGATCGCTTCTGCCAATGATTGATGGCTAATCCTATTCCTCTACATGATAAAGCTTAGGTAAAAGAGGTAGGCAGGTCTTCTAAAATGACGATAGCTAACTCTGTTCTCCTGTCTACCATCTCTGTTACAAGTTATGAAGGAGCAGACAGTAGTTCGAACATATGAACATACATACAAATGACATAGTTTCATACGAACACAAAATGAGACACGCTACAGATCACGTAGGCCGTTTGAATTATAGGTCGGGGTAGTTGTCTCAAGCAGGGAGCTTGGACTAATGTTTATAAACAATTGAATGACTACCGGTGACGGCATGTTATCTTAGCCTACATACTTATTGTATACGTCATCTTTAGCGTCTCTAGTCTGATCACATTTCCTGCAAGCAATCTTTTATATATATGGACTAACATTCCATATTTTTATTATGTAACACTTACATTAGCTCGTCAGCTACCAAACCAGCTACTGGTTATTACTCAAACTTGACTTGCATTTGACTTATAGGAGTGATACAGACACTATGTGTATATATATATATATATATATAAGTAAATAAAAATTCATTGTGTACATGAATTGATTCAAGTAATAAAATATAAAACAATGATATTGGTAAATAATAGTGATCAACGTGATATATAATGATACAGTTTTTTCACTTCATCTCATTAAGATACATATGCTACAGAAAAATACTAATGTACTCTGATAATTGCATAGAATGAAGATTAACATGATAAAAATCATATTTTTAACTGATTAAAAAAATTTCATATATGAATTGATAAAATTATTAATTGTTTATGCTGATTGATTCGTTGATTTTTATGCTAAATGTTATATATCTGATACATTAATCAATATAACCTAACTCCATATAACTGCGATATTGGTAAGATAAAAGGTAACAGATTGATTATAGGCTACCTGATTTGTTTATACATATGTATATGGATTCATATAATTATGATTAATATATGTGCACTTTAAATAGAATTCCTATTGCGTACACGCAAAGATTATATTTCGATTTCTTTGTTATTTATGATCATTTATTTATATAGATTCCTAGTGGTACACGCTTTACACTTCATATATTTCGATTCTGTTATTTATTTGATTCTGAATCTTTTTATATAAGAGATTCCTATTGCGTACACGCAAAGATATATTTCGACTCTGTTTATTTTATGATCAATTATATATAGGATACATGATACTTTATATATATAGGATACATGACCGAGGTTATACTACTTCACTTTTAACTAAACGTTCGAACAACTTTTTCGACCATTACACAGTTCCAGACAACCACCTATAGCCCAATGAAACGGCCTATTTTCACAGGGTTAAAACAAGGGGAAAATTGCCTGGGCGGGTCCAACCACGTTCTATTTTTTTTGCGCTTCATACTTATTCTCTGCATCCTAAGCTACACGATTACGTTCGCGATGAATAAAAAAAACATCCCCAGCACGAGTCCTTCGCCAGCAAAGTAGAGTTGAATATCCTTCGGGTCGTAATTGTCGGAAGTATGTCCCTTTTGTAGTCGAATTCGACAGCCGCTGGAGCGTTCCGCATGAAAACGAGATTTAACGACGAGATACGGTGTCGGTCGAAGAAGTCCATGAAATTCCTTTCACAATTGTAGGCGGTTGTTACTTGACTGTAGTCGTCCGCTGCGACGAAACGATTTTTTGAAGTTGCGATGTGAAACTCTCGTACTGCAGGATACTGTAACCAGGTTCCATTAATCAGCCTGCAAGTGAAATTATACTTGTCACAAGGGCAAAGTAAATTCAGACGACATCCAAATACAGGGGAGGGGAGAGAGCCATTTAGACCAGACTTAACCCCACATGAATTCCGCGCTGATATTTTGGATTCAAAAGAATCGCTGTACAAACTTTTTTATCCATGGCATTAACAAATGAGTGAACTATCCAGGTCTATGATGACTGTAAAAATATCCATAATTATAACAAACAAACAGATATCAATACAAATCCCAAAGAAAATTCGATATTACTGGTAGTAAATTACTAGACAAAGAAGTGGAAAACGGAGCTATTTGTAAGATTGCCAGGCAACATAAGATCAAAGAGGAAGATTAATCATGATTCTGTATTTCTCTATGCTAACTGAACTTAAGTTGTGATAAAATCTGATCCTATGTGCCCTAACAAAAGTTTCAATATTCAATTTTCTCGCGCGCATCCTCTGAGGTTAATTTTAAAACTTTATTAATAGGAGGAGATGCAACGAAAAAAAACCCACTATGTAACTAATTTCTAAATAAACTTTGGGTTTTTCAAGAAAATGTGACATTTTCATGAATGTTTTACTTGAAATTGTAATAGGCTAATGTTGCAAGTAAATATTTCATATATAATCTTGATACTTCTAAATGTCTATGAGGTTCAGAAAAATTAATTCATTTTGTTGTTATTAGAAATTTCTATTTGCTTATTTTTGTTATAATTTTAAAATGATTGCAAGTTGCATTGCGCATACCGATAGACACTTGTACCTAACGTCTGCCTTGCCCATGAGAAGTTCGGGCTAAGCATTCCTTTCTTCTCCAGTCAATCTGCTTTTGCAAGCAGAGACGACACACAGATGAAGCCTGTGTAAGCAGATTATTGAGGTTAAAAGGAACAAATGCTGATACGGCAATGATGACGTCGTCACTTGGCAGGATTGCTCTCAGCCAGCTAAGAGTTACGTTACTTGCTGTAATAAAAATACGACTTTTTAGGATAAAATTTTTTTTGTTTTTTTAAAATACTCGACCACATGAGAAGAATGTCTGAAAAAAAAAACAAGTACCAAAATTGAACAATATATTAGTTTCATGTTGGAAAACTGCATGATTATGTTAAATTAAATATTCCTTATTGAAACTAATGAAAAAGGTTTCCATACAAATTCTATATATATTATTAGCACCCTGTATAAGATTCATATAGGATTATTCCATAGATAAGATTTTCACTTCTAGACTTCCTGACTTTAAAATCTCTTTTATTTTATTTTATTTATTTATTTATTTATTTATTTATTATTATTAGTTTTTTTTTTTTTTTTCATTGACTACGAATATAAATTACCGGGATAGACAATATGTCAGTAGGTTTTGGATATGTATTTGAACTTTTAGCTTATGTCATTGCTAAATATATACGCATATATAGTTTGGATATTTAATTAATCTATGGTTACGTTTTGCTTATTGATTTTATCGTGATTTCCTTTTTTATTATAATTTGTAACCCTTCCGACTTCTTACGGAGTGTATTATATTGACTCCACTTGTATCCATCCATATTTTATTTTTTTATTTTTTTATTTATTTATTTATATATATATTTTGATAAATTAATGGTTGTCTTGAATATGTGGAAAAAGTGTTTCTAGCGGCGTTACCGTATTAAGGCTACTTGCGGCATCAATTCTATAGAATAAAAGATATAAATGATAAAGGTATTTAAAACCACGAGAACCGCTATATCCAGTTCGGATCCAATATCACGAGTTGTAACTCGTAAGACATTGACACTTCCTATTTAATTATCCGGTATTCTACCAAACCGATTGACTCTGGGTGATAAAATATATTATTGGTTTTTCTTAATGGAAAGGAATTCACACCACGTGTTAGGAGGAATTATTATTGATTTACACCACCCGAGTCAGATTATCATGTTGAATTCCATGTTACTGATTTAGCACTCATAAATATTCCTAATGCACTCAATTGCGGTGTTTGTTTTTTAGTGCTATTACTTCTATATAACGTGTCAAGGGGACTATTAACACTAAGAAGTGTTTATTCCCTCTGTCAGACTCGTAAACTCTGTTAATAATTCTAGTATATTCTTTCAAGGATTGATTTGGCACAGGATAGGCCCTAAACTGACAGGTGTCTTATGTATCCTTGTTTCATGACACGGTTACAATTAGTTATGTGCTTTTTTATATCTGTAAGCATTGTAGGCCAGTAAAACAGTGATTTGGCTTTCTGTGGACATAGTAGGGAACCCTGGATGACGGAATGCAACCAGTTTATGACGATTTGGTATGGAAAGAGATTATTATTACTACCTTGTCGTTAGTCATCTGCTGTGTTCTTCGGGTTTTCCTCGTCACGGTCCTACATATATATTACATTTGATTACATTATTCTGATACACATACTTTAAATATATTTTTGCTTTAGGGTTTCTGCTCGAAGTGTTTTATTGGTTTGCTTAGCCGCTGACCTTGTTTCCGTTCGAAGTGTTTATGTTGGTGTTTATTGTTTTGCTTATCACTGTTGACACTTGCTTTGTTCAGTTTGTCAACAGTTCTGCGTCAACCAGATATTCAATGGTCGCGATCTCTTGGGTTAAGGAATTTTCTTGTTTAGATACGGTTTTTAACAATAGGCACGGATGTTTCTATATCTTTTAGTCCAATTAATGGTTCTTTGCTGTATGGTGCCGGATTGCGGATAATGCGTCAGCTATGATATTTGCTTTCCCAGGTAGATATCTTATCTTGGCTCCAAAGAGGACTGAATGATCATTTGTCACCGAGTTCCTTTGGACTGTGATTAAAGCCTTTGAAAAAACTCGGTAAAGGACTCATGTTCAGTAAGGACTTTATCAGGATAGCCATAGATTATGAACTTAAAATGTACTAGTGTTAAAGATACCTAGCCCTTCCTTGCTATTACTGCATATTTACTTTCAGAGGCTTTAGTTTACGTGATAAAAAACTATAGGGAGAACTGTTTATCATATTACTGAGTAGTATCCCTCTTACCCCTTGGTCTGAGGCGTCTGTTGCAATAAAAAAAAAATTCCTTATTTAAATCAGGGATTTTTAAGTTAGGTAAGTTGCATATTCCGCTTTTAAGATATCGAACGCCTGTTGATGCTATTTAGACCATAGTAGATCTACGCTCTTCTTCGTAAGATCTGTTAAAGGAGCTGTCATGATTGAAGAGTTACATATTTACATACGATTGTAATACCCACTAAAGCGCAAAAGTGCTGTATCCCCCTTTTACGTTAATAAGTACCGGAAAGTTATGAATAGTCGACACCTTACCATGGACTACTTTAAGACCTGACTAGACACATAAAACCTAAATAAAACATGTTCGGTTTTTAAAAACTCACATTTAGATATTTTACTCTGAGATTATTTGTCTTTGTCTCTGTAGCACTAGCTCTAGTTTATGTGAATGTACTTCTAAGGTATTAGAAAAGATTACAAGATCAACCATATAAGCATGTAGGGTATCCCTTAAAAGTCTCCAAACACTATATTATAATTGGGGCGCAACGTAAGCCGGAGGCATACGTAAAAATTGATAATGTCCCCTGAGTGTGTTGAAAACGGCGTATGAGGTACAATCACTTAGGTAATGGTATCTGGTAAAAGCATTTAAGTAAGTCCAAGTTGGTGAAAAAAATTATTCTAACCTAACAGAGATTAAGATGTCGTCGGTACATGGCACTGGAAACTATCGGGAGTCGTTTCTTGTTTAGCGACAGAAATCTACGCAGATACGCCAAGTCGATCTTTTATGGCATGACGTTTGAGGGAAAAAATTATATGGGCTTATATGATTTCCTAATGACTCCTATTACTAACATTTTTTCAACTTCGTCATTTATCTCTATTTTGAAATTTCATTGAGGAGTCTATGCGAAGGTACGTATATAGCTTTATGTTTGTCCTTAGACGTATTTGTTTTCAATGACATCCGTTTTTCTCCCAGAGATCACTCGCTAGTGGAGAAACTTCCTGGTATTCAGGTAGAAGATAAAAAAAAATTCTGCTGAATCACCTCTTGCAAATGACTTACGGATATTACTTTAGATAGATTATCAGAGAGATTCATCCACGACTGGTTGGGCGTGATTAAAAAATTAGCAACAATAAAAAATGCGATATTTATAAACTTCCGTATCCACGATATGTATACTTTTAGGGCTTTGTTCGCGGAAATCGTTATATTTCAGAGTGTCGAAGGATAAAATTTCATTTCCCAGCAAAGTCTTTTTACACGCACTAAGACATTCGAGGGTGCATGCTTTCTCGAGATTTTGCGTGCAAAGTGCGACTGCGGTTGTGGGAGAATTCTGTTGGGTCCATTTGAACAATGTTTACGATTTATGAGACAAATGTATAGTTCCTTTATATAAAGTTATTATTTGATTAACTGTCTCATTTTTGTTCAAACGGATTTTAATATGTTTGAAGGTTTATAGGATTTCCCTTTGATACGCCTTATTTTTGCAGGATGTAAGTTAATATTTTGTATACCCCTAGATGAATCTTACAATTACACTAGATACAGATCAATGTTTTTTATAACTATAGAGGTATCTGTAAACGCTCGCTTATCCGGACTTCTCATTAGGGAAGTTCGAACAACAGACGGTGAGTCCGTAAATACAGGATATTACGTGTACTAAAGGAATAAACAAGATATTCTAATTTTTACGGCGCGTACAGTCGGGCTTTATCCACCACTACTTATAATAACTTTACGTATTAAAAAAAAACGAAAACCTGCTCTGATTACTTTATACGGTCGTGTGTTTCATAGGAAAAATCCTTTTTAATTCAAAAAAGATATCGGTATGTATGAACCAACATCGCTTTTCCCCACTCTGCTAGAGTCGCTTATTGTATGGAATTTGCTATGCTTTGAACACTTCGGCAGTTTTTGACTGACCTTGACCGCTTGACTAGGTGACACAGTCACCGAGTTTGCTTGTTTGATTCTGAACGGGCTACTGTTTTTCTATTTTTTTTTTTTTTTTTTTTTTTTTTTTTTTTTATTTTTTTTTTTTAATAATTAAGATCCTTCTCTTATTACCATCGGCAACGTATTGTGTGTTTTTAGCATTATGTTGCTGGTTACGTATAAAGCAATGAATGACGAACTATTAGGAACTGAGCGATTACTAATAAGACAAGTTATCACTACTGCATTCAATATTAACTGTTTGTACTAAAATTTGAAATAGTGAGGGATCCTGGTCAGCGCATTTAGCCTGATGAAAGTTTTTTACAGACATGTTATTCCTTGCAATCCAGCCATATTTTTAAAGTTAAGTTGAGTCATTGAGGTTCGATATTTTATATAACTAAAAAAAACTCAAGGCTAAAACTGCGATCGGGACTTGCAAAGGAGCATTTATTGTCATGACCCGAAATAGTGTTACCTCTAATTTATATAGATTTGTACGGGTGTTCCACTTGTTTTTTGTGTGTTTTCTAATCACTACGGTGCTTTAACGACCTATCCATGCATCTGTAAATACAGACGTCCACTGCGTAAACGCATATTCACTGTTTAATATGATTTGTTACGTAAGGGATTAATAATCAACCCAAAATGATAAATTAAACATAGTATATGATTACGATATTTCAGTAGAACTTCTGGAAACAGACACTCAAAGATAAAAACTCGCAGTAGCGAAATCTCAATTATGTAGATAATTTCTGTAAAAAAGTAAGATTAAGAATGTCTCGTAACTTCAGCCACAGGAATAACGAAATTCGACCTGCAAAGGAAACACTCAAAGTTACTCCAAATGAATAAAAAATTGTACTTAGCTTGCTTTTGTGGGAAGTCACGGTGTTCCGATAACGACACACGGCCTTGGTCCTCCTCTCTATTTAGCGGATGACCGGTTTGCTTCAGTTTCCCCCGTGCGCGTTGTTTCGATGATTCGAGCCTTGAAAATCCGATGCTGCAGACGCGTTCGGTTTGTTTCTTGGAGTGCCGGAAACGCTCACTAACGATGTTTTCTTGAATGATTCTAATGAGAGACGAAGCTTGCGTTGTCGTAGGAAAAAGACACGTCGGTTTTTGTTTCTTGAAGTTATTCACTAACGATGATACTAAGTTGCTTGAAGAATCTCTTGCTTTCGTCGTCGTTAAAGAGTTCTTGTTGTTTTCTGAAGTCGCTCACTAACGATGATACTAATGTTGCTTGAAGAATCTTCTGCTTCCGTCGTCGTTGACTTCTTATGATACATGATTTATTATTCTGTTTTTCTTCGTAGACGTTTGTAGAGTTCTTCTGGTACGCTGGCCACCAATATTAGGGCTTGTGCCTTGTATGATAAGGCGCCCTATGAGGTAATGTTAGACTAGCGATAATCTTACGCTAAGTCGGTTGGTATTGCACTTCCATCTTCAATGGAGTGTCTGGGGTTTGTAGATCATTTACGAAGTCGTATTATCTTGTTGGTTATTACGACGATGTGTTAAACTCATGGTGAGGAGGTTCTTGTAGAAAACACTAAGTATATTATATATTCTTCTGAAGTTTTACATGGTGAAGATCAGATATGATTGTACAAGTCTTCTAATAACGATAGCTTGATCGCTTCTGCCAATGATGATGGCTATCCTATTCCTCTACATGATAAAGCTTAGGTAAAGAGGTACAGGTTCTTCTAATGACGATAGCTAACTCTGTTCTCCGTCTACCATCTCTGTTACAAGTTATGAAGGAGCAGACAGTAGTTCGAACATATGAACATACATACAAATGACATAGTTTCATACGAACACAAAATGAGACACGCTACAGATCACGTAGGCCGTTTGAATTATAGGTCGGGGTAGTTGTCTCAAGCAGGGAGCTTGGACTAATGTTTATAAACAATTGAATGACTACCGGTGACGGCATGTTATCTTAGCCTACATACTTATTGTATACGTCATCTTTACGTCTCTAGTCTGATCACATTCCTGCAAGCAATCTTTTATTATATATGGACTAACATTCCAATATTTTTTATTATGTAAACACTTACATAATATATATATATATATATATATATATATATAAATATATATATAGTAATATAAAGATAATATATATATTATATATATATGTGTGTATATATATATGTAATCTAATACACTTTTGTGCAACTGTTAATGGTGGTCCCCTTCTTAGGCTACTTCGGTAGCGAATATTGGTGGCCAACAATGTTTGTTACCTGTTTCAATGTTTTGGTACAGAATGGTCAGAAAAAAAAACTGGAAATGTGCTCTCGTACAAATTTTTGTGATCACAAGTGATCTGTAATGCATACTTAATTAGATAAGGTAACATTAGTGTCGAAGCCACAGAGGATGGCCAAAGAAAAAAAACTGATATTATCTCTAAACTTTGTTGAAGAGAGAGAGAGTAAGAGAAAGAAGGAGACAGAGACAGAGATAGATCGAATTGTTAGTATGGTAATGTCGATGAAACTAATCGTTTTTAAATTCCTTTTGATAACCAAACCATCAATATTTATGGCAATTTTTTTATATTTTTTAACTATTTTCCTTTTCAAATTCTTTTTGATATACAAATCATAAATATTTATGCTATATTTTCAATAATTTTCAACTATTTTCTTTATCAAATTCTTTTTGAAAGACAGAGCATCGATATTTATGGTAAATATTCAGTTATATTTTTTAAATATTTTCTTTTTCAAATTCTATTTGAAAGACAGATCATCGATATTTATGGTAAATGTTCAGTTATATTTTTAAAATATTTTCTTTTACAAATTCTATTTGAAAGACATCATCAGTATTTATGGTAAATTTTCAGTGATATATTTCAAATATTTTCCTTTTCAAATTCTTTTTGATATACAAATCATAAATATATATGGTATATTTTCAATAATTTTTAAACTATTTTCTTTATCAAATTCTTTTTGAAAGACAAATCATCGATATTTATGGTAAATATTCAGTTATATTTTTAAATATTTTCTTTTTCAAATTCTTTTTGATATACAAATCATAAATATATATGGTATATTTTCAATGATTTTTAACTATTTTCTTTATCAAATTCTTTTTGAAAGACAAATCATCGATATTTATGGTAAATTTTCAGTTACATTTTCAAATCCTCATTTTCATTATTTTAGAAAAGATCGTCCTAAAAGATCGTCCGAGGTGCCTCGTTGTGGAAATCGCAGCACATGATGTCCTTTTATGCCACTGTGGGGTAAGGGGGAGGGGGGCGGGGCCACCGACAAAGCGGGAGAGATTATGTTAATTATGGTAATTCTGTTGTACTCATTTCCAGACAAATATTTATGGGCGCGCAGCCCCCCTTGCTACAAGAATATAAAATATATCACATGAAAATGGTGCAGCCAGTTAGATAAGAGTTTATTTATGAGTTTTTTTTCTCGTCTTTTTTTGTAGCTGGTCCCTCGTTTTTCTCTTAAAAAAGTTTTTTTCATTTTTTTTAGACATTTGCATAAGTGTCCCTCCATGGCGCTTTTGTCCATTAACATACAAAAAAAATACAAATACTTGATAATGCGGGTTGGTGTAAGTGTTGCCCCTATTATGTCTTCTCTCTAGGCTCTAGATTTAATTAATTCGCTGAATTAATTCGCTGTTATATTATCGCACATTCCCTGTTGGCTTGGTCATAATTCAACTCGAAATTGCGTCACCCCTTTCATAACCCTTTCCGACTCTGCCGCATTGTTCGTTCATGGAGAGGAACAAGTTTAGAAGCGGCTGAATTAATTCGATGTCGTCCCTGCTTGACTTCCCGCGTCTCATTGTGGTGACCTCTTGCCGGGCATCGAATGACGGGGTGAAGCTGCCAGCCCCACGCCTACAGAAGGCTAATGTGGCGGTAGTTTCATTCCCACTCGGTAGAGGGCCACGTTCACCTGGTACTTTGATCCAGTACTCTGGTTTAAACTTATAATCTCTCGCTTCTCTCTCTCTCTCCTCTCTCTCTCTCTCTCTCTCTCTCTCTCTTTGAACATGACGAATAGCTCCCACTTTCAGAATATTGGTGTCATAGATCGGAAGTTTGGACAGATTTATATATCATTATAACTTTTTTTGGAAGGACAAGGTGTTTCATCCAGGCAAAGTATTTTAGAGGTATATCGACATTGTCAAATAACTCGTATCCATTAGTTTCATGTCCGATATGGGCCTGTGGCATCTCTTATTATTATTATTATTATTATTATTATTATTATTATTATTATTATTAGAAGAAGAAGAAGAGGAAACATGTAGATAAAAGAACTCTAAAAGGTCATCAACTGTAGATTAAGCCTCTCAAGATAGAAACTTACTGGTAAAAAAAACCAATGCGAGGTAATAAAACCACACTGCACAAGCATATATATATATATATATATATATATATATATATATATATATATATATATATATTTATATATACATATACATACATATATAATATATATATATATATATATAGATATAGATATATATATATAATATATATATATATATAATATATATATATATATATATATATAAAGGTGGATACATACCGGGCTAAAAAAAATAAGGACTTGTACTAAACACACCGCAAAGGTGGATACATACTGGGCTTGTACGTGTATATGGGCACGTTTATACGCATAAACAACAATATTCAATAAACACAGGTGAAGAAAATGCACGTACTAGGGATCATTCGTTTTTCTGTTCATCGACAAGAAATCGTAATAAAAAGAAAACAATGTGCTGTGTGTGGCAAGTATCTTACAATTCACAGAAATTTCGTAAGATAATTAGCTTGATGCTTACAGAATATGAATTGCCTCTTTTGGCATTGGCCCTTCCGGAAGCCTTCCGACAGAACCAGTAACCAGGTCTGCCGCCGTTGCTTTTGTAATTATTTATCCTCTTGGCAGAAGGAGGCTCTCGGGAGTTTAGGGAAAGAGAACACTTGGTCTGCTATAAATTTGCCACAAACCTGCCCACAGAATGGTTGGCAGGTTCCTATTCGTATTTTTCTTTATGTGATAAAATCTGTATTTCAGGTTTTAGAGCAGCGATGAGAAAACCGTTATAGGCCTAGGTCTTAAGAGTGGCATACCTATAACAATACCAATCCTGTCACAAAATGGCTGTCAGTTTTGCTTGACTGGTGAAACCGATCTGAAAGTGTGTTGGTTGTGTGTTTGTGTGTGTGTTTTTGGGGAAGGTAGTGGGTTGTTTGTGGAAATTTTAAGTTAAGGTTTTAAGCTCTCGGTGAACCTATAGAGGGTATCTAGAAAATTCAAAACAAAGTTCATCCGTAGTTCTTTAGTTGGAATTGATGTTTTCCATGCTGTCTACAAAACAAAATACGTAGGCCGATGTGATGGGAGTCTTTACTGAGCTCATTGCTTAAGCAAGCAAGAAAACAAAAGTGAAAACAAACTAAAGGAACGCGAAAGTAGGAAGAGAATTCCAGGACTTGATGATAGAGGGAAAGAAACTCAGAGTCTGGAATGCAACCATAAGAGTTTGGAAGCACCATGGAACGCATGCGCCTCCGAATTTAGATGAAGGATGAGTATCTGAATAATTATCAATGAAGTTAATTTCCAGCACAGCTTCCAACCCACTTAGCGGTAAAGGAGACCCGTTTAAATAGGGTTTAAGAATGTTTTATAATGTAATCTAACAGTGTACTATAAAGATAAAAAGGCCATGAAAAGCCAAAACATCTCTATCCCTAATCATTGGTGAAATGTGGATAAATGATTACAAGAGTATTTATAAGGCATATGTAGCAATACGACCTTTAGGTTATGTAAAAACCTTGCGTTTTGGTTCGGTGCAACCCCGGATAAATGAGGAGGGCTGAGCGTATGCACAAGCCTTCCTGATTAATTCTGTTACTCTAGCTTGCCACAGAGGTAATGGGTCACATGGAAACCCGAGAACCAGGGAAGTGAATGAGATCGTTTAAGAGCAAACCCCACGATCGATAAATATAAAATGTTTTTTTTTATTCTTATTTTAGAGAGACGAATATTTAGTTCTCTACGACCTTCGATAAATATAAAAAGTATTTTTTTATATTTTAGAAAGACGAATATTTAGTTCCGTACGACCTTCGAAAAATATAAAAAATATGTTTTTTAATATTTTAGAAAGACGAATATTTAGTTCTGTACGACCTTCGATAAATATCAAAAGTATGTTTTTTACATTTTAGAAAGACGAATATTTAGTTCTGTATGACCTTTCACTTTTAATTTATTCATTTATTTTATTATTTTATTTCATTTATTTATTTATATAAATTTATTTCTTTTTACCATTTTTATGAATTTGACAAAGCAGAAAGCATTTTAAATACTTATCTTTCTCATCAGCAAGTCTTTGTTTAAGTCTTGTGCGAGTATACCTTTGTCCTTTTGGATTACAGAATTGTAGCCTCTCTCTCTCTCTCTCTCTCTCTCTCTCTCTCTCTCTCTCTCCGGCGTGTTTAGAAAAAGCACCGGCCCCGGCTATTATTTCTCTCTAGTACACAATACATTTACGCTTTACGAACCCGATCCGAAATGGCTTCCAATTATGTAGTCAGTCTGGTTGTTTTTGGGGCAATTTAAGTATCACCCAACAATTCTCCTCTCTCTCTTTTCCAGCCTCCGCGCCCACAGGGGAGGGAGGACGGGCGGGCAGACAGGCAGACAGACAGACAGACGGACGGACAGATGGGAGTCTCCCCCCGTCTCGAAAAGAATGAGAGTGAGAGGAATATCTCTCTCTCTCTCTCTCTCTCTCTCTCTCTCTCTCTCTCTCTCTCTGTTCCAGATCTGCATTCAGTGGAAGGGCAGGCTGGAAAACAAACAGAAATGAGAGAGAGAGAGAGAGAGGGAGAGAGAGGAGGGGGGGAAAGGAAGGGAGAGAAAGAATGAAAAACCTCCTCTCTCTCTCTCTCTCTCTCTCTCTCTCTAGAATGAAAAATTCTAAAAAATCTCTCTCTCTCTCTCTCTCTCTCTCTCTCTCTCTCTCTCTTCTAGCTTCCACTCTCTCCCTGGAATGTATACAGGCAAACAAAGGTAAACACACACACACACACACACACACAGAACGACAGTTTGTGGTTGGAACGTGTGGCTTTCCCAAGTGAAGCTAATGGCGTTTTAAAAGTGCAGAACCGGAGTATTCAGAGGGTGGAGGTGTGTTCACTCTTGATGGCGTAGGCGGTATGCGCTTGCCTTTGCTGCACTACAGTTTTGTAGGAAAGTTTTAACCTACAGTGCTCCGCAGTTGCTGTTGTTGTTTTTGTTGTTATTGTTGTCTCAATTTTCTCACGGCCTTGCGCTGAAGTGCTCTAACGAAATTTAGATCATTTTCCCCTCGGAAGTTGGATACGTTCTTTCTTTCGGTCCATTTTCCATTTAGCAAGTTTTTTTTCTCAATTATTTGTCAAAAGTTACAAGTATATCTTAGTTTTACCAGACCACTGAGCTGATTAACAGCTCTCCTAGGGCTGGCCCGAAGGATTAGATATTTTTACGTGGCTAGGAACCAATTGGTTACCTAGCAACGGGACCTACAGCTTATTGTGGGATCCGAACCACACTATATCGAGAAATGAACTTCTATCACCAGAAATAAATTTCTCTGATTCCGCGTTGACCGAGCCGGGAATCGAACCTGGGACCACCGGATTGGCAGCCCAGCTCGAAAACCACTCGTCCAGCGTGGAACTAATTATTTGTAAAGGCTTCATTAGTTGATCCATTGTGGCTTTTTCTTTTTTGGAAAATTTCAACGGGAAATTACATTTATCCATTATGGGTAATGTAATTCCCCACGCTTTTGCTTTTGTAGCACAACAGGGAAAACTGGATTTAACGGATAATAGGTCGCTGGAACCAAAGTTCCTCCATTGTTTTTACTTTCAAGAATACATATATATATATATATATATATAATATATACATATATATATATATATATATATATATATATCGTGTATAAATAAATAAATGAATAAATAAATAAATATATATATATATATATATCTATATATATATATATATATATCTACAATACTCATGAACCGTCGAGTTTCTAGCATCTATTTATTATCCATTGCGCTGCAAGGAGAGATACGAGTGTATCTTAGTCCATAACCGCAAGTATCCGGAGAGGTTGAATATTTCATTGTAGAGCCGAAAATGAGCCTCCCCTCCTGCTTTCTGCTGAAATTCATGTCGCTGCTTCTGGCTACCATAAGTATAAAGATGCAAATGTCGCATTTGCATTCCAAACTTGCTTACGAGATTTTAAGCATGCGAAATAAACCTTCCTTGGTGGTGTGTGTGTTTGTGTGTTGATATTTCGGTTCAACGAATTTACCAGTGAATTATCTCGGGTGACACCAGAGTCCTAGTGTGTCTGTGTGGTCAAGTTTATCAAAACTTTTATTTCGTATTATTTCGCTGGATGAGTTTTATATATATATATATATATATGTGTGTGTGTGTGTGTGTGTGTGTGTGTGTGTGTTTGGGTTTTCTGTGACTTCGTGCGTTGGTGTATACGTAAGTAATCGCAATCTTACGCTATTCATATATTAAAATAGCATTATTATTATATATATATATATATATATATATATACATATATATGATATATATATATATATTTATATATATATATATATAAGCATAAAGATTTGGCGGTGTATATTGCTGTATCGATAATTAACTTTACTCCAATTCACTATTAAAATCTAACATCGTGAGGGTGAATTGCTGGAACATACCAGACTCAGATTTCCCTCTATTAACAAGCACCGCGAAATATAAAATAATATAATCCTCCTCCTCCTATACTCCACACTACGCGAAAAAGGGCATATAAGTTTACTGGCGAAAACCTCGTTTAATTAACTGCGTTTGGCCCCATGTAGGCAACAGCCTGGCATGATTCATTTACCAGAACAGTAGGGAGGACTTAAACTATCCATCCGGGCAGTAAATACCTCTCTCTCTCTCTCTCTCTCTCTCTCTCTCTCTCTCTCTCTCTCCTTTTTGTAGAGAAGATAGGGAGGTTGGGTGGGGAAGGGGGCATATTGTATAGGAGGGAGATGGGCTCGTAACGCGGAACACTGATTGTTTGTTGCGCATTGGTTATCCGGAGACCTACCCGTGTAGTAATTTATTTTAGCTTCGCTTCCTAGAAGCTTTATGAACTTTTTTGTTTTTTTTTTTTACTTGTGGATTGAAACTGTAAACTCCCTATATAACATCGTTAACTTTTTAAAGGCTTCGTGGAAAGGCTCTTTCCTTGATAGTGACCCCTCATTATATTTTTTTTTGTGTGTGTTTTTACGGTCATCACCAAAGGGCTTACACTAAACACGCCGTAAAGGTGGATACATACCGGGCTAAAGAAAAAAAAAATCTCCAAACTGGCTTGTACTAAACACATTGCAAAGGTGGATACATACCAGACTTTAAAAATACATATATCCCCAAACAGGCATGTATTAAACATGCTGCAAAGGTGGATACATACCGGGTTAGAAAAAAAATCCCCAAACAGGCAAAGGTGGATACATACCGGGCTAAAAAAAAAAAAAAAAATCCCCAAACCGGCTTGCACTAAACACGCCACAAAGGTAGATACATACCAGGCTAAAAAAAAAAATGCTCCAAGCAGGCTTGTACTAAACACGCCGCAAAGGTGGATACAATCCGGGCTAAAAAAAATATCCCCAACAGGCTTTTAATACCATGCCACAAAGGTGGATACATACCGAGCTATGAAGAAAATCCCCAAACGGGCTTGTACTAAACACACCGCAAAGATTGATACATACCAGGCTAAAGAAAAAAAATAAAATCCCCAACGTGCTTTTAATAACACACAGCAAAGTTGGACACATACCGGGCTAAAACCCTTGGGGTTCACTGTCTAGTAAAGATCAGATGGAGATTTCAGACGATGAGATTCATTTAATGTAAATGTGAGAAGCAGAGAGGCCTTCATGAAATGAAAACTCTCTCGATAAAAACAGATGGAAAAGTATGCCATCTACGAGTTTATTTACTTATGTATAACTTTCATTAGGTGCCATTCAACGCCATCTCGTAGATGAGAACGTGAAAAAGAACCGAATGAGAACCATCAGTTCTTAAATCGAAACTGGACGAGAACTTTGAAGGCCAGCTCTCTGTATAGACTAGCTTGAAAGCATCGGTTCCATAGAGTTATGTCGTCGAAACTTCATTTCTTAAATCAGAAAAGTGAAAATTCTTACGCAAACCAATTCTTCTTCTTCTTCTTTTTGCTTCTTCTTCTTCTTCTTCTTCTTCAGCTTTCCCCATTTCTATATGGGGTCGCTGTCAGCCTTCCCCACCTTCCTCTGTTTACGAAAACCTTCTTTTTCGGCTTTGCCCATTTCTGTATGGGGTCACAATCAGCCTTCTCCGCCTACCTCTGTTTACGAAAGCCAAATTCTGCGCACGTAAATAGCCTCTCTGAATATGAGATCAACCAGTATTCTCCGGATGATTTCTGTAAAACAAAAACAAAAAACGATATATTGGATAAAAACGATAGGTACCTTTACCATCTTGATAGAATTCTGTTTTCTAGCAACATTCACTATTTTGCTAATAAATTGAACAATAAGATAGTAAAGTATTTTTATTGCTGCAGAAGAAAAAGATCAATTAAATGGAAACTCTTCCAATATATTCTTATGTACGTATCGCTTCTGATGAACAGTTTTACAAAATCATACCCTTGGCGTAATATAACTCCTGCTATCATCTTCAGAGTGTCTTTGAGTTTCCTTTTTATTATTGTTATTATGATTACAAGCTGATGGGGCACGCTACGCTGCGCTGGAACCAGGCGCTGACCGTCATGCCTCCCCTACCCTCCAAATCTCCTACCTACCCAGTCCCCATCCGGGGCGGACAAACAAGAACGAACCACTCGGATTATTTTCATTAATTAATATGATAATAACAATATGCCACAGGTTAACTGCGGTTCAAACAGGGATGCCAACATTAAAGTCAAGCGATTTCAGGTACACTTTCATAATGTCCTCAGGGATACCAACAATAAAGAAAAGCAAGTCAGAAGGAATCTCTCTCTCTCCTCTCTCTCTCTCTCTCTCTCTCTCTCTCTCTCTCCATTTATTTTATCTATTTATTTATTTTTTTTGAGTTGACGGTAAATTTCCGCAGAGGATATCAATGCTATGAAGTTCATTGTGATTGGCCGTTCATGATACTTATCCTCCATCGTTATGGTTCACAACGGTATCGACTACGGATATTTACCGCCACCTTAAAAAAATTGTAACAGCTCCGTGAATGCATGAATCCGAGGTCAATTTGCGCTTGGATATTGTTATTTACGGTCGAAAGTATGCGTAGGTTGTTTGGCTGCATTTGAAACCCAGAGAGAAAACAAATGCAGGTGTTCTATACAACACGAAAAATATTACTTGTTTTGTAAAAATTATTTTTGATTTTCTCACGTGAAACGTATCCTTAATATTTAAGTGTTATAGATTAAATATTCTCAACTCATTCAGCTATATGAAAAATATCGGAAAAAAATGAAAATGCTTTTTTAAGGGCAGGGATAGAAATATACAAAGTAAGGATATTTCTCGACAAAACGAGAGAGAGAGAGAGAGAGAGAGAGAGAGAGAGAGAGAGAGAGAGATAAATGAATATTTTTTATTCCTAAGTAATCCAACCACACCATAAAGTCAAAATTTTCAACTCCTTTGTGGCTTAGAGAGAGAGAGAGAGAGAGAGAGAGAGAGAGAGAGAGAGAGAGAGAGAGAGAGAGAGAGAAAATACGCCTTATCAGCGTGATTTCTGTTTATCATCCCGAAACGGCAGGCTGTAATCTCTCGCTCGAATCTCTCCCACAACGACAATTTCCGCTTAAAAAAAATAAAACCCCGTCTATAGGAATTAGCATAAGCCGAGAGAGAGAGAGAGAGAGAGAGAGAGAAATATTTATGACATACCACACCACTAAGGCAAAAGTTGCAATTCTGTTTCGATGAGAGAGAGAGAGAGAGAGAGAGAGAGAGAGATGGGGACTCTTCCTCAAACGTTTTTCCCCTCGTTTCCTTTCCCCTCTCCCCTTTTTCTTCCCGGGAAGCTCTTCTGTATTCCCCTCTCCCCACCTTTGTCATACTTCTGCTAGAATGGCCCTTGGAAGCCTAAGACGTTTCGCTGACTCTGCGTTTCCTTCAGGCAGGATGCTCTAAGTGGGTAGATAGATAGATAGATAGATAGATAGATAGATAGATAGATAGATAGATAGATAGATAGATCGATAGACGGATACATAGCTATATAGATAAAAATATAGATAGCATCAGCATCCAAGGTTTAAAATGGTAGACGGGCAGATGTTGCATCCCGAATTTGAAATGATAGATATACAAAATGGTAACTGCAGAGTGTAAGATTTGAAATATTTGATGGATAGATAGATAGATAGAGATAGAAAAATAGATTGATAGACAGACAGATAAGCAGATTCAGAATCTTATATCTGACATGAAAGACAGATGAAAATGGATAACCGCAGTACCTCAGAGTTGAAATGATGATAAATACAAAATTCGATACTTGTAGGATCACAGAGTTAAAATATTAAATAGACCAACAGATCAACTGTAGAAATTCAGCGCTGGAATATTATCATCAAGATATCCGTTGAAAAAAAATAAGTGTCGAATATTTTCGAACACCTTAACAATACAATTTATTGAAGACGGTTTTCAATAGCGTTAAATTCTATCCATTGTTTTTTCCCGAAATTAACCAGACGGATTTGAATTACGCTCGATATGGGATTTTCATTTACAGAAATATTTGAATTTTATTTGTTGGGATAAGGCTTTCGATGATCTTTCTCTACCAAAAGAATATACCAATTTAAGGAAAGAATCACTTGATTTGCTTTTCAACAAGTAAAATATTGGTTATTATTGATAATAGAGAGAGAGAGAGAGAGAGAGAGAGAGAGATTAATGAATTATGGTTTTAAATAATTCAACTACACCTTAGGGTCAAAATTCAGAACTCTCTTGTGTATATGTGAGAGAGAGAGAGAGAGAGAGAGAGAGAGAGAGAGAGAGAGAGAGAGAGAGAGAGATTAAAAAATTATGATCTTAAAGTAATTCAACTACACCTTAGGGTCAAAATTCAGAACTCTCTAGAGAGAGAGAGAGAGAGAGAGAGAGAAGAGAGAGAGAGAGAGAGAGAGAGAGAGAGTAATTTAATGTGAATGGGCAGAATTTTTCAGAGTGAATATGAAGGAATTCCTTCAACAATCTCTTCACAAAGCATGATAGTACGTAACAAATAACACCATTTGAAATTTGATGTGTAATTTTGCAGTACTTCAGAGCCCCAGTTCCTGACGTCACGATAAAAGACCCATTTCATATATTTCAATTTAGTTCAAATAATTACAATATCAATTTCGAACGTAATTTCGTAACGCCAGTTTTAACAGCCATAAATCAACCAATTAATCGAGTATGAATTTTAAAAATGCAGTTTCTGCAGCTTTCGTCAGTGAACAGTAATAAATGGAAACGGTTTATATTAATTAAACTAGTATAACCATAAATCTGCATGTGGCTTTATATGCAAGGCAGTAGAGACGTTACGTACCGTGCCCAAGCTCGGTCCGAGGTCCTTTCATTAGCAGGCGGCTAAACGGAAGCAGCTATAAAAGTAGAATTAATCTTTGCAACACAGAGAAAAAATAAATATGAGGGAACACACTGCGTTTCTTATACAAGATAGTTCCTCGTTGGACGAGTGGTATAAGTGCTCGCCTACGAGTCCGACTCATTTGCTCGGCCAACGTGGAACCAGAGGAATTTATTTCTGATTTAGAATTCATTTCCCGATATAATGTGGTTTGGATCCCACAATAAGCTGTAGGTCCCGTTGTTTAGGTAGCCACTTGGTTCCTGGCCACGTAAAAATATCTAATCCTTCGGGCCAGCCCTAGGAGAGCTGTTTATCAGCTCAGTGGTCTGGTTTAAATTGAGAGGCTGCCAGAAGTTCGGTTGACCACACAACTCAGACACGTATTAGGATAAAGGACTGATTATTTTGCTAATGAATGAACTAATGAATCAATTAGCGTCCTGGATAGTCTACAGAGAAGTTACAAACATTATGTCATTTCCAGAACCATAACGTGTTGTCAATAGTTAAAACCCCCAAGTCGTTATCAGGATGAATATTGTTAAGCGAGACTGATTAAGGCTGTTACATTTAATGTTTATCTAAACTTGATATTGGTGTTAGCAATGTAATGGAAAAAAAATTACTGCGCATTCAAAAACCATGAATATATCATGGAGAGATCACTGTGGTTATAAAAGGGGCCACTGACGTCACATTCAAGCTTCAAAGAATAAGAGGTTCGTTGGAAAGAAATAACAGAAGAAAATGAGAAATTAAACGGATGTAGATTAACAGTTACGAAAGCCCTCGAAAGCTATCAAGTCGGTGAATTAATCTTACCTGTTGCTCGATAGGCGAGAGGTATATTTTCTTTATAATACTTTGGCCTGTTTCTCCTCTTTCATTTGCGTGCTTCAATTCCGGTGAATTCTCGTTCTGTCGAATAAAAATAATAATAATAATAATAATAATAATAATAATAATAATAATAATAATAAAATAATACTTAGGAAGCAGTCCCTCTCTCAAGCATACTTTGATTAAAAGTAATGGCTACTTCAGCAGCGTTACAACTTGTAGAGATTCTTCTCTATTTTGCGAATAGCGGCTTTTCCGTGCTACTTAAAACAGGCTAGTAGAGTGCCTATAGAGGTCATGATCAAATACAGTGTATTTGATCATGACCTCTGTAGGCGCTCTACTAGCCTGTTTAAGTAGCACGGTTTTAAAAAGTCGCTATTCGTAAAATAGAGAAGAATCTCTACAAGTGTAACGCTGCTGAAGTAGCCATTACTTTTAATAATAATAATAATAATAATAATAATAATAATAATAATAATAATAATAATAATAATAATAATGGCGTTCATCTCTATAAACACAGCTCTGCTTGTATTCAACTAACCCTCTTGGGAGCCCTCAGACTCCTCTTCGTTTCATGTTGTCTTTTTCAATATTGTTTCGCCGCTGTATTCTCTCCCAGCATACACACACACACAAAACACACACACACACACACACCCACACACATTATATATACATGACTGCAATTTCATATCTAAAGCCGAAAGATTGTTCGATGGTTTCCCCAGACTGTTACAAAAATTCCATTTGGTATGTTTTTAAGAAATACAAATTTTGTATTCAGTTGGCAGAAGAGGACAGTCGTCCAAACGGGCGAACGCGCCTTTTATTTTTTTTGTTTTTTTGTTTTTTACCATTTTTGTTTTTTGTTTTTTTTACCATTTTTGTTTTCTTCATAAATAGTATTTTACTTTTGTATTATGTGTATGTATATATATATATATATATATAAATATATATATATATATATATATATATATTTATATATATATATATATTATATGTGTGTGTGTGTGTGTGTGTGATATATATAGATATATATATATATATATATATATATATATAAGATATATATATATATATGTGTGTGTGTGGTTGTGTGTGTGATATATATATATATATAGATATATATATATATATATATATATATATATATATATATATATATATAAGTCATATCACATTACCGTGATTCATATACATATATCGAGCGAATTACATATTAAAGGACATTTTGTTGCTCGATATAATAATATATATATATATACTAATATATATATATATATATATATATATATATATATATATATATATATATATATATATATTATAATATACTAACGCATGCCATGTATGACCGTGCGTATGTTGACAAGCGCGTGGGCGTGGGCGTGATGCAAGCAAGCAAGCAACCATTTTATTTTCCCCAGCTCTCATAAATATAAAGCGGCCTATAAAAGCCCGGTTTAAGGATCTCTGAGCACAAGTTTCACGGCCAACGAAGACTTCGATAAAGACGAGGAAAGTCCATGAATTAATGCCTCCTCGTAGGAGGAGGAGGAGGGGGAGGTGGAGGAGGAGGGGGAGGTGGAGGAGGAGGAGGAACCGTAAAGAGATCGATCATATCGGCCGATCGGTGAACGGCCTCCAAGGGGTGGATAAAAAGACGTACAAATCCAAATGTGGTGGAAGGAGCGATAAAGGCCATATTCCGTTGGCGCTAAAGACCCGCTGGTACCGTCGAAAATGGAGTCCTTCCTCGTCTTTTTTTTTTCTCCTTCTTCTTTTCTTCTTCCTTGTTTTTTCCTTTTTTCCGTGTTGTTTATGCTCTTTTCGTCCTCTTCTTCCCTGTTTTCTTTTTCAGAGTTGTTGTAGTTGTTCTTCTTCTTCTGCTGATGCTGCTGTTTTTTTTTTTTTTTTTTTTTACCTGGTTTCCTCTTTTCCCGCGTTTTCTTTTTTCCATTCTACCTTTTCTGATCGATTTTTTGCTTGCGCTGATATTTTAATCTTTTCATATTTGCTCGGAAGGCCTTTGGCCTTTCGGAGAATTCCATAGGATGTATGCAAATAATAATAATAATATACAGAGACAGGAGAAGGACAGACAGAACAGAGGACTGGCACAACAAACCAATGCACGGACAATACAGACAATACATAAGACAGACTAAAGAACTAGCCAGCGATGACACATGGCAATGGCTACAGTAGAGAGCTAAAGAAGGAAACTGAAGGAATGATAACAGCGGCCCAAGATCAGGCCCTAAGAACCAGATATGTTCAAAGAACGAATAGATGGAAATAACATCTCTCCCATATGTAGGAAGTGCAATACGAAAAATGAAACCATAAACCACATAGCAAGCGAATGCCCGGCACTTGCACAGAACCAGTACAAAAAGAGGCATGATTCAGTGGCAAAAGCCCTCCATGGAGCCTGTGCAAGAAACATCAGCTACCTTGCAGTAATAAGTGGTACGAGCACCAACCTGAGGGGAGTGATAGGAAAACGATAACGCAAAGATCCTCTGGAACTGATGGTATCAGACAACGGATAGGGTGATACGTGCAAATAGACCAGACGTGACGTTGATTGACAAAGTCAAGAAGAAAGTATCTCTCATTGTTGTCGCAATATCATGGGACACCAGAGTTGAAGAGAAAGAGAGGGAAAAAATGGATAAGTATCAAGATCTGAAAATAGAAATAGGAAGGATATGGGATATGCCAGTGGAAATCGTACCCATAATCATAGGAGCACTAGGCACGATCCCAAGATCCCTGAAAAGGAATCTAGAAAAACTAGAGGCTGAAGTAGCTCCAGGACTCATGCAGAAGAGTGTGATCCTAGAAAACGGAGCACATCGTAAGAAAAGTGATGGACTCCTAAGGAGGCAGGATGCAACCCGGAACCCCACACTATAAATAAACCGCCCAGTCGAATTGGAGGAACTGTGATAGAACAAAAAGAAAAGAATATATATATACATATGTATATATATATATATATATATATATATATATATATATATATATATATATATATATATATATAATAAATACTATGTGCAAATAGTTCGTTTTACATCAGTGGTAATTAATTAGGTATTGGTTTGTTATAGTGCTAGTGTGCTGACTGACACCAGAAATTCAATTCATTTATTCAACCATCGAATCTGAATTGGGTTTATATGATTTATTATTGTAACTGTCCAAGATTCCAACAACATATTGCAGAGCGGTTGGCCTCGTGCCAAGAGACAGTAAAGCAGAAACCTGAATTCTATGTAAATCCGACGGCACTGTAGGTTTCTGAATTTTATGCATTAACTCACAGAAATGAAAGGCTCCTACTGAAATTGCTTACTATCTATACTCTGTTTTTTCCCATCTGTCCATCCGCCTGTGGTGCTTGCGCATGGCAACACTGCGTCCCGAGCTTTATATAATATCCTATTTCGAATATTAACGGTGTAATTCGCATACTGTAAATTATTAAAACACTTTTCAGTTGCAAAAGTACACCCAGATATCCTTTTATTTACCTAAAATTTAGACGTAGGGTAACTATTTAAAGCCTGGGACGCAGTGTTACCATGCGCGACCACCACAGGCGGGTGGACAGATGGAAAAAAAACAGAGTATAGTTGTCTCTGCCGTGTCTATTTGAATAATTGAATGATGTGTGTCGTCGCACGTGTCCTTGATGCTGTAAAAGGACCGCTTCCAATTTTCCAAGTGTAACGGGTTACGTACAGTATTTTTGTTATACAAAACCGCACATTTCCAATATTGCCAAAAGACCACATTTCATGACGACGCGCCATGGATGCCTACAACCACCAGATGGTTGTATCACATTCTTTTGCATTCCGAGGCAATATACCCGTGAGAAAAGAATCACTGTACTGTATATTCAGCCTCCGGACGTCTGTGAACATTCTCCAGGCGATGGAGGCTCGTAAATGTCAATCTTAAATATCAGTCCCGAAATAGGAGACCCATCCCATCCGGCGGAGGCGCTGTAGCAGGAGGTTGATTTCTGGCAACTTGGGGGATCGAATGTTTCCTTTATCTGCGTATTGGTTTGCTGAAAGGAAGACGCGCGTTCGCTGAGGTTGTGTAGCGCGAACACAAAACTGTCTTCACTTCAGCTTTGCGATCCCGTCGGTTTCTTGATGTAAAGTTTAGTTTTAAGGCGACAAAACAAGTCCAAAGGACGCACTCTTATAACACCAGCCTTAATAATTGTCCTTTGATTTAGTGTGAAATCAGCCACGAACTTTATAAAAAAAATACACCGAAGTTTCTTCGGCGCAATCGAGTTTTCTGTACAGTGTATAATCAAGGCCACCGAATATAAATCTATCTTTCGGTGGTCTTGCTATGATGACGTATGAGTCGCAGCCCATGAAACTTTAACCACGGACCGATGGTGGCCTGGCCTATATCGTTTGCAGATGCACGATTGTGGTTAACTTTAACCTTAGATAAAATCAAAACTACTGAGACTAGAGGGCTGCAATTTGGTATGTTTGATGATGGGAGGGTGGATGAACAACATATCAATTTGCAGCCCTCTAGCCATAATAGTTATTAAGATCTGGGACGGACAGAAAAAAATGCGGACGGACAGACGAAGCCGGCACAACAGTTTTCTTTTACAGAAAACTAAAAAGGTGAAATTATACAACTTATCGCCTCCACTTAAGAATACGCTTTTAGACCCTGGTTAAGTTGCAGGATGCTAAAACAAATCTAAAGGGCGTGATTTTATGACACAGCCTTTAACCTCATGCGGTGCACTGTAGGCATTACTTAAGGTTCTTGCAGCGTGCCTTCGGCCCTCTTGCTGCATCCGCTTTCGTTCCTTTTACTGTACCTCTTTTCATATTCTCTCCATCTTACTTTCCACCCTCTCCTAACACTTGATTCATAGTGCAACTGCTTTGAGGTTATCCTCCTGTTACGCTTTTCGAACCTTTTACTGTCAACTTCCATTTCAGCGCTGAATGACCTCATAGGTCCTTTGGCCTAAATTCTATATCCAACTCAACTCAACTCAATACTCTTTTTCAACTGGAATAAAATCAGCCACTTTCTTATCTCCCTTTAGAAACGTAGAATCAGATACTTTTATTTCTGGTCCTTCCCATTGATTACACAGTACGGTGAAATAACGTATTCGCTAACATACCTCTCCTTGGCCAAGACCGTATGCCTATAATTTACTCAAACTCTTGTTAAAGGAGTTTCCAGATCATCTTCCAGGTAGTGGTCGAGTAGTCGTTCTTTGACCCCCAGCCTTCGTAAAATGATTCGTCTTCGTCATCCAAGTATATATGATTTACGAGTCTTCTTCATCATCTATTCATTAAACGGTCCCTGAAGAAGGGCGCCCACCCCCTAGAATCGATTATATCTGCCTGATGGGTGTCCTCGTTCGCGTGAACGTCGGTCTCTACGTGAGGGTAATAATGAAAGGTTTATTCATTTTTCATCGTGTGTCTCTAATGTTAAAGTTAAGTACATCTTAGTTTAACCTGACCACTGAGCTGATGAACAGCTTTCCTAGGGCCGGCCCGAAGGATTAGATATTTTTTTACGTGACTAGGAACCAATGTGTTACCTAGCAACGGGCCCTACAGCATATCGGGGGAACTGAACCACATTATATTGAGAAATTAATTTCTAATCACCAGAAACATATTCCACGTTGGCAGAGAGGGGAATCGAACTCAGGACTACCGAATCGGTAGGCGAGTACGTAAACAACTCGTCCAACGAGGAACTCGTCTCTAATGTGAGTTTGTTACGTTTGGTTGGGTAGTTTCAACGTCTATGACAAGTGTTATGGCGTTAACTTACCCATTATTTGCGGCGACG
Organism: Macrobrachium nipponense; assembly: GCF_015104395.2. Classification (NCBI taxonomy): domain Eukaryota; kingdom Metazoa; phylum Arthropoda; class Malacostraca; order Decapoda; family Palaemonidae; genus Macrobrachium; species Macrobrachium nipponense. The sequence goes on along the minus strand of NC_087215.1, from coordinate 62,580,349 downwards.
AATCCTCCCTTCATGATCTAGCACCCTACGGAAATCATGGTGGTCTCTCTCGTCACCGTTAAATTATGCGATTCCATCGAGCATTACTGCTCGCGGTGTGCGTGAAACCAAGGCCTCGGTCCTCTCGTATCCTCTGTCTACGGAGATTTCGATCTTTGAAAGGAGTCCTGGAGTGGAGAGATGAACGAGAAGAGAAGTTGATGATGGAATCGGAAGATGACTGAAAAAATTAGACGATATATATTAATAACTGGTACATTCAACAAACGTTTTATTTTGCATAACTGCCTCCGTAAAAGGACGCTTAAAACTAACCCTTTCACCAGAGAAAGAGACCTTCTCCCCAGCTCAGCCTTTTGTATGTGATCGTTATTTGTTTGCAACGCTCTACACAAACCATTAAAAGCTTTTCTCCACTCGGTGATCATCAAAGCGCCTGTTTATGAAGAAGCTTTCTCAGAAGGCTGAATTCAAACACGAATTTTTGAAAGCTGGTTTCCGGAACGTTGAATCCAAAAGCTGGTTTTGGGGGACTTGACTCTGTCGTTGCTGTTGCTTCGCTCTCTCCCAGATATTGCTTTGGGCCCCGAAATCCTCTGAGCAATGGCTTTGAGGCAGGTGCTGTGGCATTCCCTTAATTAGCGTTAAGATTTAATGAGAACAGATAAGTGAGAGGGGTATTTTGCATTTTATTTTGTTAATTCCCATGAAAAAAAAATTAGCAACACAAGGGGACCATGTTGCGTAAGCTGAAGCACTGTTGGTCTCCCTACCCCATGCCATACCACACACACACACACACTAGAGAGAGAGAGAGAGAGAGAGAGAGAGAGAGAGAGAGAGAGAGAGAGAGAGAGAGAGAGCCAAAACAAAACATGTTTAACTCAGTACTGCACACAACTAATGAATGAATTCATTCTCATAATTTTTTGGAATAATATTTTTTTTTCAGAAGGCGTGTTATGGTCTCGTTTACATAGGTACGTTTTCCAGTTGCCCTGTAGTTATTTATTTATTGTTAGAATTCTGTGGATGAGTTCTGCCGAAACTTGACATTACGTTTGAGTAAATGTCCGTATAAAACCTATGCGAATGTTAAACCATTTATTGTTGTTGTTTCGTTTATCGTTAGTATCGCATATTTATTAGTAATAATAATAATTAATTATATTATTATAGTTAGGAAAAAACTCTCTATCCCGAGAGTATATATAATGTTTCTAATGGGGTCCACAATAATAAAAGTGTTAAAAGTTCGTGTATAATTTATAAACACTTTATAATAGTGTTATAAAATGTTCGTAAATTATAAAAAAACTTAAAATTTGCACTACTACTACTACTACTACTACTACTACTACTAATAATTAATAATAATAATAATAATAATAATAATAAATAATATCTTTATTATTAAAAGTAATGGCTACTTCAGCAGCATACACTTGTAGAGATTCTTCTCTATTTCCGAATAGCGACTTTTTCCGTGCTACTTAGACAGGCTAGTAGAGCGCCTATGGAGGTCATGATCAAATACAGAGTCAAAATTGGTGTATATATTTGAATTTTACAGATAAACTATGATACCATAGTTATCAAAGTCATTAACGATATATATATATGTCTCTCTCTCTCTCTCTCTCTCTCTCTTTCTTGAAGCAAGCGAGCTTTCGTCTGGAGCTGCCAGACATCCTCGGGCTGGGAAGCTGAGGGTGGACTGATCTTGAAGCGGTGTCCGTCCTCGTTTATATTTGGAGTTGACAGCAGGGGGTATGCCCCATGCTGATCTACTATTGGCTGGTGGCGGTAGGTCTTCGTTTTCATTGGTGGCTTGAACCGGGGTCTCAAGCCACTTTCCATGCGTTGATGGTTGCGATACTGTAAGTCCTGCAGCCGCCTAGACCTCCTTAGCGGCGCGGTTACGTCGATGGGCGTTCGCTATGCTGCGGGACGTCACGGCTAACTTGATTATGATTGGCTGCGGGAGTATCTCGTTCGGGGGCGTCGTCTTCCGTGGAGTTGTCGCTTCCTGGGTCGTATTTAGTGTAGGTTTTACTTGCTGGATGAGAAGCGCCTCCAGCAGGCGTAACCGACGGGCATCAGGCGGGGCCTTCCCGATGATCTTCGTGTTTTGGATGATCACATCCCGGGAGATGGCCTCTTGATGTTTGGTGCGTGCGTGTGATTTTTGATAGCCCTCTTGGGCGTGGCACGAGAGTCTCTTCGACAGGCGCATGGTAGTCATACCAACGTAGGCGCCGCTGCAACCGCGGACTGGGCATGTATACTGGTACACCACATGCGTCTGCTTCAGGGGGTCTCGTACCTGTGGAGAGGGGTTATTTTTCATAATAAGGTCGCGCGTCCTCCGATTCTGGTAGTAGATAATTAGGTCGATATTTTTGGTGTCGTCGGTCGTGGGGATACATTTCAGAAATAATTTCTTGACTGAGTCCTCTTCTTCACGGTAATGTGAGCTCATGAAGGCTTTATAACACGCTTGATATTATCCTGGGGGCGGGTTGCGGGCTCTCACTACCGTACCATTTCTCCCAGGGCTGTACGGACTTCTCTGCTTATTAATTTATTTGAATACCCGTTATTTACGAGTACTTGGGAGGCGCGGTCGAGTTCCTGATGAGTGTCCTGCCAGGTCGAGCAGTGGGAGAGGGCTCTCCTGACGAAGGCCCTGACGGTCGTGCTTTTGAATCTGGCGGGGCACTCGCTGTCACCATTGAGGCAAAGTCCTAGGTTGGTTTTCTTTGTGTAGAACGGAAGTACGGAGGCCCGTCTTCCGTCTTACTAAACAAGGACGTCGAGGAAGGGAGCCGATCGTCGGTGCTGTATTCAACATGTAATTCAGCACGCCTGCACTGCTGAAATGCCTGACGGAGGGCTTCTACCTCATTCTCGGCGTCCGACTTGCCCATAAAATCACGCACGCACCAAACATCAAGAGGCCATCTCCCGGGATGTGATCATCCAAAACACGAAGATCATCGGGAAGGCCCCTGATGCCCGTCGGTTACGCCTGCTGGAGGCGCTTCTCATCCAGCAAGTAAAACCTACACTAAATACGACGCAGGAAGAATTTCTCCTCCCTACGAGTATGAGAAGACCTGCCACCAACAATGACACCACCGAGCACGACAACTCCACGGAAGACGACGCCCGAACGAGATACTCCCGCAGCCAATCATAATCAAGTTAGCCGTGACGTCCCGCAGCATAGCGAAACGCCCATCGACGTAACCGCGCCGCTAAGGAGGTCTAGGCGGCTGCAGGACTACAGTATCGCAACCATCAACGCATGGAAAGTGGCTTGAGACCCGGTTCAAGCCACCAATGAAAAACGAAGACCTACCGCCACCAGCCAATAGTAGATCAGCATGGGGCAGACCCCCTGCTGTCAACTCCAAATATAAACGAGGACGGACACCGCTTCAAAGATCAGTCCACCCTCAGCTTCCCAGCCCGAGGATGTCTGGCAGCTCCAGACGAAAGCTCGCTTGCTTCAAGAAAGAGAGAGAGAGAGAGAGAGAGAGAGAGACATATATATATATCGTTAATGACTTTGATAACTATGGTATCAATAGTTTATCTGTAAAATTCAATATATACACCAATTTTGACTCTGTATTTGATCATGACTCCATAGGCGCTATACTAGCCTGTCTAAGTAGCACGGAAAAAGCCGCTATTCGGAAAATAGAGAAGAATCTCTACAAGTGTAATGCTGCTGAAGTAGCCATTACTTTTAATAAAGTATACTTGAGAGAGGGTCTGCTTCCTAAGTACAATAATAATAATAATAATAATAATAAATAAATAAATAAATAATCACCGCGTATAATTTGCAAGAGTCAGGAAGTTTCGATCGAAATTCTAACAAAACATACTTCATATCAATATAGTATATACTGTGTCCATAAAGTCCCAATACCATTACGAGGAATAAATACTTGTCATGGTACTGGGACTTTATGGACACCTTGTATAACGCCCAAGCCTTCAAAACAACGGGAGCAAAACTTTCTCTGCAGTACGCAGTCATTTCCGAGAAAGAGCGAGAAAGGAAAACAGTTCTCTCTCCGGACTCTTTATTCTGGTGGATGCTACTCGTGGATATTTCTTCCCAATAATACCCTTGGGAATTTATAACCGGCGGTACTTGGGTCATAAACGGTATGAAATTGAATTCTGTTGCTGCTTTTGCGGATTCTGTTATTTCAGAAGGGGGTTTATTCTTTTGTTTTGCATTGCCCTTGTTGACCGTAGTGTATGTATGCATGTATGTATTATATATATTTGTTAATATAGTAGTACATAGATAGATATATATATATATATATATATATATATATATATATATATAAATAAATAAATTCAATTCTAGTGATGTTATTTCAGAAGGGGTTTTCTATTTGTTTTCCATTGCCTTGGTTTACCGTAGTGTATGTATGCATTTTACAAACACACACACACACGCACACACATTTTATATATATTGCCGAGCATATTCGACCATTCGGCACTGGTTTAAATCAAAAATAAAACAACCGACAACCCTCTTACCTTTGGCTGCTGGCTCTCTCTAAAAACGGTATCAAGCTAAGATATAAGCTTGGCTAATGAATCCTCGTAGATACAAAAATTTACTTTTTATTTCCCAAACTAGCTGAACATGATATGGAACAAAGTGATTAAACATGACGTAGTTTAAGGAACTAAGTCTGACCCATCAAAGACTGTAAACTGTCATTCTACTCTCCTGAATTAGACTAAGTAATCACCCCTAAAATTCACAAACAATTATTTTCTACATTTAAATAGTCAAGTCTTTTAGAGAATCCCGTTCTCTTGTATAATACCATGAACGCATCTGAAACAAAGAGACATATCTATTATATTCCCCAACACATAAATAAATGTTAAATAAATGTATACACATTACACTTCTCTCTTTTCAAAAGGCAACTTTTCCTCAGTCCTTTTAAAGGTGCCATATCTTTTACGATGGGCTTTTCTGACCTCAAGACCTCCAAAGCCGTCCTGTGTCTTATCACTATCAAAAAGATCTCGGGCGGTTGGACCCATCATTACACGCACAAACACATGCACACATCCGGACACGCCTCTAAAATGAAAGAGCAACCGCGAGCTTCACCCAGGCTGTAAGGTTCACCGGCCTTACATTGCATGATCATCAGTTCAAAGAGTTCTTTTCATTTCAGCAGCCTTCGAGGAATCCAGTGCTTGTCGCTAGGCCCTCTCTTGTCTCTTAAGTGAAGAAAGCTGAGGTCTAACAATTCACAGACATATTTGCATTTTCTTTTAAGATATATATATATATATATATATATATATATATATATATATATATATATGTGTAGTATGTATGTATATATAGTATATATATAAGATGTATATTAGAGAGAACAATGATTTATATAAACATATATATATATATTATATATATATATATATATATATATATATATATATGCATGTATGTATATATATATATATATATATATATATATATATACCTATATATATAACACTATATATATATATTTATATAAATCATTGTTCTCACTAATTTACATCTTTTGATTTGCAAAATATTCCTTAGCTCAGAAATATAAAAGGGAAAATCTGTTGTCAGAGGTTTCATTTACTCTGAATTCTTTTGTTTGAAAACTCCCCCATTTTTTTTTTTCTCTCTCTCTATTTTTCCGTCCTGCGAAGCCTGCCTGTGTTTATTTGACCTATTTAAGCCCTTTGGTCGTTGCACGAGGCCTTCATTGTTCCGATGAAGCCTTTGAAGCCTTTGACGAATCGGTGAAGCCCCTTTTGATTGTTGGCCTTGGTTCCCCCGAGGCCTGACGCTCGTGTTCGTCTCCCGTTCCGGGTTTCAGTGGCTCGAAGGATCACGTTACGGTTTCAGGATTGTTTTGCGGATTGGAATGGGAAATCAGGATGAATCCTGCGTTGATAATTATAGGAAGGTAATTAGTGGATGACAAACGAGCCTGAATTATTCTACAGGCGGCTTTTGTCACTTCATTTATTCACTCCCTCAGTCTCTTGGACTCTCTGGAGCTCTCGAGTCTCGGCCAATCTCTTCAGTTAAGTCTTCAGTTTTTAAACCTTGCGTTTCGTATCTGGCACCAATCCTTTGTCCCTGCCTACCCCTTCTTAAAGTTGGAATCGTAGTTCGACGTATAGTTAATTTGATTGGTTATTTTTTTTCTATTTTTTTTTATTTTGATCAGTTTTTTTTTCTTTTTTTGTGTGCAGCGGAAGCATTAGGCTGCCTAATGCCTTCGACTAGCCCAGACCCAAAGAAGCAAGAAAAGGAAAGGCGAAAGGAAGATTAGGCATTTAGCTTAAAGGTGGTGATGTACCAATCCTTTAGGGAGCCTAAGAGAGCCTCAAATGTCAAATTGATAGTTATTCTTTTTGTTGAATTTCGGTCTTGAGCAAGAGCCCATGCTCATATAAACCCAGCTTAATCTACAATGATAACAACAACAACAACAGGTTTATAGTTAATTTCCTCTCCTTTTAACTGAAACTATCATAAGATGAACAAATCGGTTTTTAATGACTGCCGATACCCTCCCTCGTCTTCTGCCTTGGCGTTTTGAAAACTAGTTTTCTCAATCACTTTTACATCCGTCTCCTTTCTGCGGTCCCTGGGTGACTCTCTCTCTCTCTCTCTCTCTCTCTCTCTCTCTCTCTCTCTCTCGGGACGTACTTCTTTTTTTAACTTCAGTTCCAGTGAGATGAAATCATTCCCGGCGTTTTCGTCATGTCCTGAATTCCGGCGCGCAATTCCCGCATCTTGACATCTCGGATTAGGAGCACATCGAAGGCATTCGTGTCCAGGACGCGTGAAATGCAGAAGTCGAAATCTCCATCTCTCAGACCTCTCCGCGGCATCTTCTCCTCGAGAATTCTCTGGCGCCCCTTTTGTATTTGGCCGATGTGATTTTGTTCCCGGCGTTCGACGCCGACGCCGATTCCA
>NC_087215.1:62550816-62568316 GCF_015104395.2 Macrobrachium nipponense | reverse complement strand
CAAACGCGTACATGAGAAACTAACTACCCGTACAGTTGAAAAACCAAACTTTTACTGAATAGAGTGCTCTTATTTCTTTGTAAAGGTACCGTCACTGAGAAGGGTAGTTTGTGCCCTTTTGTAGCCCTGACCCGAAAAAACGGGAAATAGTCTCCACGCAATTTTCCTGCAATCCGTAACCTTTACCCTAAAAAGGGTTTGCTATTATCGTGATAATTTAGTCAACTTTTATGCATATTACGTTATTGAAAAGCGCGCATGCGCATACCAAGGTCTGGCAGTGTTATTATTTTTTTCTGCCCTGCCTGAAAGAAAACTTTGGAAAAAAAAAAAAAAAAAAAAACCGGCGGTGCGAACACCTTTGAGACCGAAAGGGCTAAACAACATCTGAGGTCGCGGTTTGGGGAAGGGGCCGTCCCCCTCACCCCCAACTCCTCCCCCCCCCCAACTCCCTTGAACAAAATATTCGTCTTCGATCGGATAAAATTTGTTGGAAACCATCGCGAAATGGTCTGAGAAATACGGAAAGATTGGATGATGACGCGGTGGGGTGAGGGTTTGGGAACTTAGGAGCCCGGGGGTAGGGGTGGGGGTTTGTGGGAGGTCATGAACTTGAGAGGAGGGAGTAGGGATTGAGTAATGACGAGGAGAGTAAGTGTAGGGGGCCCAGACTGTTGGAATGGGTGGAGCTGTGGGGGCGGGGGACGTGGGTAAGAATTTCGGGAACCAGCCTCAAACCTGGGACGGTGGTGGAGGGAGGATGGGACTATCTTGGGGGCTGTATCTTGAGGAGGACTGGTAGTGTCCCAGGAGAAGGGGTGCGGGGGGGAGGGGTGACGAAAGAAGAAGGTCTACGAATTTACATGCATCCAGCGACTTCCAAAGGAGAGAATTCCTTTAGAAGTCAATTGGAAGGAAAAGCAATGTATAAGACGAACTCTGTCACGTGGCTCCCGCTGGAAGCCGGGGGGGGAGGGGGGGGCGTCAGGATGGGGAAGGGAGACATGCGGGGAGAGGGGAAGGGAGAAAGTGGTGTGGTGGGGGAAGGTGCCGAAAGGTTGGAGATGATCAAGACGTGGTAATATCTTGAGAGCGGCGCAGGAAGCAAAATATTATTAACAGCACATTAGATGACCTTATTTTATTTCGTGATATTTTCTTTTTTTTCTTTTATGCAAATCACCGCTAAGTCGTTTCCCTTAGCACTAGATTGCGCCAGAAAGAAATCGGTGATCACTGCCACAGTTATACTTTTAACTGTGAAATTTTGGATGAACCCAATGTGCAGACAATTTCCGTAACATCAGCCACTTCATGCACATACACCTTTGTTGGAGGCTCATCCACAGCTCGTCTAACCCCCACTGCGAACGCTTCACTGTTCACCTCTGTGTTGCTTGCACTTTCGTTATTCCTTGATATGAAACCCTTCCTTTCCAATACCTCTTTCGCGCCATCATCTCTCGAACCGTTTCTAATAGGCCGCAGTCCATCGCCTCTCCCCAACCCCCCAATCCATACAAACTCCTCGCCGCATAAAAGCATCTGCCATTAACCGCATTAATCACATCCTGCTCTGCTTGAAAGCCATAACTGTGAAATTTATTTTTGTTTTGTTCGTGTCACTGGCTTCTGACCAACTGTTTGTCATGTTCGTTGATTTCCAACATCTATTATAGGGTTTCCTTATTTGTTTCCTGTAGTTAATAATAATTTTCCTGTTATTATACTATGACCTATTTATTGCCACTTTCCCTGATTTTTGTCATTGCTCTTAATTTCCATATTATTCGTAAAAGATTACAAATTGATTTTCCAAATTTAGTGTCATAAACTGGTTTCAAAACAACGTTCATCGACGCTGAAAATGCCATTTAAAAAATTAATATACAGATGAAGGTTTTTTCCTTGGTTTTGCCCCATTCATGACTTATTCCAGTGCTCTTATTTCAACCCTTCTTACGACTGTCTTCTGACAATTACTCCCCGGCCCTTGTTTCCAGTAATTTTTCTTGTTCTAGTGCTAGCAAATTTTAGCGTGAAACAGCTTCGTTCGAAGATTCCAAATGGACAACGCAAAAACTTCATCCGAGTCATTAAAAAAAAATAAGTTTCTATCTTACCAGAAATGTTTATAACAATATTTCGCTTCTATTTCTTCCAATTTTAAACAAAATAATAATTCTTATCCTTGAAGAAACGATGAATATTCTCTCCGAGGTGTTGCGTTGAGCCTAGGGTAATCTTAAAATGACGGAGTATCCCCTTAAAACCCCTAAAATTTTGCCCATTTTCTATTATTGTTTCGACTTACAAAGAACGTTTTGTACAGCCGCGAAAATTAGCCTTCGCAAAAGTTTGCTTTTGCGTAAGTGAGGCCATTTCATACGTACTACTTGCACAATTTTAATTTTGCGTGGGGCCATACTGTATTGTCAATTATGTTAGATTTATAGATTTTTAGATTTTACTTACAATGCTTCTGGGTTTTATTTAGAGTTGATAACGGGGATACCTTTAAAATCATAACAGTTCATTCTTCACTAATTAAAATATCTCCAATATATGGACACCAGGAATAGTAGTTCCACTCAAAACTGGAATAGCATTCTAAAGAATGCTAAGTCTACTGTACAATTTTTTTGAGGAAAGCGTTAATCACTTTATCGAAAGAACACTATATATATATATATATATATATATATATATATATATATATATATATATATATATTATATATATATATATATATATAGTATATATATATATATATATATATATATATATATAAAGGTTTTTGCCACGAAGGAAAAAAACGAAAAAGCGAGATAGCCAAACACTTTCGGTCTAGTTCGACCCTTCACTCAAGCACAACTGATCTTACAGAGAAAAACATAGTCAAAGTAGGCTTAATATCCAAACTGACGCTGCAAGATTAGCAATAAGGTCGATTTCACTCTACAGAAACGAGGAAACGCCTGAGGGCAGCCACACCTTGGAGGATACACACGCGGTCAACAGATGATTCTTCCAGAAAACATTACATTTTGAAAAAACAAGGAGGCATATACAACTTATTATCATGAAATTTACAAAAATGTTCCCCCAAAAAATTATTAATGAAAAGACGAAAGAAAATATAAATATATCGAGCAAGAGAGAGAGGGAGAGAGAATATGGAGCAAGAGAGAGATAGAGAGAGAGAGAGAGAGAAAGAATAATAATATACTACATGTGGGACTAATTTATTAGTAGTTCATTTATTTTAAGGTCTTCATAACATTTTACAAATATACGGGTCCAAATAGTACATTCCCGGACTAAGATTTAGGTTGTTTTTATTAGTGATTTGTATAATTGCTGATTCCAGTAGATTTCTTGAAACATAATCATTAGATCTTGCAATTACAGAGGTATCACCCCAATTAATACAATGAGATTTTTCACTCAGATGGATAAACAGTGCATTTGAAGTCTGGGCTGTTCTAACTGAATATATATGTTGCTTAATACGTACACCTAAATTTTTACTTGACTGACCAACGTAAAACGATGGGCAATCCTTACAAGGAATTTTGTTGTTATTTGTTATGGGACTATTCTTAATTAGCATATCTATAATGGTATTGTTAGACTATTTTAATTAGCATATCTATAATGGTATTGTTATAAGAGAACACTATATTAACATTAAACGATTTAAATATTGATTTTATGGTTTCAAATCCACGAAAGTAAAGTAAGCTAAGTACATTTTTAGGCATTTCTTTTTCGTTAATAGCAACACTATAAAACTTTTTGTGAGCTTTTTGATAACATAAATCAATTAAATGAGGTGGGTAGCAGAGATCGTTTCCTATCTTTTTTATGTATTCAATTTCTTGGTCAAGATATTGTGGACTCGTGATATGCAAAGCACGTAGGAACATAGAAGAAAAAATTGAAATTTTAATATTAAGATGGTGGCCAGAATAAAAATGTACATATTTTAAATTATTTGTAGGTTTTCTATAAATACTGAATTTGCATTGGAAAGATTCTCTATGTATTAATACATCTAGGAAAGGGATGACATTGTTATTTTTAATTTCAACAGTGAATTTTATGGATGGCACTAAATTATTCAATTTAGATAGTAAATCATTTACATCGATACCAACAGGTAAGACTACTAAGATGTCATGTACATATCTGTACCATTTAAAGGGGAAAAGTGTGATATTCGGGAGGTGTTGTCTTTCAAAAAATTCCATATTTAAGTTTGAAAGGAGAGGTGATAAAGGGTTACCCATGTCCATACCAAATATTTGTTGGTAATATTCTCCATTAAAAATAAATCTGCAATCACAAATACATAACTTAATGAAATTATGTGACTAACGGACATAGGCAATTCATGCAGTACTAGTTCATTACTTAGATATTCTAGCACAGAGTCAATAGGGACTTTTGTAAACAAGGAACATACATCAAAACTGACAAAGATATCGCTAGGGTTTAGTACAATGTTATTTCATTTTTCCACAAGATGAAGAGAATTCCGGATGTGTGAATTAGATACAGTTCCTAGTCGCGGGGATAACAATTTAGTAAGATATTTAGATAGTTTATAAGCAATTGATCCTACAGTACTAATAATTGGGCGCATAGGTTTGTTTTCCTTATGAGTTTTGACTAGGCCATATAAATAAGGTAATGAGGGACACTTTACAGTTAACTTACACAAAAGTTCTTTTTTATCTTTAAGAATTTGTTTGATATTGATATTAAAGTTTTTTATTACTTGGTCCAACGGATTTATTGCGAGTTTTTTATAAGTTATTTCATCTTCTAGTAAAGTATGCATGCGTGATATGTAGTCAGTTTTGTCCAGAACTACTAAACATTGGATTTATCAGCCTTAGTAATGTGTAAGCTATTATCATTCTTCAATTCTTTTAAACTTTTTCTGTAGCGAGCGGGGAAGTTATTTTCATGATAGGCATGCGTAACACTATATGTCATGCCTTTGATAATGTTTAAATGATTTTGTGGTAGGTCACAGTATTTTTCAAACTTATATAGAGATGTCGCTATTGATAAAGCTGAGGATTTGTTACAAATGAAAAAGAACAACCCAAAGCCTAATGCACGCACTGCATTATCACTTTTTGTTTGCTTGATAAATTCACCACACAATCACTTCTAGCATTATTGGTCCAATCACTGTCGTTGATAAGGTTGTTTAATTTTCTGTCCAGTTTTCTAATCAAAGTGTCTGTAGTTCTATGAAGTTTTCCATATATTTCTTGCCTTAATGCGTGTTTCCCATTTGGACCCGTATATTTGTAAAATGTTTATGAAGGACCTTAAAATAAATGAACTACTAATAAATTAGTCCCACATGTATATAGTTTATTATTTCTCTCTCTCTCTCTCTCTCTCTCTCTCTCTCTCTCTCTCTCTCTCTCTCTCTCTCTCTCTCGATATTCTCTCTCCCTCTCTCTCTTGCTCGATATATTTATATTTTCTTTCGTCTTTTCACTAATAATTTTTTTGGGAACATTTTTGTAAATTTCATGATAATAAGTTGTATATGCTTCCTTGTTTTTTTCAAAATGTGTTGTTTTCTGGAAGAATCATCTGTTGACCGCGTGTGTATCCTCCAAGGTGTGGCTGCCCTCAGGCGTTTCCTCGTTTCTGTAGAGTGAAATCGACCTTATTGCTAATCTTGTAGTGTCAGTTTGGATATTAAGCCTACTTTGACTATGTTTTTCTCTGTAAGATCAGTTGTGCTTGAGTGAAGGGTCGAACTAGACCGAAAGTGCTTGGCTATCTCGCTTTTTCATTTTTTTCCTTCGTGGCAAAAAAACCTTTATTTATACATAGCATCACGTTTTATATACTTCGTGATCAAGTTATTCATTATAAATATATATATATATATATATATATATATATATATTATATATATATATGTAGCTTTTCCCTCAGCGGTTTTTTTTTTTTGGGGGGGGGGGGGGGGGGCAGAGAGTGAGAGAGAGCGAGAGAGAGTATATATTTATAAGCACCATGCCCAATCGTGCTCAGTTTTTCTAAGCAGTCACCCGCGTGTCACTGCGTAGTATCTGTTGTTGGGACCTGGAAGAGAGTTTTCTATTTTCAAAAACTTTGAAGCGTCATGATATTTCCCGGAAACTCAATATTCCGTCACATTTTGGCGACATACGTAGCACATGTGTATATTTTGTCGCTGCGAATGCCGAGCGATTTTCATCAGCGTTTTCGTCAACGGATGGAAAATGATAAAAGTGTTTTTAGAAGGATTTTTCTCTGAAAAGTTGTGCACGTGAGCGGCGGTTCGGAATGCTGTGGCTCAGTGATGCCAACCCCTCTAACCCTACGTCCCCTACAGAAGACGAGAAATTATCCTACATAACTGTAAATGACCCAACATTCTGCGACTATGATAATAAATAAATCTTTATATTTTGTTTATATGCAATATCATGAATACTAATAAGCATATTTGATCTAATCCTACCTTGTTACAATTACCCTACACTTGAAAATATTGCGTTGCTGTCCAAGACTTGCCCAGATTATCCTACGCGTAGGGCAATTACCCTACAGTTGGCAACACTGCTGTAGCTGTAGTTTTGCTAGTTTTGCATCAGAATGGAATGTGGTGTATTGGACGGCAGCAATCGAACAATAGTATGAAATTTTGCATTAGTATAATATATATACATATATATGTATATATATATATATATATATATATATTATATATATATATATATATATGTGTGTGTGTGTGTGTGTGTGTGTGTGGTGCGTGTGCGTGCGTGTTGTGTGTGCGTGTATGTGTATATGTATATATAAAGAATGAGTAAAGCGAAGTTTAAAATTCATTCGTATTATATTTGGGTTTGTATATATATATATATATATATATATATATATATATATATATATATATATATATAGTAAGTGTGTGTGTGTGTGTGTTTTAATGTATACGTAGGGCAATAAGATGATATTACCAAAGAAAATCTCTTAATGTTTTCAAGAATTATGGTATTCTTTTTTATAAGCAGAAATTTAGAGTAAATGCGAGAAGCAGTAACACGTATTACCATATGGATAATATTCCCTCCTTTTACGTGGTATTTGGTATCTTATTTCGTGCATGAAATGCAAAGTAATATAATAATAATAATAATAATAATAATAATAATAATATAATAATAATAATAATAATAATAATAATAATAATAACAGAAGCATACAAGGCAATAACACTCTCCTTTCCTTGTTACGTATTTGTCACCTTCCCTTTACATTAAAATTTTGAAAAAAAAAAAAAAATCAAATGACATCACAGACAAGGCCGTCAACATCAACGATGACAACAAAAGCGGAGACGCCAGCTATTAAGATCTGCAAATATTCTCTCTCTCTCTCTCTCTGTCGTGTTACCATCGCCAGAGAGCAGACTCATCGCGTTGGCGCAGCGATCTATTGCCTGCATCTGGTGCATAACAAACAGCTGGGCTTTATGGGCCTTTATGCCAAAATGAAAATAAATCTCTCCCTCTGAATAGGTGCGATACAAGTAACTGTCACTGCCAAATGCCTACGTAGGCCTAATCTCACTTCGGTAAGCGCCAGTAGACAATTCAATTTCCCCTACACCAAGGAAGATGCAAGTCAGTAGCCAATCAGTGGCAGATGCCTTCAGCCATTGGCATCCAAATTGTAGCCAGTAGCAAATGCTGTCACCCATTACCATTTTATTAGTATCTAGATTGCAACCAGAAGCAAATGTTGTCACCGTTAGCAATTTGCAACAGGGAGTAAATGCAGTCACATGCCAGCATTTAAGTAGCAACCAGTAGCGCACGTAACGGCAGGTGCAAATGCCCCTTAAATTTAGTCAATGGTTACAAGTTATGTTGCAACCAAGAGCAAATACATTGGCAAATGCAAGTAACCTTTAGCATTTGGATTTCAACAAATACGAAATGTAGCAACAAGTGCAATCACCGTGTAATAATTACGCCACAACCAGTAACAAATGCACAGAAAAATGCCGTCTTGCTATAGTACCAAAAAGCAGCAAATGAAATGGCAACTTAACAGCAATATCAATTTATCCAAAGCAGATGTCAGGAAAGGATTCTCTTCCCGTACGGTACTTGTCAGCGGCAGATGCAGTCTCCCTCCAGTAACAGCCGACAGCAAATGCAATCTCTCTCTCTCTCTCTCTCTCTCTCTCTCTCTCTCTCTCTCTCCAGGAAGTATTTAGAAGTCAGGTGATGCAAATATCTGATCAGAAAATCTGTAAAACTGATTTTCATGTTTTAAACCAAATGTACTATGTTTTTAGCGTTGAGGAAATTTTGCATTCAGACATCACTTGTTCCAGTGATTTCAACCATATATGTATATTATTATTTAAATATTATATATATATAATATACATATATATATATAGAATATTAATATATATATATATATATATATCTTAATAATATATTTATATATGTATGTATATATGCATGAAAGAAATAACTTTGGTTTCACCAAAGAATCCATAAACCAAATGCATGTGGACGTGTTTGCCTTTGCAAAGCAAAAAAAAAATTAATAAATAAAAAATAAAAAACTCAAACGTGACTCAGACGGGTCTCCAATAATATGTTCTGATTATTTTGTTTCATTTCCAGAATGCAATTTTTTTTTTTTTTCTTCCTTTCTCCCCGAGTATTTTTATTCGAGAAAATTGGTAATTCAATTAGAAGAGGAGTTGGAACAATAACATCCTCTCATTTCGGAGATATTCTGTCATTTTTTTAAATTGTTTTCGTTCTATTAGCGAATAGAGTATCGAAGTGACGTTATAATTCTATGGCCTCGAAACGATTACACCGAGCGTAATTTAATTACAGCTAATTTACAATCGATTTTCCTTTATTTTGTTAAATTTGTATGTTTCCCCTTTGTTTTGGTGTTATCATTACTGGTTTTTTTTCGTTCTGCCTTTATTTTCGATTAATTACACTATTCCCTCAGTTTTTGTCTCATCATTATTGTCAGTTCTACATTCCGTCTGATTTTATGATACTCTTGCGCGTGGAATTGAATTTCCTACAGGACCCCACCAGAGAGAGAGAGAGAGAGAGAGACTCTCATCAACATATGTAACCACTGTAGAACGAAGGTACACGTGCTCGAGAATATCACAAAATCCACGTAAGGTCCTCTTTCCTGGTCTCTTTTGCTTACAGAAGACGCTGCCCAGATTAACAAACTGTAACCCCGCCCCCCTTCTGTTTTTGTATATAAAGCTCTGTCAACTTCTCTTGTATTCAGTGTGAGCTTGAAAATGTAGTAGAGTAAACTACGAAAGTACTTGTTCGGAGGCCCAGTTTTCACGCACCTTCTTACGTGACATGGATAATATATATATATATATATATATATATATATATATATATATATATATATATATATATATATATATATATATATACGTGATTAAATAAGGAACTTATTTATTAACTAAGTCTAGAACCACTCGAGGACAACAGTTTTCTCCATAAAGGAAACCGCAGTACAATTTCCTCTGTAACTGAGACTAGAGATACGTTAGCAGCTCTGCTAGAAGTCTTCTGTTACCCAACGCCCTACGTTTAGAGAGATGACGAAAGAGTCGATCTGTATGTTATTTAGACAGAACAGATCGATAACGGTGTTCTCCCGTGAAGAACCTTCTTCCAGCTTCCGTGTTCTTCGATTTATAGGAACTTTTATAAGTTTTCGTCCTTTCTGAGGTTGATATAATGCTCCATTCTTCCCTTTTACTCTACGTCGGTCCTGGGCTACGTAAGGGCATTAAGTTGCCCACCCATTCGGCCTCTAGATTGCGAAGAAGAAGAAGAAGAAGAAAGAGTCAAAACGACATTGCTGAGACTAAAATCTGCGAAACTCGGGCGGGACGAAGAGACCACCGAGAGAGGAAAACTTCTTTCGGAGATGTATCTTCGAGACGCCGAATTTCACAAAGTTTTGTCTGTCCGAATCGGAAATGCAATTCAGATCTCTCTGGCGATACCTGAAGACAAAGGTAACCGATATTGTGAGCCCGATAGCGAGAGGGAGGGACGGAGGGAGAGAGCGATTGATAAAAGAAAGAGGAGAAACTTTTGTCTCGTTTCGAATCTTTCTCGTGGAGGCAACTTAAGCAAGAGTCGTCGCTTCTCCTCTCAGTGTGTTTTTCCTCTCGGCTTTGTTTAGATTGAAGGCAGGTTTAAGCCAAGGTCTTAGACCTTGATTTAAGCAGAAGGCGAGACAGTTCCTATAACTAGGATAGATTTGAATCTTTCAAACTGTTTCCAGGACAGTGTTTGTGTCGGGTGAACACCCTTGTCTTGATTAGTACCAAAGCCTGACTAATATAGTTCTGTATTGCTCATATTCTTTATGTCAGTGAATGGATTGTCTCAAAATTTTGGAAACACGTCAGGGGTAAATTTAATATTTTGTAAATGTTATTACGGGACCGAAATCTTGATATGGAATGTCCACTTTGCGTTCAAACATTGCATTTCAGAAACATGGTCCTATTATTTTGAACAGAAAATGCATTAAATTAATACGAAAGATATGTGCGTTATAATACTGGTCAATACGTTATTGCAACTTATTTGTGTATTAATTCCAGTTTATCAGGGTACGTTCACTAAAACAGCGTTTACTAATAGGAATTTTGTTTTATAGACTATTATGCGAAATACTTCCCCATACATATCGCCTAAAGATACTTAGCTCTCGAAATCAGGGATATTTTTATGTGTAATTCCCATTGCCTTGGAATTCTAAATGCTTTATTCTCTCATCTGAGTTACATCGATATTCTCAGTATTGCAGTTCGCCAGTTTTCCCATTTACAGAATTTATTTACTTAAATATTAGTCATTCTTCATTGTATACAGGTAATACACATGTAATTTCCTATATATATATATAGTATATATATTAAATATATATATTATATATATATATATATTATATCAGTAGAAGGATCAACGTTAATGCTCTTGTGTATAAACGCGAAATTTATTCATAAAATTATTTACAGAGCTTTAAGCTCTGTAAATAATTTTACAAATACATTGCATCTTCATACACAAGAGTACTGCTGTGACTCCTTCTAATGATAACTGAAAAGCATGTTACGGTGTTTTTATGCTTCATATATATATATATATATATATATATATATATATATATAAATATATATATATAATATATATATATATATATATATATCAATATATATGTGTGTGTGTGTGTGTGTGTGTGTGTGTGTGAGGAAGAGACATGAAACTCTTATTCTAAAACGTTAACATGACAGACGGACAGAGCCCTTACAGAAACAGACAAAACCTAAATCGCTTTTTCAGCTGTTCTTAAACCGTCTTAACTGTACGTTTATATAGGTCTGAGGTTGGGGGGGTGATGGGCTGCGGGTCCGATATTGACTGCAGATGCTTTGTAGGGATGAGGCAGGTACGGGCTTTGGTTCTGCTCAAGATAATAGGCCAGAGGAATTGGTGGCAGTTTAATTTGACATTGAATTCATGAACGTGAAGTAATTTAATAATAATAAAAAGAACATTGAATTCAGAAACTACTTCAGTAAACAATTGATTAATGATAATATTACCAATGATATTATTATCATTACTGGTTATAATAAGCTTTTTGCGCTTCCTTCCCAGTAAAGATCTCTCTCTCTATCTCTCTCCTTCCTTTTTATTGTTTAATGTTTCCTTATTCTTAATCGCCCTTCACCTCAAGATCCTTTAACTTCTTCACATTGACCAGCGACCCTCTCTCTCTCTCTGTCTCTCTCTGTCTCTCTCTCTCTCTCTCTCTCTCTCTCTCTCTCTCTCTCTCCTTGTCTTCCTGCTGAGAGCAGTGCCTAACCCCTTATCATATTTAGGCCATAATTTGAGGCAAGAGAGTGGAAAATTGAAAAGTTATTGGGAACAGCCAAGTTGAGGGGGAAGGCTTGGATATTGTTGCTGATTTAGTTGGCCTGATCTCTCTCTCTCTCTCTCTCTCTCTCTCTCTCTCTCTCTCTCTCTCCTTCTTCTTCTTCTTCTACTGTTTTTTGTTTATTTATTAGTTGAATTATTTATTATTTATAAACCATATCTCTCTCTCTCCTTCTTCTTCTTCTTCTTCTTCTTCTTCTTCTTCTTCTTCTTCTTCTTCTTCTTCGATTTACTTTTCAGTTTCTGTTGTGAGGTCATCATTTTCTTGTTGTCAATCCTTCTGTCTGGCTGTCTGTCTTTTCTACTCTCTCTCTCTCTCTCTCTCTCTCTCTCTCTCTCTCTCTCTCTTCTTCTTCTTCTTCTTCTATTTACTTTTCTGTTTCTGTTGTGAGTTCATCATTTTCGGTTCTCTCTCTCTCTCTCTCTCTCTCTCTCTCTCTCTCTCTCTATAGCTCTGAGTGTCAGGTCATCATTTTTCTCTCTCTCTCTCTCTCTCTCTCTCTCTCTCTCTCTCTCTCTCTCATATAATTCTCCTTCTTCTGCCTTCCTTTCTTACCCAGGAGATGCATACCGGCAACTGTATTGCATAATTTAGTTGCATGTATAAATATGTCAATGTATTAGCGATAAGTTTACAAGTATCAGTAACATATCTCGTGAGATATATATATATATATATATAATATATATATATCTATATATATATATATATATATATATATAAAGAGAGAGAGAGAGAGAGAAATAACGTAGGTCACTGAGAACGCTCAGTGCCTTACGACTGCTATGTTCAAGTTATTTCAGACCCTGCATTGAGCAGGGTAAATTTTGCATACCTTGCAACAAGCTGTTAATAACACCACAATAAAATTTCTTTAATGCGTTTTAAATTCCAGTATCAGGAATGACGACAAGTCACGGTGGTTGATAGATATACTGGTCAGTACATTCGAGTACCTACCTATAGATAATATATCCCTCTATGGAAACATGCAATTCGTAGAAGTCCTTAGGTATCTATTGATTTTAAACAAAGGAATTAGCTAGTAAAAGTATTTTAAGAATTATGTGCGCCTTGCATGCACACATTGTAATGTGGGTTTGTAAACTAGATGTACTCATTGTAATGTTCGTTCATATTCTGGAATTTTCAAAATGGACAGCGTGTAAAAAAAATTTAGAACTATTTTTTTTTTACACTGTAAGATTTTATGTATACATCCATCAACAGCTGCCTTATGCATTTCAAACTGTTTACTGTGTCAATTTCGGTTTCAGCGCTAAATGACCTTATAGTTCCCAGTGCTTGGCCTCTGGCCTAAACTCTGTATTCAGTTCAATTCAATTCATTCTATTTAGGATTACAGTTATGGAAGAAAATGCAGTTGAGTGTTCTTCGTCTCATTTGCTTCGCTGTTATTTTAAGGTTTGTCAGACACGTTTCTTCATAACTATAACCTCCTACGGTTTTCCAGCCCAACAAGGTGCCGGTTCCAAGGATCGATAAATAGGGAGTGTTAGAGTCCGTAATTGATCTGCCAAAATCAATTATGCTACGATAAGAATAGAAAATAATATAAACTGCAATGTCATTTCATATATTGTGAATCCATAACTGACTCATGGCACGTTGACCCATGTGCTAATACTTAAATGAGAATATCTCACACTGAAAGGGTTTTTACAGCCAAATATTGCAGGTTTCATTTTTATAAGGTATACGTTTTGTAGAGTAATTTGCATGCGCAGTACTTAGCCTTGAGCATTTCACGAGAAAATGTCCACCACTTGAGAGGCACTTTCCTTTCATGCTTATGTTCATTTCTACTTAATTATGACAGCCCTTTTCGATTTACAGATTCTTGGCAAGGACTTTCTCTCATAGTCCATTGGCTAACAGGGCCCATTGCTACCCATTTCCGCTATGTACGTGACTCGATAGCCATTTGGTGCATGCTCAGTCCGGGAGTCTTTGGTATCCTCAACTTCCAACGCACGTAAATCTTCCAAAAAGTTCTTTTCCCTGGTCTTCCTCTTTCTGTAGCACCTTCCTTCACCGTCATTTGTATCTTATCCTCCTCCATTCGGCTGCCTCTCCTGCCCAAAGGACCTCGGAGGAGGTCCTGCCCTCAGATCCGGGAAGATTCGAGATCAGTGGGGATGTTTTCTTGCGTCCCTAAGAGGAAAATTATGACACCTTCCCCATGGAGGACCCGTCCTCTAAATCAAGCTTAGGTCCCGTGTTATTTATGTCATTTTTTTTTCTTTTCTTTTCATTTTTTTCCACTGAGATTTATGCGGGAATCTCTCAGCTTGGGGTTCGCGAACCCCACAGAGGTGAGCAGGAGGGGTTTTGAACGTGTACTCCAAAATGGGTACATGTGGACAATTCTCTGTTGTTATAGTGAGAGAGAGAGAGAGAGAGAGAGAGAGAGAGAGAGAGAATTAGGAGGTAAGAAGTTACAGACATTACATGAAAAGCAATCATTAGTCTCTGATGGAGGAAAGACAACCCCTCACGCATGGAGACAGAGACAGAGAGAGAGGGAGAGAGAGAGAGATTGAGTGATTGATACTGAGTTATCTGGCGTCACAAGAGAGAGAGAGAGAATTAGGAGGTAAGAGGTTACGGACATTACATGAAAAGCAATCATTAGTGTCTGATGGAGGGAAGACAACCGTTCACGCATGGAGACAGAGAAAAAGAGAGAGAGAGAGAGAGAGATCTGAAGCTACAGACATCCTGAAAGCCGAGTACCCATATCAACAAGACAATAAAATGCTGCAGTATGATTAAAAACACTTTACAGAATATTCTGAAGGCACCAGAATGTTACCTTCAAGATGATACGCGAATCATTCTTATTCATCTTCATAAAATCATCTCCAGGAGGGCTGTTTTAATAAAACGATATTGTTGCCTAGTGTCTCACATCATAAAATCTCTCTTCAAAAACAAAAACTCATTTGTTTAAACGTAGATTTCATATAACATGATTTATGACAGTCCTCTGTCAAGACGCCAATCTACTGACGAAAACTGATTAATTACACAAACTTCACTCTCATTAGGGTCATTTTATGATCTTTCTTCGTTCGCCTCTTTTGATGAGTGAGTGAGTAGGGTTGCCGGATGAAACCTGGGACGCTTTGACAGGATTTTTCGTTCCCGGCGACTGGGTAGATACAAAGTGGTCCCCTTTGTCAAAGCTCTGGGAAAAGTGTCTGGAATCAAAGCGTCAGAAGAAGAAAAAGAAGAGGAAGAAGACCTTTTGAGGCGGATCAGTTTTCACCTTCTTATCGTCATCATCATCATCACCACCAGTAGCAGTAGCCGCAGTCTTCGAAAAAGGCGGCTTTGCATAAAGGCTCCGGTTTTTTTCGTCTCACCATTTTCTTTGTTGCTTCTGTGTTCTTTTAATTGGTATTCGTGTCAGATTTCGTTCTTCCTCCGCTTCGCTGATACGAAACGTCGAGGAAATAGATGATGCGTTTGGAAGACAGTGGTTCTACATTGAACGGCGCTCCGTGGGAGAGATTTCTTCTTTCGCTTAAGCCTTCCGCTAATAACAAGTAGTTGATTGTTTTTTTTTTTTTTTTTATCAGTAGCCGAGGATTTTTTCAGTAACCGATGTTTTTTTTCTGTAGCGAGGTTTTTTTCAGTGTCTGGTTTTTTTCAGTAGCCGAGTTTTTTTCAGTAACTGGTGGTTCTTTCAGAAGCCGAGTTTTTTTTCAGTAGCCAATGTTTTTTTCAGTAGACGAGGTTTTTCATTAGACGAGGTTTTTTCAGTAGACGAGGTTTTTTCAGTAGCCGATGTTTTTTTCAGTAGACGAGTTTTTTTCAGTAGCCAAGTTTTTTTCAGTAGCCGATGTTTTTCCAGTAGCCAATGTTTTTTCACAGTAGACGAGGTTTTTTCAGTAGATGAGGTTTTTTCAGTAGCCGATGTTTTTTTCAGTAGACGAGGTTTTTTCAGTAGACAAGGTTTTTTTCAGCAGCCGATGTTTTTTTTCAGTAGACGAGTTTTTTTTTCAGCAGCCGATGTTTTTTTTCAGTAGACGAGGTTTTTTTGGTAGACGAGGTTTTTTTCAGTAGCTGAGGTTTTTTTCAGTAACCAGTGGTTCTTTCAGGAGCCGAGTTTTTTTCAGTAGCCGATGTTTTTTTCAGTAGCCAGTGGTTTTTCAGTAGCCGAGTTTTTTCCAGTAGCCGGTGTTTTTTTCAGTAGCCGATGTTTTTTTCAGTAGCCGGTGTTTTTTCCAGTAGCCGATGTTTTTTCCAGTAGCCGGTGTTTTTTACAGTAGCCGATGTTTTTTCCAGTAGCTGGCGTTTTTTTCAGTAGCCGATGTTTTTTTTCAGCAGCCAATGTTTTTTTCAGTAGACAAGGTTTTTTGGTAGACGAGTTTTTTTTGGTAGACGAGGTTTTTTTCAGTGGCTGAGGTTTTTTTCAGTAACCAGTGGTTCTTTCAGCAGCCGAGTTTTTTTCAGTAGCCGATGTTTTTTTCAGTAGCCAATGTTTTTTCCAGTAGCCGGAGTTTTTTTTTCAGTAGCCAATGTTTTTTCCAGTAGCCGGAGTTTTTTTTCAGTAGCCGATGTATTTTCAGTAGCTGATGTTTTTTCAGTAGCTGATGTTTTTTCAGTAGCCGATGTATTTTCAGTAGCCGATGTTTTTTCAGTAACTGATGTTTTTTCAGTAGCCAGTGTTTTTTTAGTAGCCGAGTTTTTTCCAGTAGCCGGTGTTTTTGTCAGTAGCCGATGTTTTTTTCAGTAGCAGATGTTTTTTTCCAGTAGCCGATGTTTTTTTTTCAGTAGCCGACGCTCTTTTCCAGTAGCCGATGTTTTTTCAGTAGCCGAGGCTTTTTTCAGAAGCCAATGATTTTTCCTGAATCAGATGTGGTTTTTTTCAATAGTCAATGATTTTCCGGTAACCGAGTTTTCAGTAAATGTTTTTCATCAGCCGAAATTTTTTGTTCAATAAACGGTGGGGGTTTTTTCAGTAACCGATGTTTTTTTCCATTTCCCGATTTTTTTCAGTAGCTTATTTTTTCCCAGTAGCCGATGTTTTTTTCTACGTTGCTGCGTTGTTGTTATTATTATTACTATCATTAAAACAAATTTATCATGACCTAGGAGCCATATCTGGATTCCAGCATGTTAGAGAGTTGGAGAAGATAGACAGCTCTTCATGTAGAGACCAGATGAAGTAGACGGAAGATAAAGACAAGAAACACCGCAGCTGACAAGCAGAGAATCATTGCAAAGACCCTTTAAAGAGCTGCATATACAGTGCACCTTGAAAAGCTAACCGTAACGAGGGACTTTAACCATCCCCGTAATTAATTTAAATATTGATAAGTTGATGCTAATTTTGGAGGCAGTGGTTAAATATAAGCTTTCAAGCGTGTTCATGTTACCTACATATTTGCATATTTTTTTTACCCTTATTTTAATCTTAAGC
>NC_087215.1:62488316-62545816 GCF_015104395.2 Macrobrachium nipponense | reverse complement strand
CTTTCCGCTTACCACATTTTGGAAATGTCGTGGTTTGTGTATGTTGAAGTGGTTCGTCTGTAAGTCGCTTTTTTCCTTCAGTTGTCAACGATAATGCGTAGTAGTGTGGGTGTGTGTGTCTGTGAACGCGGTCCTGGGATTCTTAGTTTATTGAGGCCTTACCTATTGAAAGCGTATATGTTATCTTTATGATTGCTGATTTTGAAAGATCTCATAAGGGGCTTCTGGTGGTGCATTTGTTTCTGCTGTTTTTTGTTTGTATGGTGTGTTCACGTTGCATGGAACCAGTGGTTATTCAGCAGCGGGACCAACGGCTTGACGCGACTTCCGAACCACGTCGAGAGTGAACGTCTATCACCAGATACACACACCTCTCACACCACAATGGAATGCCCGAGAATTGAACTCGCGGCCAACTAGGTGGCACGCCAACACCATATCGACCACATCACTGAGGCGCTTCCTACTGGTTTTAGAAACTACTATTTGTCTAGCGACCATGCGACTAATGAATGTGCCATCTCCGTTGACAAACGGATTGTTTTACGAGCAAAATGTGATATGGGGATGTACATCTCGTGAAAATATTTGACACTTTTTTTTCTCTCTCTCTCTCTCTAGTGAAAAGGAAGGTACAGCCATAATAGGTGCTGATGAAAACAAAATTATCAATGTGAGCGTATCATATTGTATTGTTAAAAATACGAATATTTGAAAGTTGACTTGAACATTTAACTTTTAATCGCTGATGACGAGTGAGTCCCGATATGTGATGGAGTAGGTCGACATAGTTAATGACATTTAAATCTCCGTATATAATAAATTTTCAACTCTGAATTTAATTCATCATGAAAAATAATACGGAAATTCCAGGAAGTGATAAATTATGACAAAGATAAGGCAGTATATCTGGTAAGGAAACTCCTATTTGTGAGGTAGGAATCGACCTACCATTGAATCTTAACGATACATTTGCAGAAACCAATTCAACATCGTTAATGACAATTGATTCTTTATACCTTAATTTTTTTTCAAGAATCTTTTAAATAAGACCAAAAAAATAAGGGACACGGAAACTTCAAATAAAAGTGATTCAATATGCCTTAACGACCTTTATCGATAAAAGCTCGTAACGAGTTGTCCTGGTCCCCACGGCTGTTATTAGGGAATGAAGTGAGTCGAGAATTTTGTGATAACCTTTCCAGACAAAGACCCCCCTCGAGGGACACGTGGAGGGAAGAAACAACCCTCTCCCAGAATAACGCTGTTAAAAGATAATTGAATGAAACGCCTCCCCCGACATTTTTCGATGACCATTCTTGACGGGAGTCCAAAGCATACGACAGAATCCTCCCCCCTCCTCCCTCCTCCTCCTCCTCCTCCTCCTCCTCCTCCTCCTCCTCCAAGGTTGTCCCCATGGCACCATTGGGGGGGTTTTTACCCTCCCTCCCTCCCCCTTACCTGGTACCTCACTCCTCCTCCCTCCCTCCTCCATCCCTCCTCCCCTCCTCCTCCAGGATGTCATACAAGGAAGGGTTGTTTTACCCACCACCCTCCCTCCCCCTAACCCTGTACCTCCCTTATTCCCTCCCTTCCCCCCTACTCGATCCCTCCCTCCGATGCCTACAAGAAGGTTGTTTATCCCTCCCTCCCTCCCCCCCTCCCCTCCCTTATCTCAGCTCCCTCCCTCCCGATGCCATACAAGAAGGTTGTTTGCCCTCCCTCCTCTTGATGCCGTGCAAGAAGGTTGTTTATCGACTTGACCAGCTGCAAGTTGTTGGGGAGAAAAGTGGCTGGAAGGTGCAACAGCAGCAGCAGCATCCAGAAAAAAAATGACTGGAAGCATTCGATTGCGTCTGGCACCGCCGTCCCCACCCCATCCCCCACCCCGCCCCCAACCACAAGGTAATTTTGTCACCAAATCGTATCAGTGGCCGCCAGACACTTCCATGAACCCTAAGACCAACACCTTCTGGTTAGCGGTGCTTCCTATCTCCACCTTTATTCCCCCTTTACTTTTTTTCTTTTTGCTTTCGTCTTCTTCCTTTTACTTTATTCATTTTTTTTTTTTTTTTTTTTTTGGGAATTCGTATATTCGGCCGTTCTCTCTTCTTGCCGATACCTTGGGCCCAGTGTGTATTGAATTTTTTTATTTTTTTTTATTATTATCATTCACTCGTCTGCCAGTCAGTTTGTCACCTGCTAGCATGTCCTTTCAGACTTTTTTGTTTTATTATTATATATTTTACTTCGTACTTTCATCTCGTTCCACCGCCATCTTGGTGGTCCTATGCTCTATCCACAGTTTTGTTGGCGTTTCCAATTTTGTCTTTTCCTCTCATTCAGGTACGTTTCCAATTACCTTTTGATGGTGCCACGAATATTTTGTTGCATTTAAAGATTGGATTTTGAAGACTGAGACATGAAATTCATAAAATTCATTAGTACTGGTGATACTGTAATCATTTTCAATGTTGTGACTGGTATTATTGTAACAAAAAAAAATTTAGTTATCAAAAATAATTATATATGCAACATTATTGGAAATATACTAATAATGAGAACAAGTAGAGGAAGTAGTCGTCCAATAAATTAAAAGTAGACTAGAAATGGCATAGTATTCAGTATGTTTAAGGATAGAGGCTTGCATCTTGATGAATAGAAATTTATACGAATTTAGGGACATTGAATAAGTGATTTGAGTTTCAGAGTTTGGCAGTTGGGGAAAGATAAATTACTTGGGATTTACGTAATTCCTCAACAAGCTGATGCAAACGCAGAGAGAGAGAGAGAGAGAGAGAGAGAGAGAGAGAGAGATTGAAGGGGATTTTGAGGCACGATGGAAATTTTATCGACTATTTTGCCTTATCATTGTACAACGACAGAATCGTGATTTATCGTTATGTTCGGTACCGTTACAAGCAGAAAAATTTTATGAATATTGCTTTTTCCATTTTTTTCGTCCTTCCGTTATTATTTATTATTATCAATATTATTATTATTATTATTATTATTATTATTATTATTATTATTATTATTATTATTATTATTATTATTGTAGTGTTTTCAAAGTTTTCAACATCGTCAATATTATTGTTCTTTTTCCTATATCTTCCGCGCTCGAGTTATTTGTCTCTGCTAGTCTTGAAACTGAACAAAAAAAATACACCCACTCTCTTACCACCACCTTACCCCCTACCCCACCACCCCCTTACACCCGACTTTATACCCCTCCCTACCCCAATACGCACACAAATGTACCACTTGGCACAGGGCTAAAAAGAAGTCCACCAAATGTCTGACAGGGAAAAACGTCGTAGAACCGGGTCATAAACATGAAGCTGGGATTGATAACGATGTGAGATGTTTTTTGGATTGAGCTGGCCTTATGCCAGCACGGGCTCTTGCTCGTAGAGCAGCCCTTAAAACGATGATAAAAGAGACGTTGTCAGGGTGCTATGTGCGCGTGCTCGGAAATATAATCCTTTTTTTTTAGTCCTATGGAATGGACGTTTCTCTTACGCGGATCTGTTCGCAATCACTCTTATCAACAATACTTCCCTCTGGACATAGCCGCCCCACCCGCCCCTTAACCCCCCCCCCAAAAAAAAAAATAATAATAATAATGTCAAGATAGGGGTGTGGTGAAAAGAATAGACTTTCATATTAGCTCATAATCCTTACAACATAGGAGTGAATTTAGTACAAATGCTTACTCCAAAGTCCTAATGTGTGTGTAACGCATTTACTGGAATATTTGTTGAAATATTCATTACTCATGCTCCAATTCCCCTTGATTCCCTTTACACTGAATCGTTCCCTGATTTATAAAAGGAGGCTTCGGAATCTTTTCTCTCTCTCTCTCTCTCTCTCTCTCTCTCTCTGAAGCAAAATTATCGTATTCTCGTTTTTTATGTGACGGAAGTTAATGTGAATTTATTGATGGTGAACTATGGTGTTATTGTCTTTCACTTTTTTCTCGTTATCCTTAGCAGCTGTTGGCTTGTGTACGCGCATATCATTGCGTTTGATTATCTTTGTGCAATCAGTTTAATCATTTTTTTTTTTAGGTTGCATGGATTGTAACGTTCATACACCTAACAAGCATTAGTACCTACTGTACGTACATGCATGGCAGGTATACATAATGGTAAGACGGATATCGGTGTCAACCTTAGATATATAAATTTGTGTGTGTGTGTGTGTGTGTGCGTGTGTACTTCAGCGACTTTCCCTTTTCAAGGAAGATAATTCCATTATTTAAATATGGTGGTGGTTATTATAACATATATGTTACAAATGTGGAATAGGATAGGCAGTGCAGATTCCCCGAACTGTATAGCTAGTATTGCACCAGCACCGTTTTCTTTTGACATGACCTTAGGTTAGGTTAGGTTAGGATGGGTTAGGTTAGGTTCATTCAGAGTCACGTGTCACTGGTCATTTGGGTGTGGGGAAACATAATGTGATTATTTTCAAGAAGATTCTATGGTTAGTTTTTAGGATATGGCGCCCCGCTTTTTCAGGGAAGGTTCCGGTACTCGGTTACAGTTCTGGAATACGCGGGCGGGATATCATCCGATCTAGTCAAGATGCGTTTTGTTGCAAAAGACTTGTCATAAGATCACATCCTTTTTCTTTTATGCTACTCGAAATTATTTTTATATCGTTCTAAAATTTTGAGCTGAGCGCAATTATCTAGGTTCATGCAATGCATTACACATATATAATGGCATTAGGTACAATTAAAAGACAGGTCATGAGATTATTTACTCTTTTACGTTATTCATGTATTTTTTATTTGAAGAGGTTTTTATACCGTCCAAAAAAATGAGCTAAACGCAATTATGTAGGTTTTTTGCAACACACATCTATAATTTATTGGTTCGGTGGTATAGTGTTTAGTGTCTTGTGTGCCACTCAGATGTGGCGGGTTTGCGTCTCACCCAGGACGATGAAAAATCACATGCTCTGTATCATAATCAGTTCCTGCCGCAGTGTTGGGTTTTTAGCGGTGGGAGGTTGAAACCGACATTCTTTGGAAGCTTGAATTTCAAGTCAGTGGCCCCTTTGATGTGCTTGCTCCTTGTGAATAGGTTCCTTCTACTGATATAATAATAATAATAATAATAATAATAAAAAAATAATTAATTTTTTTTTTTTTTTTTTTTTTTTTTTTTTTTTGCTCTATCAGTCCTCCAATTCGACTGGGTGGTATTTATAGTGTGGGGTTCCGGGTTGCATCCTGCCTCCTTAGGAGTCCATCACTTTTCTTACTATGTGTGCCGTTTCTAGGATCACACTCTTCTGCATGAGTCCTGGAGCTACTTCAGCCTCTAGTTTTTCTAGATTCCTTTTCAGGGATCTTGGGATTGTGCCTAGTGCTCCTATGATTATGGGTACGATTTCCACTGGCATATCCCATATCCTTCTTATTTCTATTTTCAGATCTTGATACTTATCCATTTTTTCCCTTTCTTTCTCTTCAACTCTGGTGTCCCATGGTATTGCGACATCAATGAGTGATACTTTCTTCTTGACTTTGTCAATCAACGTCACGTCTAGTCTGTTTGCACGTATCACCCTATCCGTTCTGATACCATAGTCCCAGAGGATCTTTGCTTGATCACCTTCTCAGGTTGGTGCTCGTACCACTTATTACTGCAAGGTAGCTGATGTTTCTTGCACAGGCTCCAGTGGAGGGCTTTTGCCACTGAATCATGCCTCTTTTTGTACTGGTTCTGTGCAAGTGCTGGGCATTCGCTTGCTATGTGGTTTATGGTTTCATTTTCGTATTGCACTTCCTACATATGGGAGAGATGTTATTTCCGTCTATCGTTCTTTGAACATATCTGGTTCTTAGGGCCTGATCTTGTGCCGCTGTTATCATTCCTTCAGTTTCCTTCTTTAGCTCTCCCCTCTGTAGCCATTGCCATGTGTCATCGCTGGCTAGTTCTTTAGTCTGTCTCATGTATTGTCCGTGCATTGGTTTGTTGTGCCAGTCCTCTGTTCTTTCTGTCATTCCCCTGTCTCTGTATATTTCTGGGTCTTCGTCTACTTTTATTAGTCTTCTTCCCATGCACTCTTTAGCAGCTCGTCTTCACTGGTTTTCAGATATTGCCCCAGTGCTCTGTTCTCGATGTTGACGCAGTCCTCTATACTTAGTAGTCCTCTCCCTCCTTCCTTTCATGTTATGTATAGTCTGTCCGTATTTACTCTTGGGTGTAGTGCTTTGTGTATTGTCATATGTTTCCTGGTTTTCTGATCTATGCTGCGGAGTTCTGCCTTCGTCCATTCCACTATTCCTGCGCTGTATCTGATTACTGCAAAAAAACCCCTGCCCCATGTTGGTTTAATGGCTATTTTTTTATCAAATATTTCCGGCAATTTGAGTTTTGACTTGAGTATCGCCTTGAGTCTTTGCATATATTCTTTCCTGATCGTGTCCTTCATCTCTTGGTGTTTTATATCCCCTCCTTCCATTATTCCCAGGTATTTGTATCCTGTCTCATCTATGTGTTTGATGTTGCTCCCATCTGGTAGCTTATCCCTTCAGTTCTCGTACTTTGCCTTTTTGTATGTTGACTAAGGCGCATTTTTCTATTCCAAACTCCATCCTGATGTCCCCAGATGCAATCCTTACAGTCTGGATTAGGGTATCTATTTCCTTGATGCTCTTACCGTACAGCTTGATGTCGTCCATGAACATCAGATGGTTGATTCTGTTGCCTCTTTTCTTGAGTTGGTACCCGGCATCCATCTTCTGTAGTACTTTTGTCATGGGAATCATGGCTACTACGAAGAGTAGTGGGGACAGTGAGTCGCCCTGGAAGATCCCTCTCCTGATATTAACCTCTGTTAGTCTTATTCCAGAACTTGTAAGTATTGTATTCCAGTTGCGCATTGTATTTTTGAGGAAGCTGATGGTGTTTTCCTCTGCCCCATATATTTTCAGGCATTCTATTAGCCATGTGTGTGGTATCATGTCGAAGGCTTTCTTATAGTCTATCCATGCCATGCTTAGGTTGGTTTTCCTTCTCCTACTGTTCTTCATTACCATTTTGTCTATCAGGAGCTGGTCTTTTGTGCCCCTACACTTCCTTCTGCAGCCTTTCTGTTGGTGGGGAATGGTGTTTGTCTCCTCTAGGTAGTTGTATAGCCTTTTACTGATGATACCTGTTAGTAACTTCCACATTATTGGTAGGCAGGTGATAGGCCTGTAGTTACTGGCTACATTTCCCTTACTCTTGTCTTTTTGTACTAAGGATGTTCTTCCTGTGGTCATCCATTTGGGTGCATGGTGATTTGAGATACAATGCCGGAGTTGTTCTGCTATTCGTGGGTGTAGGGCCTTGAAGTTTTTGAGCCAGTATCCATGGACTTCATCGGGACCTGGGGCTTTCCAGTTTGGCATTTTCTTTAGTTGGTGTCTGACTGTGCCTGTCGTGATCTCTGCGAATCTTTGTCTTATTCTCCCTGTTTCTTCTTCCTTGACTTCCTGGAGCCATGTTGCATGTTTGTTGTGTGATACCGGATTGCTCCATATGTTTTCCCAGAGTCTCTTACTTGGTTCGGCTTCAGGAATTTCTGGGTGGTTGTCTTCCCCTCTTAGTTGGCTGTTATAGTCTTTTCTGGTTGGTTCCGAATAGTTGTTCTGTTGGTATCCCTTATTCCTGTTCATGTACCGTTGGATCTTGTGTGCTTTGGCCTTAAGCCTCTGTTTTACATCTTCTATTGTGTTGTTTAGTCCCCCCTCTTGTACTTTGTATTTCTCGTTGAGTTCCTCCCTTGTTTTCTTGCTTCTTAGCCTTTTTTCTGCCATCTCTTTCAGTTTACTCCAGTCAGATCTCATCACCGTGATTTGCTTTTCCAGGCGCCTTTTCCAAGGAGGTTGCGTTTGGTTTCTGTTTGGGTGTTGTGTGGTGGTGGGTGGTGTTCGAATCCCCATCAGTTCTGCTACTAATCTTGCTCCTGCATATGCCAAGTTATTTGTTTCTGTGATACTGGTGGTGTGTATTATGCCCATTATTTCATTGACCTCACTTGTTTTCTCCCTTAATTTCTTGGTGTTGTAGGCTTTCATGGAGGGGATCTTTGTTCTCTCTGTATCTGGCTCCATCCATTGTCTAATCTTTTCTACCCATTCCGTCCTCTCTGTTACTTCGTCGGTGTTTCTTCGTGTGTCGTTGTTTGATACCTCATCCTCCCTGTCGTCTTCTGTGGCATCGTCTCTCAGTTCGTCTTCGTGTAATTCGTTGTCGTGTGACATTTCCCTTTCCAGTTCTTCTCTTTCTGTTGGGGAGAGCCAGTTCTTTTTCTTTATGTTCCTTACTTGGTCTGCAAGCCTCTGCTCTGTTTGGGGGGTGTTATTCCTCTCATTCCAGATGTTGACCAATCTTCTTCTATATCCTCTCTCCGTCGGGTTGCTTCTGATGTAGCATCTCCATATTTCCTATTTTCTTCTCTTGTCCATTTCTTCCTTTTTGCTTCTGTAGCTCCAATCTCAGGCTGTTGATTACTGTCGTTGTGGTGGTCAGTTGCTGGATGACGACCTCCAAGTACCTGACCGTCTTCCCCTTCAATTGGGTTGAATACCTGGTTGCCGGACAAAGCTCCTCTGTTGCCAGAGGTTCCATTTACGTCGTTGTCGTTTATTCCTTCACTCCTTTCCATCATTGCTGAGTTTTGCTATTTAACCCATAGCTGAACCCTACCCCATCAGGGATAGGTACTCATTTACAGCTGAGTAGACTGAGGAAATTATGGTAAAGATCCTTTATTATTATTATTATTTATATTATTATTATTATGTATTATTATTATTAATTATTATTAATTATTATTATTATTATTATTATTATTATTATTATTCAACTGAGATTAGAAATAACAAGAGAATGTCCCCTTGAAGGAACTCGTCCACAGTTGTGAAAGGAAAAACCATTTACCAAACATTATTGGAACATCTGTTGAAGCGTTCGAAGATGAAAGTTTATAAAGCAAAACCCGCAGCACATAAATGGAAATAAGAGGAAATTAGATTGCTGATGTTCGTGCAATATTGCACAGACAGACATCCCGTTGGTTTTTTCTATTCACGACGCAATAAAGAGAGAGAGAGAGAGAGAGAGAGAGAGAGAGAGAGAGAGAGAGAGAGAGAGAGAGAGAAGAGGACTTTTTTGGTGAAGCCTCCGCGTCACAAGTTTTCCGAGCAGCATTGAAATGAAAGCACGTAATTTTTTTCGGAATTCCCCCGTAGGAGGGTAGTGCCGTCAGTGCACATCACGTGGTGCACTGTAAAGGTTCTTTGCAACGTCCCATCGACCCATAGCTGCGACCCTTTAAATTCCTCGAATTGTAGCTCCATTCATATTCTCTTTTTTCCATCTTGCTTTCCACCCTATCCTAACAGTTGATTCATGGTGCAACTGCGAGGTTTTCCTCCTGTTAACCTTTGAAGCCTTTTTACTGTCAATTTCCATTTCAGTGGTGAATGCCTTCATAGGTCCCAGGGCTTGGCCTTTGTCCTAAATTCTATATTGTATTCTGTTCTATTCACTGGAATTAGTTTTATTTCTCGTTCAGTAAAAAATCTTGGGTTCGTTTCTAACTGGTGTGTGAGGTTTTCGAAAAGTGTCAAATTGCAAACCAGTTTATGCCACATTGTCTCGTTTTCTATGTAGAAATAGCTTAAAGCAACAAATGGTAGTGTCTAATTTATAGTTTTCAAGGTCGCTAAGATGATTTATGACACTTCCAATGCCCTTTAAGTCTAAGTTTAACCCTGATAGAGAGGTGAGAAGGGGGTGGGAAGGTGATGATACCTAGAAGTAACCAAAAACTACTGATATTAGTGTCCAACCCAAAGCTTTTGAGGTCGCTGAGTTGATTGGTGACACTCCCGATGCTATTGAAGTCCAAGTTCAGCCCTGATAGAAAGGGAGGGGAGAAGGGGGTGGGAAGGTGATGATATCTAGAAGTAACCGAAAAATACAGATATTAGTGTCTAACCCATAGCTTTTGAGGTCACTTAGTTGAATTGTGACACTCCCAATGCCCCTGAAGTCCAAGTTCAGCCCTGATAGGAAGAGGCTAGTGAGTAAGAGTAAAAAATGAAATTTCAAAAATTATATATATTGGTGTCTAATCCATAGTTTTTGAGATCACTGGGACGAGCGAAGGGACTCCCTTACCCTTCAAGGCCAAGTTCAGCCCCAATAGGAACAGGGGTGAGTAGTGGTGAAATATAACATGTATAAAATCCTGGGGAATTTAACTGAAGCAATAATCTTAACAGGAAAGAGAGAGAGAGAGAGAGAGAAAGAGAGAGAGAATTTATCAGTTGTCATTCAGAGTTTTCCCAGGCAGTGCTGTAGTGGTCGGCTAGTATTGATATAATTATTAATTATATATATATATATATATATATATAATATATATATATATATATATATATATATATAGGGGAGCCTGCATTAGGGGAAGAAAAGGAGAAAAGCACGGACAGGCTTAGGAAAGAGAGAGAGAGAGAGAGAGAGGCAAGCAGATTGAGTCAAATAAACGGCGAGTGTGGCCACCCTGACTTAACACCAGCAGATCCTCACTTGTTTAATTTTCCCCGAACTTTTCGGGACTGGCCTGCGGAAATTGGAAAAAAGTTTTGGGGGCGTTTAGCCGCTCATTCAGAGAGTGAGCATAATTCAGGTGGGGGCGTGGGATTGGGCGGGTGGGATGGGATGGCTAATCCCTCCCTTCCTCCCCGCCCGTCCCCTCCTTCTCTCAGCCTTTAGTTCTAGACAAAAAAGAAAGGTAAAATATTTGGGTTCAATCAATTATCCGAGAAAATGTTGTGCCCAGGTTTTTTTGTCTTCTTTTTGCAATGGACGAGATGAGATGGGTTTTTCGTTGTAGAAATACTAGTTTTTCTTGTTTGTTATTTTTGTTTTGAAGTATTGATATTTTTATTATTACTAATATACGTAGCCAGAAGACCTACTTTTAAGCATTTGTTATTGAAAGTGATAGCTGCATCAACTGCATTTAATTATAATAGTACTACAGTGTTTTCTCTGTTTCTTTAGCTTACTTATCTACGCGCCACTTACTCCGAGGTGCTAGTACTAAACACAAGTACTAAACACCGTTTGATATATGTAAAGTACATCACCGCACGAAGATCTCGTTTACTAATATAATTTGTCGACCACTCACTACAGAAATGGATGTATATACATTGATCCCCGAGGTGCTTATAGTACTAAACACGGCGTCCCAAGGAGCTTCTTCCATGTGTAGGACTACCACCTCGGAGTATAGTATTCTGCCTGTAACTCGCCGAAGAAATCAGTTGCAAGTCTGGGTAGTTTTACTGGCAGAATGCAGCAACCCTTAAAAAAAAGAAAATAATAAAGATAGAGAAAACACTGATCTTTCTTAGATAGTGACCCCAAGTGTTTCCGGGGGTCGTTATCTATGACTAATATTTCTTTGGGGTCATCATCTTTTATGTTATTTACAGTCTTTTGTTTATGTTTTTACGGTAATTCCCCCAAGGGGCTTGTACTGAACGCACCGCAGACAGGCGCAGAGGTGGATACATAACGGTTGGGGTCGCTGTCTAGGAAAGATCCTTAAACCCTATAGAAATCGAACGCAGCTGAGCAGTGGCGGCTCGTGGCTATTATTCAAATGGGTGCTGTTACATGATTTTTTTCTTTATTAACTGCATAAACACACACTTGTGTATGTATGTATGTATATATATATATATATATATGTGTGTGTGTGTGTGTGTGTGTGTATATATATATATATATATATATATATATATATATATATATACATATATATATTTATTCATTTATAAAAACATGAGAATGGTAATAATTTTTTGAAGGATTATTGATAATCTATACTCAATTTCTCATGTCATTACAGTTGTTGTTGTTGTAGCCCCACTTTCTTATCCTTCCCCCGTATTTATCTTTGTATTTTTAACAACCCAACTTTCTTATCCTTCCCCGTATTTAACTTTGTATTTTTCTGCCCAAAGACCTTTGCATTTAAAATGCAAAACTGTTTATTCAGTTTACCGTGAGGTGGACGAGTTCTACGTATTTATGCTTAGAATATTTGAATTCATTAGAGAGGGCAGAGTACGTGAGAGAGAAATTTCTTTTTAAAAAACGCGTATTTTACCTTCTCTTCTCCGCCCATTTACTACAAATATTGACAGTTCGTACGTTCACGCAAATTTATGTAGAATCTAAAGGCATTTTTTGTCTTTTTTTGTGTGTGTACACTACTACATTCTCCGCCTTTATTTGGCGGTGTGTTCTTGTGTGTGTGAATTTTTGTAGAATGTAAGTATCATTCATTATTTATTTTTCTTTATGCTTCGCCTTAATTCGACGGCGTGATCTTGTGTAATAAAGCCCCAGCGCTGCGGGAATTTTAAATATAATATATATATAATATATATATATATATCTATATATATATATAATATATATATATATATATATATATATATATATATATAATAATGTTCGCTGGTCGTCCAGCCAACAACTCCGATTTCGGAAAAATCCGATTCCATTGGAATTTCAGCACCTGCCCTTTTACGAGATAGAGACGTGTCCGATACAGAGAAAAGTTCTCGTTTCGTCCTTTTTTCTATATCTGAAGCGCGCCTTTTATATATATATATATATATATATATATATGATATATATATTATATATATAATATATATTAATATATATATATATATTTATTTATATAGTAATAGTTTCCCTACTCTGTAATCAACTTTTGATTTATTCTTAGCAATTGTTGTAGGATCATAGTCAAATTCAAGAATTTTAAATTTTTTTTTATTGTAGTGTAAATTTTACTTGGTATACCATAAGTTGGATCTAGATCCAATTAGGCCCCCCTTTTCAGTGCGTCTGTCAGGGGGGATCCACCCTCCAGTACGTCTGTTATTAATTATTTCTATAATCAGGAGAGTCCACGGATATATTATATATTAGTTTCCTCTGCTATCTCATGTACTGGACCTAGACCCAACATCTAAGAAGCAATTGGTGGTGCTTGTTGAGTAAGCCACCCATATACTATTTTCGGCAGGCGGTCAGTTTCACAGTTTACAAGTCTTCTCCTAGATACCAGTAGGGGTTACAGTTGGTATCTCGTTCGTTGCATCTCAATGGTCTGGGCTGCGGGACTACATATATAAATATCTGAAGTTGCTTATAAACTTAAAACTAGCCAGATTCATCCATGAATCGCTGGAAGGGAAAAGCTCGAGGATGTCTTGTCTTTGGATGTGACCTCCGGTCATGTTTCTCGCTCAGACTTTTCAGTATACTAACTATAGTCGATTCACATCAACCGTGCATTTGATGCCTAGGGCAGTCCCTTACGACGCTCCTGACCGGCTATTGATAAGCCAATCACAGGGCTGG
Source organism: Macrobrachium nipponense (assembly GCF_015104395.2). Classification (NCBI taxonomy): domain Eukaryota; kingdom Metazoa; phylum Arthropoda; class Malacostraca; order Decapoda; family Palaemonidae; genus Macrobrachium; species Macrobrachium nipponense. Next base: position 62,532,347 of record NC_087215.1, on the reverse strand, counting down.
AAACTCTCAGTCTCTCGAGAGAGTTCACATAAGCAGGATGTATGTTCCACCTCTCCTGAAAGACGTATACCTCAGGAGAGGTTGAACATAGATCCTACCCATGTGAACTCTCGAGAAAGCCTGAGAGTTTCCAGCCCTGCGATTGGCTTATCAACAGCCAATCAGGAGCGTCGTAAGGGACTGGCCTAGACATCAAATGCACGGTTGATTTGAATCTACTATAGTTAGGCTATGAATGAGTTAATATAAGTTTAATGATGTTCCAAGCAATACGAGGGGTTTTCTCTGATGTGCCTTCGAGCTACACAGAATAATTTATTTAGGCTGAAAGAGATCAAAGCCGTTTTTGGATTTGTTTACGAACATGACATCCTCTTTGCATTGTTTTGGCGCCATTTCCTTAACGCGTGTAATGGGGTACCCAACGGTATCTCCTTGAATTCATCTCCTGTTTCATTTGGCCTGTAGCTATAGGGGTTTCATAGGCCTATAGGAACCCAACTGCAGGTTCATCTAGTTAATGCTTAAACGTCAGGAAGGAGTTTGACTTGGCCGGTTCATCTATGAATTCATAGACTTGCATAGATTTTATCAGCACAGTGTTTTTTACCCCTTGGTTTTTGGTATGCTGCCTGTAGTTCCTCGGGTATGATATAGACAGCAGTGTCGCCTGTCATATTTCTTGCAAGGTTAAGTTTCTTGGTGTTTGGTGGTAATATAAATATGTAGGGCGTGATTCCTTATTTAAATAATAGAGATATACTCCAGCAGCATGCTTTGGATTGGATCTCTCTCTCTCTCTCTCTCTCTCTCTCTCTCTCTCTCTCTCTCTCTCTCTCTCTCTCTCTCTCTCTCTCATGCCAAAACATTGGGTAACTGATGTGGAAGAGAGGAGAGGAAAGAATTAAAAGTTAGCTGAATTATTATTCATTGTTTTATACTCCTGAAAGCTTTTTATAAGTTTAGATATTTATTTATGCATTAATGTAAGGTGTCAAAAGATAAGTAAGTGGTATTTATTTTGTTGCAAACGTCGTGTTGAGTTTTGGCACTAGCACCGAAGTTTATCGGTCAAAGCCATATTTTTCATTTCACAACAAGGACCCAGTGTTGTCTCTCATTAACAAGGATGGGTAATAGGTTGGGACACTTGAAAATTCTGAGAGACTTTCGGATGTAATCATTTTTAGGATTGTACCTTTCACTTCCTGGAAGAGGTTCTATAAAAAATAAACAACCTGAAATGGGGAGAACTGACAGAATTTAATAAGTGCTATATTTTAGAGATAAGCAGAGGTTTACATTAGTATAACGTGGAACTTGAAATCCCGGAAATTTACGGCGATTCAATTGATGGGGTTCACATTTGAAATCAGCATTACCAACTTATTAATAGGCAGGGCTACCAATCCCTTCTTCGATAGGCCTGTCCCTTCCTCTTTTTCATTCTTAGGGCCTGGACTAGGAAAGGGTACAAGGTTAGCCCGTTTATTTGGTATTGACGTTTAAAGAAATGGAAATAGTTAATTTTATTGTTTGAACTACTGGTCGCACGTGTTTGTTATTTATAAAATACAAAAAACGCAGGACGACATTGCTATTGATTCGGAGCCAAATACTTTACGACATTTTCAGATGTTGCTCTTGAATTCTCAAGAGTTCATTCATACTTTTAGAGAACGAATATTTGTAGATAAATGAGACTTGGCAAATGTATTGAAAATTAAAGCTACTTGTGGTTTCAAATTCCAGTCATAAATATGCTCATTTAACGTCAAATATTTTAAGATTTGTTATCTTTTATATTTTAAGATTTGTTATTATTTTTACGACCGCAAAGGTTGCGAATGGTTAAGAGGAAGCGAAAGTGAAAGTGAAAGCAAAGAGTGTAGCAAATTGCACAAACAGATACATGATAATTAAATGAAAACGCGGTCTTGTTGCAAATGCAGAATCTACTTACTTGGACGCTTTTGACAGATGGGAAACGCATAACAGAAACATTGTTTTTAATCATATAAACTACATTCTTTTGGAAGCTTGAATTTCAAGTCAATGACCCATGTGTGTTTGTTTCTTAGAAATAGGGTTCTTCTTCTGAATAATAATAAACCTTCTGAATAAAAGATATTAGAAAACTTGTGCACCAGTTTATGAGAGGGTCAAGACGACAAGTCCCGTCTATATGGATGTTACGTATCGTTCTGAAGCTTGTTACGTACCTTCCTGAAGCTTGAAGTTAAGTACCGTCCTGAAGCTTGACGTTACGTACCTTCCTGAAGCTTGAAGTTACGTACCGTCCTGAAGCTTGAAGTTACGTACCGTCCTGGAGCTTGAAGTTACATACCATCCTGAAGCTTGACGTTACGTACCTTCCTGAAGCTTGACGTTACGTACCGTCCTGAAGCTTGACGTTACGTACCGTCCTGAAGCTTGAAGTTACGTACCGTTCTGAAGCTTGACGGTACGTACCTTCCTGAAGCTTGACGTTACGTACCTTCCTGAAAAGCTTGAAGTTACGTACTGTCCTGAAGCTTGACGTTGCGTACCTTCCAGAAGCTTGACGTTATGTACCTTTCTGAAGCTTGACGTTACGTACCTTTCTGAAGCTTGAAGTTATGTATCTTCCTGAAGCTTGACGTTGTACCGTCCTGAAGCTTGAAGTTATGTACCGTCCTGAAAAACTTGAAGTTACGTACTGTCCTGAAGCTTGAAGTTATGTACCGTTCTGAAAGCTTGAAGTTACGTGCTGTCCTGAAGCTTGAAGTTATGTACCGTTCTGAAAGTTTGAAGTTACGTACCGTCCTGGAGCTTGACGTTACGTACCGTCCTGAAGCTTGACGTTACGTACCATCCTGGAGCTTGACGTTACGTACCGTCCTGGAACTCGAAGTTACGTACCGTCCTGGAGCTTGACGTTATGTACCGTCCTGAAGCTTGACATAAAGTTTATTACTTGACGACTTTCGTCCTTACACTCAAAAGGGCTCGAAACTTTATTCATAGCTTTATGTCATCTGGCGTTACAACGACCATGAACACTGATCCCTAAAGAAAAATTAGAAACATTTGACGATCTTAGAAAAGTAAACGAACTCTAGGTAAATTTTATAAGGAGGAGACGTGTGTTAAAGGACGTAAGTTGCGCGCACGCGTGAACAGACATTCTCGATGAAACCGAAGTTGTATAATACGAGGAGAATTTATTGCAGTTTTGTTTTTATTCTAAGACCGTACTCTTAGTGAACAGAGATCGCCTATTGAGAGAGAGAGAGAGAGAGAGAGAGAGAGAGAGAGAGAGAGAGAGAGAGAGAGATGCTTTCCGTGAAATGAATGAATGTATTGCAGCAAATTCGGACGCTAGATACGACCATTTTTATTAATATTCTTCTCGTCTCTGTATTACAGCTGTAGCCGACTACCTTGATTACTACATCCGCCAGAAGACTTATGCGTTTTAATGGTTGGTTTGTTTGTTTGTTGGCAAAGTTACTCCTGAAATTTATGCGGGAATTTATACGAAAATTTGTACTTAAGAGACCTTCAAGGTGTCATGAGTGGTAACAAGCGAATTAGACCTTGGGGAGGAGGGACATATCTTGCATATATAGTTATTTGTCTCCCCGTCACGATGGATTTTTACAAAACTAAGTAGAACTGTATATATATATTATTCTTATATATATGATTATATTATATGGTATATATATATATATATATCTATATATATATATATATATATATATATATATCTACGAGCTTTTATATATATATATATATATATATATATATATATATATATATATATATATATACTATATATATATGTGTGTGTGTGTGTGTGTGTGTGTGTGATATACTATATATGATATAAATATATATACAGGGTGTCCATAAAGTCCCAGTACCATTGCAAGTATTTATTGCTTGTAATGGTACTAGAACTTTAGGACACCCTGTATATTACATATAATATATATATATATATATATATATATATATATATATATATATATATATATATTCTACTCAGAAAAAGCAGACATTATAAGGAATTCTCATTTGCCGTTACCCAAAGGAATAGATGAAGTCACACAGATCCTAGAGGAGATGTGGCCCAGTGTGACGCGTTCTTGCGTGACGTCACACTATAAACATCTCGAATCGGTTGTCAGTGTTACGTCATGACGTCGGAAGACAGCAGACGTAGATATGGCACCATAGTTTGTCAATTCAAATCTTTATTTAAATTTAGGAAATATTAAGTACGATCCAGTTGTCATTGATATTTTTTAAAAATTGTGCTTATCTTAAGCGTCAGGAGAATATTCACATAGCAAAATACTAGATTCGTCAGAACTGACAACTTTGAAGTCGTAGTTTGACTTGCACCTCGTGGTCGTAGAGAACGCAACCCTTTAATTAAACTGAATGTTTACGTGGACTTCTCCCACTTCTCGTTCATTCATATCGACAAACGAAACATTCGCAGACTCAGTTGTTGTTAGCATTCCACTCTAGAATGTTTTAATATACTTAAGGAATTAAACCGCTAATTTTGACAAGAATGTTCCTCCTGGGAGTGCCAAAGAAAACGAGAGGTATTCGCGCCGAGTGAAGAAAACGGGATTCGTCTCGGCATGACTCAAAGAAAACTTCCCGCCGGGGGTGTTAGAGGGGTTTGGGGAGGAGGACCCGGCGATGGAGACTTTTAGAGTTGACGAACACATTCAAAAATAGTTGCTATCGAGGCGGTGTTAGCTGGCGTCCTGCATGTGTGTGTGTTTCCTCTCTCTCTTTCCTCACTCTCACTCTCTCACCCACTCGGCGTACACACACACCACGCGTCTGACGTGTCACGTTCGGAAGTCAATCTTTTATCTCGTTAAAGAAAAGCCGTAGTGAGTCGTGATGACTGCCATCCCAACGACTGACTTTGGAAAACGTACAGATGTGGAGTTTTAGACGATCAGTCGAGATAATTAACCGACAGTGAATCACAATTCGAACTCGATTTTAATGGTGAACAGCTTTGAAAACTAGACTATCATTATTTTTTTCTAAACGGAGAAACATTACTCCAAAATTAGCGCGAGGTTCCGTCGACCGCAGAAAAAGTATTTAATTTTTTTTTTATTTGAAAAAGTGAAGTGTCATTTTTTTATGTGACTTTCTGGTGACATTCGGGTTTCCTAACGTTTGAGAAGTAACAGGTAAGAGTTTTTTCTCGCTACAGTGAGTTTTGTTTTGTGAGGAAGCAAAAATAAATCAGATGCTTGTTTGATCTCAACACTGTAGAAGCGAGTGTTTCCGCTCGCACAACGCATGCGTCAGCCAGTGGAGGCGGAAGTGTTTTCTGCCTCTTCGTTTATATTTTCGCTTTTATTCCTTTGTTTCTCTTTCTCGCCCGTGCCCCGGTAAAGGAAATCCTCAGAATGACAGGAAGAAAAAAACGTAATGCGTGAGAAGCATCGTGCACAGGAACTGAAATGTATTGAAGGAGAGACGTGTGTTGCGTTCTTAAGAAATTATTGAACGCTATCACCAGCAATGTTTCGTGCAACATTTACCGAACATGTTGGATGCAACATTACCCTTTGATTGTTAATGATTCATTCATTGAGGATGATATTGCTTCAGTCGACGGCGTGAGCCATACATTCTCTTTTAACCTCAACTAACACTGGTCTCGCCTCGGTCCTGCTCGTGTGCTATGCAACAGATGAAACTGTCTGAACGCTCAGGGAAAGATTAGTTTTACACTCCTTTTTCTTAGTGACACTTTATATTCTTTTCTTTTTTTTTTTTTGACAGAGGATAGTGAGTATTTTTATTCTTATTTTATTTTTATTTTTTTTTATTTGTCAGAAAGGGTTTTGTCTGTGAATTAGTAGCTAGCTCCTTGAAGTCAGAGAGTTGTACTGGCTATTTTGACTTATTTCTTTCAAAACGAGATTGTTGCTGTAAGAGGGGAAGTAATGGATAGCTTTCCCAGTAAGATAGGAAAATGGAAAGGAAGGAGCGTGTTCTTTCAGAATGAGACTTTTGCTTTTACAGAAGAGAAGATAAATGTGTGAATTTTGACTCTAGTGAGATATTACTACCCTAGAAAGAAGTGAAAGGGAAAGATTGGCGAACTCTGTGTTCTATTCTTGCAGAAAGATTTTTTTGTTAATCAGAATTTGTGCATAAATCAGACTTTGCGTAAATCTCTCTACACTTATAGTGTCTCAACAATGCAGACGAAAATACTTTTTTTTTTCTTAACTGATGGTATGGGAGCGGTAAATATAGAGCACTTAAATATGCAGCAACACACACACGCACACAGAAAGAGTCACTCCTATAAATATATGTTTATATCTGAATATATTTTAATATGCACGCTTGGAATTACTGTGCATTTATGTGCGTTTGTGTGTGTGGGAGAGAGAGAGAGAGAGATTCACGCAAGTGAAAACAGTTAGAAAGCCATAATGAATATACATTGAGATATGTATGAATACATTCTCAGACGCATATAAGACGGAGGACACGATCTTCGTTTTTTACCAAGTGCACCTGTTGTTATTCACTGATGCTTTTCATAATCACTTGATCCAGCGACACTTTTCTCCGTAAGAGAGTTACTGGATACAGTTACGGTCAACACCCCCACTGCAGCAATGACTACAGTAAAAAAAAAAAAAAAAAAGTCAGCACGTGAGCGGATGCGTGCGTGAGTTCGTTCGTGCGTCTCTGTACGTAGACAATATATATAGAGCTGATCTGGGATTGGGAACGTTTGTCGTCTGAGCGGCTGAGTAGCCTCCTCAGAGCGCTCTCTCTCTCTCTCTCTCTCTCTCTCTCTACATAGATTTACTTCCGGAATTTTATTTTATTGTGTGCATTATGGGTGTTTTAGAGTTGCATTCTCTACACACACACACACATACATACACACGCTCATACACATGCACTTATACACAGTAGACTCCACGGGAACTACAGCGGGTTCGTTTCCCGCTACCGGACATCATGATTTCTTCAAATTTCTTTGAAGTTGGAGCTCAAGGCTTTGCAATGACAGGCATATCCAAAAAAAAAAAAAAAATCAAAGAATTTGATAAGTTAAGAGGGAATTGTGGCTAATAGAATTTCATATATATATATATATATATATATATATATATATATATATATATATATATATATATATATATATATAAATCTATCATCATGTTGCTGGCTGCAGGTTCGAATTCTGGGCGAGGAGAGGTGTGAATGGGCACGTTCTGTTAAAACCCCACTGCGCATCAGTTGACCTAAGGTATGAAATTTGCACCTGGTGGTTATATGACTTTAGTGGTGATAATCAAGGTGAGAGAGCATAGCCTAGCAACCTCATTCCAAAAGAATTGCAGAAAACTTGAAGGCTACAGCATTCTGGGGCCAAACTCCTGAGAAAAAAAAAATTGTGTGGTAGGTGTGATTTTTAATCAGGCATATCTGTATGGGAGTAACGTAAATAGTTATTTATTGAGCATCTCATTGTGAAATATGACAGTTTTTATTTTGATTTATTTATTTATTCATTTATTTTTTACATGCATTTCCCTTGGAGGCGTTTGACATATTTTGTCGTATCAGTTAGATGGCAGCTTCGTTTATTTGTTGGCCTATTTTGTATTCTGGCTCACATTCTTACTATATTTTTAAAACATTTTTTAAAAGTGTAATTATTTCTGACAGTATGAGGCAAGGAAGCATACCCCTAACATCTCAGTCGTTCTGTTGTTAACGAGAGAGAGAGAGAGAGAGAGAGTTTAAACGTTCATCCCAACAGTTGCAGTACGGGCCAGTTTACAGTATAGTGTGTTGAATCTAGAGAAGCCTTTCCGGGGGGCCACTGACATGGCTAACAAAAAATGCAGTACATAGCAGTCTGACCCGCAATCCTTAGAGGGGGGATAATGCCGTCAGCGGACCTCATGCGGTGCACTGTAGGCATTACTAAAGTGTGCTTGCAGCGGCCGCTGGCTGCCTTTTTTTTTTTTTTTTTTTTTTTTTTTAGCCTTTTACTTTACCTCCGTGCCTGCATCCTTTCCTCAGTTTTGCTGTGAAACATCTCCGATTGTTACAACTTGATGCAGTTGTGGATTTTTTCCTTGGTTTACCTTATTTTTTGGGTCTCTTTGTCTCGCTGTCCAACCTCACCAACATCCTCTTTTCGCCGAGTGGCCGGAAGTAACCCCAGGGTTCTGGTTAATCGCTTAAATTTCATAAATCATTGAAGTCTGACAGACAGTCAGTAATACAAAAACTTCCAGCATTTTCGGTAGTTTTTATGATTATCGCCGTCTCGTTTAATTCCTAAATTCGTTTCAATTTTGGTGTGAAATTTACGTGGTGCGTGTGGATGGATGGCAGTGAGTAAACTGATGGGGAATTTTGTGAAGGAAAGGTTACACGAAAATTGACATTTTCTACAACATCCGGTGAGTCAGCCTTGGCAAGGCATCTGGTGTACAAAGGTTTGTTTGCAAATCATCTGATCCAGAGTTCTGAAAACTTTTGAAAACTTATTAATAAAACAGGACCGTGATGTACATAGAAGTACCAGTATGGAAAATTTTACTTTTCTTGCATCTGCAAAGGAGTTCTGATCTAAGTAGTCGTGTAGACTAGTTTTGTAATTAAGTCGCACATTGTCAAGCCCAGCATATTAACCGTACTAGTTTATATGAGATACGTATATATATATATATATATATATATATATATATATATATATATATATATGTGTGTGTGTGTGTGTGTGTGTGTGTATGTATGTATGGATGTATGGTAGATATTACCTAAGCACAATCGCGTGTGGATCAGAAATGAATATCTGACTCACATCGTTATCGAACCAGTGTCTTCCAATTGAAAGGGAAGTGTGCTGCCAATTTTTCCTTCTGGGTCTAAAGTGAAGTTATAACATAATATATTTGATTGGTTACAAACATGGACCGTTTCAATCTTGTCTCATAAAAGTTACCCGAACTTTGTACAGAAAGGCGGAAACGGGTTCACTTGGGGAAAATATAATTTTTCTCTCAGTTGAAAGTTTCCTCCGCTGGCTGCTTACACCGAGAAGACAAGGCCATCAACACTCCACGTGTTCCCTCCTTTTGAAAGCCATTTGGCCACAGATGTCTTCCGTGTAAGCTTAGGTAAAAGTTGAACGAAGAGTAGAAGGATTAACAATAATACCCTTCGGGTGACATTGTCTGTTTACAATTCTGGGGGATGATAGATACCTATATAATGAGAAAACAGTACCTGATGATTGGTGTCAAACGCCACCTTGCCACTTGTGACTGTCTGCTGTTGGTTTTTCTGTCTCCTCTTATCATTATTGCTGTTGTTATTATTATTGTCTCTAACTTTTATTATTATTAGCAGCATTAGCAGTAGTACCCACATCGTTCCGCTCCTTTTCTCTCTCTCACTCCGTTAAATCCTCGGGTTTCTTGCGTCATTAAGTATGTTTTGGTGTTTTAGCCAATTTGGCGCGATCTCAAAACGCACTTGCGTCCATGTCTCTCTCTCTCTCTCTCTCTCTCTCTCTCTCTCTCTCTCATATCAAGGGTTTTACGTGTATCTGAAAAGTATGGTTTCCCTTCCATTATTTTGTCAAGTGTAAGTTCTGGATTTTGGGAACATTGAAGACATAATTCTCCAACGAATTCTATTTGAAATGAAGGAATTCAAATTTTATAAATAAGGTTAAATTAAAATTATAATTAAAAAAAAAACCGAACGACTTCGAAATCCTCATGTGGGCAAAAACGTCGCAAAACGGAAAAAAAAAACTTAAAATCTTTGCCAAGAAAAAAATGGATGTGGATGTTGCCTCTCAACCGATACAGACACTGGGCAGCCATTAATCCCTATTAATTCCCAGTAAGGAGGGACTAAGACCCGCTTCCTCTTTTCTCCTCCCTAATTCCCGGCTCCCTAATCTCCCTCAGGGACAGATTTGTACCCTGGAGGATTAGGGTGTGGGGGATGGCCGGGGGGGGGGTGTGGGGGTTATATCCTCAGGGTCTGAACGTCGCGTTTACACTGAAATTTTCTCCGTCTGCGGTTTCGAGTCATTTACTTTCTGCTCTCACACTCCCTTGTCTCCTGTGGCCTCATTGTAACCCATTGCCATTGACTTCATTCGTCTAGCGTCTGCTGCTGTTGATGATAATTCTTGGGAGGATGGGGATGCTAGCCCGACAGCTTAGTTCGAAATCGTTTGCGTGTGTGCATGTGTGTACTTTCATTTGAATTTGAACGCAATTAATGGAATGCCATTTGCAGATACGACTGTTACCTCTCTCTCTCTCTCTCTGGTTCAAACTCGATTCCCGAGAGAGGATGACAGGTGTTTTAAGCCCGTTTCCTGAGATGTCCATTGATCCTCTTTAGACTTAAACGGTGAATTGATGTACCTGGTTGCTATGGATGACCCTGGTTGCTAGTCAAAGCAGTGAATGGATGTGGTTGCTAGCTAGTAGTTTTGAGTTGCACCTTGTTCTGGAGAGAGAGAGAGAGTAACGAGTAAAATACGGTTAGATCAGTTTTACACCGGATGGGATGGCCCGGACGAGGAGGTAATCCCAACCGCAAATGGGTGAAACCTCCTCGCTAGATCTTCCTTTCTCCTGGCGCTAGGATTTCTGCACCATTACATTGTTCTCTCTCTCTCTCTCTCTCTCTTCTCTCTCTCTCTCTCTCTCTAGGACGTTTCTCTGGGTCTTCATTCATTAGACTTGCCTACAAAGATCAGATTGGAAAATAATGTATACCGGCCGGTCAAAAAGGAGCAGATTATCATGCCGGCATAAAGCCACATCAAATAAACGACTGCATCAACAAAACTAACAGCCTCTGATATCTGTGTGCTCCCGGCCTTCGCAATCAAGGTATATATTTAGCTTCCAAAGGAAAGAGAGAAGCCTCTAAGGCATTAGGCCTAAGTAGGATTACGGGGAAAACATACGAGATTATGTTAGCGGTTGCGAGAAGTTTGCCATCTGCTGAGGTAGCAACTCTAATCCTTATGTGTGATATATATATATATATATATATATATATATATATATATTATGTGTGTCTATATATATATGATATATATATATATATAGGGAAAGGAAATTTTAGTATTTTACCTCCAATGTATGATTTGCTGTGTAATCTTGATTCGAAGTGAATGCTGGTGACTCTAAGGTTAACGACTCGTGAAGATGATACGTCAGAAACATGTATTCCTGTGCAAAGATACATGAATATATTAATATATATATTATATAATATATATATATATATATATATACATATATATAGATATACATATATATATTTTTTATTATTGTTATTATTATTATATTTTGCCGTGAACGGGGCCATAGAAGGAAGTGCTCGAAATATGTGGTTGCAACTTTCAAAATAGTGTTTTATGGTCATTTTTTGTCTTCATTTATATATAGTATATATATATATAGATATATATATATATATATATATATATATATATATGATGAATGTGCGGGGCTATATGAATTTTATTAGTTCTAAAGCAGTTTCAACCAGACCGCAGTGTAGTAATTCCCAGACACTCTCAGGCAGGCCTGAAGGATTTTTATTCTCAAAATCAAGAGGTGATTGTGGAGAGAGGCAGAGTTAACAGAGCCAGCAGACTTCAGGAAGACCAGAGCAACTGAAAGCAAAGTAAAAGGAACTGGAACCTTCAGAAGTTGAAGAGGAGATGCGATGTATTACTAACCTGATGTAATACTTGCGTTTTAATAACTGACCTACATTTTCATCTGTTTATTTATTAATTTGTTCATTTTATTTTTATTTTTTAATAAGTGATCTATATTTTTTTTCTATTTTCCTTTACCTTCTGTCACTTCTTTCTAATGAACGCCATAAAATTCTTTGCAAGCTTGAATTTCGAGTCAGTGGCCCCTTTGGTGTGCTTGTTCCATATGAATAGGGTTCAACATCTGAACAAAAATGATGGCGTGGCGATGGGCTCCCCACTTGGGGTCCTCTTCGCTAAATTTTATATGAGCACTGTGGAGGAACGGGTCTTCGCCAGGATGCAGCAACCCCGCAGATATGGACGTTATATTGACGACATCTTTGTGCAAGTCGACGCCGAGGGTGAGGTAGAAGCCATCCGTCATGCATTTCAGCAGTGTAGTGTGCTGAATTACACAGTCGAACACAGCTTCGATGATCGGCTCCCCTTCCTCGACGTCCTTGTAAGCAAGACGGAAGACGGTCTCCGTACTTCAGTCTACACAAAGAAAACCAATTTAGGACTTTGCCTCAACGGAGACCGCAAGTGCCCCGCCAGATTCAAAAGCACCACCGTCAGGGCCTTCGTCAGGAGGGCCCTCTCCCACTGCTCGACCTGGCAGGACACTCACCAGGAACTCGACCGCGCCTCCCAAGTACTTGTGAATAACGGGTACTCAAATAAATTAATCAGCAAGGAAGTCCGCACAGCCCTGGAGAAATGGTACGGTAGTGAGAGCCCGCAGCCCCCGCCCCCAGGATAATATCAAGCTGTACTACAAAGCCTTCATGAGTTCCCATTACCGTGAAGAGGACGACTCCATTAAGAAAATTATTTCTGAGAATGTATCCCCGACTGACGACACCAAGAATATCGACTTAATCATATATTACCAGAATCGGGGGACGCGCGACCTTATTATGAAAAATAACCCCTCTCCACAGGTACGAGAACCCCTGAAGCAGACGCATGTAGTGTACCAGTATACATGCCCAAGAGGGGGCTATCAAGAATCACGCCCGCACCAACCATCAGGAGGCCATCTCCAGGGATGTCATCATACAGAACACCAAAATCATCGGGAAGGCCCCTGATGCCCGTCGGTTGCGCCTGTTGGAGGCGCTCCTCATCCAGCAAATAAAACCTACACTGAATACGACGCAGGAAGAATTTCTCCTCCCTACGAGTATGAGAAGACCTGCCACCAACAATGACACCAACGATCATGACAACTCTATGGAAGACAACGCCCCCGAACGAGGTACTCCTGCAGCCGATGGAAATCAAAGTAGCCGTGACGTCCCACAGCGTAGCGCAACGCCCATCAACGTTACAGCGCCGCTTAGGAGGTCCAGAAGGCTGCAGGATATGCTGCAACGCAACCATCGACTCGACGAAATAATAATAATAATAATAATAATAATAATAATAATAATAATAATAATAATAATAATAATAATAATAATGAACCAAACAAAAACTTCTTTCAGTTTTCTTCTGAAGATTGAAAAAAGAATCCAAGAACATAGAAGGGCAGTACAACTTAACTCTCAGGGGAGTGCTATAGCTAGGCATTGTTGGGAAAATGACCATACGATGGATTTCAAAAACAGTAGGCTTATATACAAAAGCAACAAAGTTAGTCACAGGAGGGTAGTAGAAGGTGCACTCATCAGAGAGATTAAAGTAATAGAAGGAAACAAAGGTTATACCTCAGAAGATCCCATAAGCCGAGCTTTGATATTAAAAGAAGCTAAGATTGACCCTGCTGACCTGGAGATTAGGTTTCCTGCCCAACAGACTTTTGGTGACCACACCCTTACCTCAAGGATTAATCCTATTGACCATCAGCTCAGGATATCAGAGCGACAAGCGGGGATTGGCAACTCTCAAGGAAATCAGAACAGCCATCACATAAACGAGAAGAAGTTCCAGAAGATTGCTGGGCCTTGACCCAGGCTAACATCCCAAACATCTCTTGAAAATGGGCCACAGATAGGGCCTGAAAGTACTCGAGTGTGTAGTAAAACTAAATGTAAATACTTAGAAGTAAACAAGTTACAAAGTGATTTTGTGGGTTTCTTTTTCAATAATAATAATAATAATAATAATAATAATAATAATAATAATAATAATAATAATAATAATAATATCAGGAGAGGGATCTTCCAGGGCGACTCACTGTCCCCACTACTCTTCATAGTAGCCATGATTCCCATGACAAAAGTACTACAGAAGATGGATGCCGGGTACCAACTCAAGAAAAGAGCAACAGAAATCAACAATCTGATGTTCATGGACGACATCAAGCTGTATGGTAAGAGCATCAAGGAAATAGATACCCTAATCCAGACTGTAAGGATTGTATCTGGGGACATCAGGATGGAGTTTGGAATAGAAAAATGCGCCTTAGTCAACATACAAAAAGGCAAAGTAACGAGAACTGAAGGGATAAAGCTACCAGATGGGAGCAACATCAAACACATAGATGAGACAGGATACAAATACCTGGGAATAATGGAAGGAGGGGATATAAAACACCAAGAGATGAAGGACACGATCAGGAAAGAATATATGCAGAGGCTCAAGGCGATACTCAAGTCAAAACTCAATGCCGGAAATATGATAAAAAGCCATAAAACACATGGAGGGCAGTGCCAGTAATCAGATACAGCGCAGGAATAGTGGAATGGACGAAGGCAGAACTCCGCCAGCATAGATCAGAAAACCAGGAAACATATGACAATACACAAAGCACTACACCCAAGAGCAAATACGGACAGACTATACATAACACGAAAGGAAGGAGGGAGAGGACTACTAAGTATAGAAGACTGCGTCAACATCGAAAACAGAGCACTGGGGCAATATCTGAAAACCAGTGAAGACGAGTGGCTAAAGAGTGCATGGGAAGAAGGACTAATAAAAGTAGACGAAGACCCAGAAATATACAGAGACAGGAGAAGAAAGACAGACAGAACAGAGGACTGGCACAACAAGCCAATGCACGCGGACAATACATGAGACAGACTAAAGAACTAGCCAGCGATGACAATTGGCAATGGCTACAGAGGGGAGAGCTAAAGAAGGAAACTGAAGGAATGATAACAGCAGCACAAGATCAGGCCCTAAGAACCAGATATGTTCAAAGAACAATAGATGGAAATAACATCTCTCCCATATGTAGGAAGTGCAATACGAAAAATGAAACCATAAACCACATAGCAAGTGAATGCCCGGCACTTGCACAGAACCAGTACAAAAAGAGGCATGATTCAGTGGCAAAAGCCCTCCACTGGAGCCTGTGCAAGAAACATCAGCTACCTTGCAGTAATAAGTGGTACGAGCACCAACCTGAGGGAGTGATAGAAAACGATCAGGCAAAGATCCTCTGGGACTATGGTATCAGAACGGATAGGGTGATACGTGCAAACAGACCAGACGTGACGTTGATTGACAAAGTCAAGAAGAAAGTATCACTCATTGATGTCGCAATACCATGGGACACCAGAGTTTGAAGAGAAGAGAGGGAAAAAAAAAATGGATAAGTATCAAGATCTGAAAATAGAAATAAGAAGGATATGGGATATGCCAGTGGAAATCGTACCCATAATCATAGGAGCACTAGGCACTATCCCAAGATCCCTGAAAAGGAATCTAGAAAAACTAGAGGCTGAAGTAGCTCCAGGACTCATGCAGAAGAGTGTGATCCTAGAAACGGCACACATAGTAAGAAAAGTGAGGGACTCCTAAGGAGGCAGGATGCAACCCGGAACCCCACACAAAAAATACCACCCAGTCGAATTGGAGGACTGTGATAAAGCAAAAAAAAAAAAAAAAATAATAATAATAATAATAATATTTATAAGCATATGGTGACAAGCTACTTCATGTGCAATTAAATGCGTTGCAGTTGCTTGTAACGATATATCTCGTTAATGAATCTCGCATATATATATATATATATATATATATATATATATATATATATATATATATATTAATTTACATATATAATATATAGTATATGTTTGTATGTCTGTGATGATATATATATATATATATATATATATATATATATATAAATATATATATATATATATACTATAATATATATAGTAGTATATGTTTGTATGTGTGTATATATATATATATATATATATATATATATATATATATATATATATATATATATATATATATATGTTGACAGGACTACCTCGTTCACGGAGCCCCGGGCCAGCTTAAATTGGGGCCTGAATGAAGGAAAAGTGGTTTAGGAAAACATCACCGTTTTTTTCTGGGGTCTCATTTCGTTAACTGTAGGGCTTTCACTGTCGCCATGAATTCGCACGTAGTTTATCGCATCTCTCTCTCTCTCTCTCTCTCTCTCTCTCTCTCTCTCTCTCTCTCTCTCTCTCTCTCAGTAGATAGTGTGCTATAATGTAGTGTTTTGACTATGTTTTGATTTTATGGTTATTCTCCAAATAACTCGATAACGAATACTTATTTATTTATTTATTTTTTTTTAAATAAAGCAATAGCGAATACTTTATTGAGTTTAAAACGTCCACCGTTGTATTGATAGTGTTCTGTGTACGGCTGTGTACTTAATAATACTAATAGTAGTAATAATGAAAACAAAAATAATTATTATTATTTTATTATATTATTCAAAATTTCCAAATATTAACGGAACAGACATGGAATAAACACAAAATTCAATTAACTTGCCAAGCATGCTTTAAAGAATATATATTTTTACTCGGAAAAGTGACAGATTAAAGTGAACAACTAATACGTAAATATAAAAAGAATAAAGATGATTTATCCAACAAACTGTGTTATTATTTGGAAAAGTGACAAAAAAGTAAAAGAGCAAAGTGGAAAACCAATAAAGAGCAAATAAATATAGATGATTTATCCAACGAACAGTGTTATTTGAAAAAAAAGTTACAAAC
Source organism: Macrobrachium nipponense (assembly GCF_015104395.2). Lineage (NCBI taxonomy): Eukaryota > Metazoa > Arthropoda > Malacostraca > Decapoda > Palaemonidae > Macrobrachium > Macrobrachium nipponense. Next base: position 62,515,562 of record NC_087215.1, on the reverse strand, counting down.
TGTGCAAAATGAAAAACCAATAAACAGCAAATACATATCGATGATTTATCCGATAAACTGTGTTTATATTTGGAAAAAATTGACAAACAGTGCAAAACCCATCAGGTATCAAGTAATTATAGATGATTTATCCTATATACCAGTAAATTCACCCATGAACGTCGTCACAAGCTCCCAGAACTAAGCCACAGCACTTATCGTCTAACTTTGCCAGACAACCCATTTTACTGGTTAGCCAAGAGTCGAATAGGTTAGTGTACGTTCGAGAATGGTGTTGTGTGTGAATTTTGAAGAACCAAGAAGGGCATTTGAGGCTGAAAGACCTGGTCTCGGTTACCCGGGGCTATAGAGTGATGTACTACGGAGAGTTAAGAAAGAGGTCCTATAAACCAGGGTTCCTCAGGTGTTAGGGGATGGGGGTGGGTAGGCAAGCGAATCCTCATGAATTCGTACGAAGAATTTGCAATAGGTATTCGGTGTGATTTTCAGTATGTAGTATTTAATTCTGAGAGAGAGAGAGAGAGAGAGAGTTACAGTTACAAGGAGTTAACAAGGATTGTAATAGGATGTCTTAAAGACTTCCTAGTCCATCCAAGGAGACATCGTGTGCTCAGTTATCTCTAGAAGCAGGTTTCACTGTTCATTCACAGTGTCCTAATGATTTTGTCTAGCTTTCTTTGAAACTCTTCCACACTGTTGCTGTTTACAACTTCTGGTGGCAGTTTATTCCATCTGTCACATATCTTGTATGTAGAGAAGTTCCCACGATGGGATGGGTTGTATCTCTGCAGTTTAATTCCCATCCATTATTTCTTGTCTGGTTTTCGTTTAACGTAAATAGGTTACTGTCTACTTTTGTTACGCCTTTCAGTATTTTGAATGTTTCTATTAGTTGTCCTCGCAATCATCGTGTTTCTAAGCCATACATATTCAGGCTCTCGAGTCGTATTCGGTAACCTATTTGCCTGATGGATGGAATTAACTTTGTGGCTCTTGCTTGTACCCATTCTAATCTTTCTTTAGTGTTGATGACCAAAACTGTACTGCATATTCAAGATTAGGTTTAACTATTGATGTGTAGAGCTGCAGCACCGTTTCCTTGTTTCTGTATTTGAACTGCCTCTTTATGTATCCCACTAGTTTCTGTGCCTTCTTTTCAGCTTTTATGCACTGTTTTGTGGATTTTAAGTCCTTGGTGATAATGACTCCAAAGTCCTCCTCTTATTCTAAACTATTTATGTCATTCCCAAGCAGCATGTAACTGTCATGAGGGTTGTTTGTTCCTATTTGTAACACTTTACACTTAACCAAGTTAAAAGACATTTGCCATTTCTTTTACCACTCTCCTATTTTCATTAGCTTATTTCTTAAACTTTCCACTGCATCTGGGTCTGCTGCATTTACACCTAGTTTGGTGTCATCTGCAAATTTGGCTGTCCTGCTAGTTAATCCTACATCAATGTCATTAATGTTAATCAAAAACATGAGAGGGCCAAGGACAGAACCCTGAGGAACTCCGCTTTTTACATCTGCCCATTATGATTCTTCACCATTTATTACGACTCTGTTTTCTATAAGTTAGCCAGTTTCGATCCAGTCTGCTATTTCTCCTACAGTTCCTAAAACTCTAACTTTTGTCATTAGTTTCTTGTGTACAACCTTGTCAAAGGCCTTTTGGAAATCTAAGTAGAGTATATCTATTGCTCTACTACTATCGTAAATACTAAGCATGTTATGAAAAAAACTCCAAGAGGTTTGATAGGCAGGATCTGTTTTGTCTGAAACCGTGTTGGCTGTTTAACAGCAAGTTGTTTCTATCAATGTGAGAGAGAACTGGCAATGGCTGAAAATAAAATGCTGAAAGAGTGTGCAGATAGAAAATCGAGAGAGAGAGAGAGAGAGAGAGAGAGAGAGAGAGAGAGAGAGAGAGAGAGAGAGAGAGAGAGAGAGAGAGAGATTTGAAATGACAGAAAATGAAATGTAAAAGAGAGTGCAAGAGAGAGAGAGAGAGAGAGAGAGAGAGAGAGAGAGAGAGAGGTAGAAATGGCAGAAAATAAAATGCTGAAAGTGTATGCTGACAGAAAGCCTAGGGAGAGAGAGAGAGAGAGCGAGAGCTGCAAATTACAACCATTCTGTTTTCAGTAGCAGATTTATAAGGGTACGGATAGATAGCCTTGTCAATTCTGGGTGTACTTGTTGATTGACAGGATTGCATTAAATAAATATATTGGATTGACGGAAAGGGAACGACGCTGAAAGAGTAAAATTCGCTCCATGGGAATCTTGACATCCAGTGGAAATTTTATCGTATGTGTATTTTCTTCAATGATTTCTCTCTTCTTTACCCTTTTTTCTTTTGAATTTTGCTTGAGAACTCATGGGCCCCTCATTGCAAAGATCGTTCCAGATGAATGTGTAATCTTGATAACAGCAATGCAAGGAAAACAGACCTTTAAAAAACAGAGGATCGAAAATATAATGGTAAAACTGTGAAGCATCTGCAATACTTAATTTCTAAGTCATTTTATCTTGCATATATATTTTAACGTGATTGTCTATCATCCTCTGAGTAGTCATAATAATGGAATTGAAAATGGAGACAGAAAATGCAGACCTTTCGAAATAATAATACAAAGTAAAAAGATTTAAGACTATCAAGCGAGACCTTACATATTCCTAAGGTCGCACAGAAAATCGGTTTAAAATAGATCTGAAGCCAGATTACTAGAGCTTTTGAAGCGCAGAATTACGGACGACCCCCACCGAATTCTACGAAACTCATCACGAAAAATGGTGAAGCTGTTTGATGATTCATCATTCCAGCGATATTATGCCAATAGACATTAGCGACTGTTGATTTAACTGAAGATAAAAAGGATCTGGAAGCCTCTCACACACACTTGTACTGGTTTTCTGTAAAGGAAAACTGCTGTGCCGGCTTTGTCTGTTCGTCCGCCCTCAGAGCTTAAAAAGTACTGAGGCTAGAAGGTTGCAAATTGGTATGTTGAGCATCCATCCTCTAATCATCAAATATGCCAAATTACAGCCCTCTAGCCTCAGTAGTTATGATTTTATTTAAGTTTATAGTTAACCATAATCATACCTCTGGCACCGCTATAGGTCCAAACAACACAGGACACCACCGGACCGTGGCTAAGTTTGTTGGGCCGTAGTTGAAAGTTTCTTACTGCATTAAATTCTCGGGCATTCCTTTAAGGGGTCAGAGATGTGTATTTCATGTGATAGAAGTTCACTCTCGACGTGGTTCGGAAGTCACGGAAAGCCGTTGGTCCCGTTGCTAGATAAACACTGGTCCCATGCAACGTAAAAACACCATACAAACAAACAAACATACAGCTTTAAACGCTGTACAGAAAACTCGATTGCACCGAAGAACAGGGCAATGTTTACAGTTGTATTGATCTCTTCAATGGCTCCATTTGCCGAGTGAGTTGTCATGATTCTTGACTATGGAGTTTACCGATTGATTATATGCAGTTCATGTGCTACGCTGTCGAACTTCTCAGGTCGAGAGGTCATTAATTCCTCACACCAATGGACTGTGGAACACTCAAAAACGTACCTTTTATTTTAATAATTTATTTGTAATTTTATGCATTAATTTATTCATTTATTTTCTTTCCAGTAAATGATCTCTTCTGTCCTTATCCCCTTTTATGTTATGTAATTTCTTTCAAATGCCAAAGGCACCAGATAGGAAAAAAATACTATCTTGATATATTTATCTTAAATTAATATATCTATCTTTATCCCCCGCCCACCCACCGCGAGTAAATGATCTCTTCTGTCAGTATCTCCTTGTATATTATGAACACCATTGTTTGAGTGCAAAGGCACCAGATAGGAAAAAAATAACCATCTTGATATATTTATCTTGATATACTATCTTGATATGCTATCTTGATATATTTATCTTGATATGGTATCTTGTTATACTATCTTGATATACTATCTTGATATATTTGTCTTCATATACTATCTTGATATATTTGTCTTCATATACTATCTTGATATACTATCTTGATATTTGTCTTCATACACTATCTTGATATATTCATCTTGATATACTATCCTGATATATTTGTCTTCATAAACTATCTTGATATATTTATCTTGATATACTCTCTTGACATATTTATCTTTGCTTACGTCACTTTGACGAGTTACGTACTGCATACGGCTCGAGGGGGGGGAGACCCCTTTAAATCTTCGGTGTTCGCATTGTATTCAAATTTCTGTCAAAATACTGTATAATTGACAACTGATTTAACGATAACAAGTGAAACTCGGTTAGTGTGAGCGCGAACTCGTAATGTTGGACCGAGTGACTTGACCGGGAAACATGTACGTATATTTTAATATGGGATTAGGTACGTGATCTATAAAGGATTTTATGTTTTTTAAGATATATTTATTTACACTTCATATATATGCAGTATTTATTTTATATTTACACAACATTTATGTGCACTTTATTATATATTTACACTACATTTATGTGCCGTATATATTTTATATTTACACAATATTTATGTGCACTTTATTTTATATTTACACATTATTTAAGTGCAGTATTTATTTTATATGTACACAACATTTATGTACAATTTATTTCATATTTACATTACATTTATGTGTATTTTATATTTACATAACATTTATGTGCACTATTTATTTTATATTTACACTACATTTTTGTTCACTATTTATTTTTACACAGGATTTACGTGGACTATTTATTTATATTTACACAACATTTATGTGCACTATTGATTTTATATTTCCACTACATTTAAGTGCACTATTTTATATTTACAAATCATTTATGTGCACTACTTATTTATATTTACACAACATTTATGTGCACTCTTTATTTTATATATACACTACATTTATGTGCAGTATTTATTTTATATTTACATAACATTTATGTGCAGTATTTATTTTATATTTACATAACATTTATGTGCACTATTTTATATTTACATTTATGTGCACTTTATATTTCGTTTTCAAACAGACGTTCAAAAAAAATCAAACAAACGAAAAGAAACAATGAAAAGAGAAACAGGGAGAACCAGCCACCAAACAAGCAAAAAGACGAAACACCGAAATATGAAATATATACCTCCCAAGGTCATAATTCCTGGGGGGAGGGGGCGGGGCGCCCCAAAACTCGAAGCAGGAAACAACGCTAAACATTTCCTATTTGTCCGACGTCGAAGGAGAGATGGAAATAGCAAATATTCCTGTTTTGTTTTGGGGGGAATGTTTCTGTGGAAGTCGGAGGCGGGGCGGGGGTTGGGGTGGGTGTTGGGGAGGGGTGTTGTTGGTGGGTGGGAGGGGGGAGAGACATGGCCACATAACTGAACGGAATCACGTCTCATATTTTTCGTAACTTTTTTTTTTTTTTTTTTGCCTCTCGTTCTTTTCTTTTCCGCCGTTATTCTTTTTTTTTTGTTCATCCTGTGTCGTTGCTTTTTCGGGTTAAGTTTTTTTTTATTATTTGTTTGCGTCCGATGGTCAGAATCAGAGAGAATTTATGGAAAGGTTTTTCTGATTCGGGAATAACTTTTTTTATTTTCCAAGTTGCGTTCACTACGAGAATGGACACATTATGATGCTGTCGAACGCAGATTCTGTTGATCAAACGCTTTTGCGCTCTCTCTCTCTCTCTCTCTCTCTCTCTCTCTCTCTCTCTCTCTCTCTGGCCTCAACCTGCATTCATTGAATTCTCAAATATATTGGGCTATAATTCATGGACTTTTTCACGTTCGTAACATAACCCTTTTGAGATAGTGTATTAATGTTTTCAGTAAAAAAAAACTATTTACTGGAGGCCATTTAACAAGACATTTGAGCATTTTTTCAAAAATTAGCCCCATTTTGAAACGCGCAGCTAGAGCGCAAAAGGCTGTATCAGCGTTCGAACCGTCTTAGGTTTAGTCAGAGAAACTATGATGGCCATTTTAAAAAATGGTAACTTTCAACTATATATATATATAAAAAACCAGACGGTTATAAAAAGACAAGTTCTTACTAAGTTAGTGTGCGTAATTGCTAATGATTTTTAAACATATCTTACCCATATAATAGTATGGTAATATATGGTAATATTTGTTTTATGGTAATATACATTTGATTGGTAATAAAACCATATATGGCATATATGGGTTTATTGCCAATCAAATACAAAAAACTCTGCATGTAAACCTCTACAGCATATAAAAGTAAAAGCTCATAAAAGCTTTTCCAAACCTCTATGCCAACCCCCCTCCCCCCCACCAACCCACCCCCTGGGACTTCTGCAAGAAGCCCAGGTGGAGGACCCGTCAGTCAGTTCTTTGTCCCTGGATTCTCAGCGCAGTAAGAGGCAGTCTGTAGAGCTGTGTCCTTCAGGCGCAACTGAGAATCCTTAGAAAAAAAAAAGGAAGTTACTGTTGAAATTGGTACCTTAGAGACCCTTCGACATCCCCCTGTATGATTGCTCCTGATAACTGGCTAGAGTTGTTTATTATTATTAAAAAAAAAATGCAGTTCTGCTCCTTTTCACAGAGTTCTCCAAGACACAGGATTCATTCTGCCAGATGTTCCACCAGTACTTAGAAACTAAAGCTAAAGTTAGCGCTAACTAGAAATCCTCGGAGCCAAAGGGATCCCAAATTGCCTAGGGCGAGATAGAGAATGGATCCAATGACTTCGAGGAATCGATTTAATTATATGTGGGTCTTGCGCCCTTTTTGTTATTAGAGTAATCTAACTTAATATTAGAGGCTATCCACAGGGGATACCGGAGGCAGCCTTGGGTTTCTAAGTCTGACAGCAGAGGGGCCCCTCTCCAGGTGCTTCTGAATGTCACGCGTAGGTCAATAATCTTGGGAACACTGGGCCAAGTCCGACTAAGGCTCATAATCTAACGAATACTGGGGTCTAGTATGACTGAGGTGCCCTCCTACTGAACTTCCTTCAGAAGCCAAGGGGAACTACGGGTTTTGGAAAAGCAGAGATATTTTCGTTACTGGAATCCTGGAAAAGTTAATGGCATATCCAAACGAAATAATTCATAATCTGCAACTCCTGAAACCATATAATGTGAAATGTTCCACACCGAAGTATTTACTGTAGTTTATGTACTGCAAAATAACCTAAATGTTAATGGATTTTTAATTTATATACCAGCAAGTGTCGCCTCAGTAGCCAACTCCTCCACAAGCGCAGAGCGGTGTGCTTTCATGCCTTTCTGTTTTGTATCTACAACATTTCTTGCTTTGGTATGACATGACGGTGTAACGGGGAAATTGTGTATATATAAAAGTGTCTTGATATTAAGGATATGCAAATAAGGTGCCAAATTAGTAAATGCTAAAACTTTGTTCGTAATCTGCAGGATATCATGATGATGCATGTAATTTGGTTGTTCGTATTCTTTGATTTAACGAAGTTAATATTTTACCAGCGCGGTCTTCTTAAAAGTCTTTTTCGTAATTGCCCGTTATAATCTCAAGATTTAGGATAGTCTTTTCTTCCTCTTCTTTTTTTTTTATATGCACGGGAGGATGAAACTCATTCATGATTTATTCATTTTTGCCCTCAATTTCTTACGGTTGAATAGGGCGAGGAGATAACCAAATCAAAACTTTTTTAGTTAAAAAAAAAGTATTCATTTAAATATTTTAATATTTCTAATCTGATATGCGTAATTTTTGGTAGATATTTTTTTCCTGTTTAATGCTGCTCTTACAGTTTCCCCTATGACGGTTCAAGAGAGCCTTTTAGACCCTTTTAACATTGCTTGCCAATTTACGCCTGTGATGACAAAAGCGAGCTTAACCTAACCCAACCACTCTGATTGCTTTCATCATTCTGCTTTTGTACTTGACGTCGGGAGCAAGCAGACCAACACGTTAGTTCAGAAGTTAACTTTCCAATTGAAGCGTCCTTGCGTAACCGCATGAGAGCGAAAGGAGGGGGAGCTGGCGACGGAATTGAACCGTTGTGTCGACGATGTAAATAAAGAAGCGTCGACCTGTGTTGTTGAGACGGATCGATTTTTGGGGCCAGCGTCACTTGACTCTGGGCTTAGGGCCAGGCGCTTAATCTCATAATCTGGAGTGAGATCACACGTCCAATAATAAGAGATCGGGATAACACTACCAGACGAAACAGTGACCTAACTGACCAGAGAGAGAGAGAGAGAGAGAGAGAGAGAGAGAGAGAGAGAGAGAGAGAGAGAGAGAGAGAGAGAGAGAGAAAAGCAAATTTAGAGGCACCCCTGCATGTTTTGGGAAAACTACGTCAGCTAGCTCGTAGAGCAGTTGACGGGAGCTGGTTTAGATTTTGATTGCTATAAAGGTTAGTTTCATTGATTGCTGTTGCTATTAAAGTTAGCTTGTTTCGTTTTCAAGAAAATTACGAATGGATGAGAGGGGAGAAACACAGTTTCTTCTAAATGTAATTAGTTTCTACTGATAAACAAATTTAAAACTCCTTGCATGAAATGCTAAAGGATACGTTGTCTTTGTTACTCTTAAGTAAGTGAAGGGGAGGTCTGAAACTAGAATTATTTACTAGTTTAAGATCAGACCCTGAGAAGAGTCATAATATTAAAATAAATGCAAATTTTATCAACTTTTAGGATAGATGGTCATACACATTTAATACATGCTGAGTAGAATTTTACTTTCAAATGCTGTTCATGGTGTAACACTCTCCCTCTATCTCTTGCTGTCAGTTCGCGAGCGGTGCGTGTGATTCTGAGCAGACTTAAACTTTCAGGTGTACTTAGTGGTCGCAAGTCCTGCTCTAACACGACTGGTTCTCGCTTTCTCCCACTGCGTGTTGTGTATGTAAATATCTCTTTACCGCAATTTCACTTTCACAGTTTTATTTTTAGCTCATCGACTCACGTTGCTTTAGGATAGTTTGTCTGTTATATAACAAAGGGAAACTAGTCTATTCTCTGCAGAGATGATCCTGGGGAAGGATTATGTAACTTACCTAAATAAATATAACTTTAAAAGTCCCCAAGGACAGTTGAAAATGGGAAACCACGCAATTCGGTTATGACTAGCCTAGTACCTTGTATGGACCTAATTACAGTATATATTGTAACAAGGACGATCAGCTGACTACTTTCTACAAGTGAGAAATAACTGTTCTGTTTACGTGTTGACATTACCTAAAATTTTGTTTAATTTCACCAGTAAGAGTCAAAGTTTTTCTAATTATGAAATCAGTTTTGTAATTAGTGACTTTCTTTTTTTTGAGGTAATGGTTGAGTGATGTGAAATTTTCTAGCATCGAACACTGAACTAAGTAGCTAATGTTGGTGGCAGAATTGAAGGTACACTTTTTGGTGTCAGCTGGGCTTATGTAGAAATATTCCTAACTTACGTAAATTAAAACGTGCTAAAATCTACGGTCGAATATTTTTGTTTCACCAACGAAAATGAAAATAAATACGCTATATTGTATAAGAAACAATTGATCTGTACTGTTTAACAAACACGTTATTTATATTTTACATTTACATTCTCATAAATAAATCGTGAATATCCTATCCTAAAATTTCTGTATCTTTTAACTCAACGCGAAACACTTTTTTTTTTTTTCAGACCTTTTTTTAAGCTTTCCTACCCCTCAACAACAACAACAACAACAAAGATGTTTTAAGGCTTACTCCCCGAGTAAGCGAAAAGTGAATGCGACATTGACAAAGAGTCTTTTTTGGTAAACTGGAAAATAAAAGATGAATGAATAAATGGAAATAGGTTGTGTAGAATATAAGAAGACTAAGACTAAGATGGAGAAAACGGGAAAAAACGTTCTTCCATAAATTTAGAGGGCACCTGTAGTTCAGTTGAATACGTTGACATTCTCTTTCTCTCTCTCTCTCTCTCTCCTTCCGAGATAGGATTTGCCAATATCAGAACAAACTAAAGTCGAACTGGAGATTGGGTACTGTAGTATACCTTCCTTAGATCAAGAGAGTAATTCCTGAACTATAACATTTGCTCATTCATTCTTCTCTCTCCCATTCTCAGTCCCTCTCCTCCCTCTCTCTTCTCTCTTCACACACCACAAACACACACACACACACACACACACACACACACACACAGAAATGATGTGCCAATATCATACACAGACTAAAGTCTAATCAGAGAGTAGGGTACATTCGTTAGAACGTCAATATAATTCTTAAACTAATATTTGATTCTCTCTCTCTCTCTCTCTCTCTCTCTCTCTCTCTCTCTCTTCCCAGGAAGGATTTGCGAATACCAGAGACAAACAACCAAAGACGAAATAGAGCATTAATCGCCTCATCATAATTATATTTTCTAAGTCATCTTTCTTTCTCATCTCCATTAACTTTTAACTTCTTTCTCCAGAATGGATTCGCGAATAGCGGACTTGAAGCGAGGTGTGGAGGAGCTGGAGAGCAGAGTGTCATCCTTAGAAGAAATCGTCGTCGACGAGGACGCTCTGCTCAATGTCAAAATTCACCATACGCTCAACTCGAGTCCTAGTCCCAAGGCCAACAGTCCAAAGGTAGGTCGATGGCTCGTTCGGGGGGAAGCGAAATCTCTGGGTAAAAAGGTGAGTGTGTGCGATTTTCTCTCTCTCTCTCTCTCTCTCTCTCTCTCTCTCTCTCATACACAACATATACATATTTACTTGCATACTTACACACTCAATTACCCCCCCGTACTACACAAAATCTTTACTTGCATCTTACACACTCAATACCCGTACTTACTTCCCTTCTCTCTTCTCTCTCTCTCTCTCTCTCTCCTCTCTCATACACAACATATACATATTTACTTGCATACTTACACACTCATACCCGTACTTACAGAAAATTCTTCCTCTCTCTCTCTCTCTTCTCTCCTCGCCTCTTTAAAAATCTCTCTCTTCTTCTCTCTCTCTATCACACACACACACACAATCATTATAAAGAAACTACTGTATTGATTATCACAACTTTATTGATATATGATAAATATTCGTTAGGCCTCATCAAAGGATATAACATTAGTAGTGTCAGTTCATTAAGGTTCAGAGGGAAAACATTGACATATTGTCACTCTAATAGAAAAGTGTTGTGTTCGATTTTCGTAATGGCACTGACTTCGACTACTTAAAATTTTATTGCGAGAGGTTTGTTTTATCGTCATTTATTGTAGATTTATTTATGATTGTTTTTATTTTACCGTTGTTTATTGTTGATTTAGTTATGTTTTTTTATAGGATTACCTTTCCCAAGACCGTTTTTGTGCTCTTTATGATATCTATGATAAATCTAGAGACCATTTTAATGAAAATCGGTGAAATGTAATTCATTTGCGGAGTTTCTTTCTGTTGTGGCGCCACTTGGACACAAAGCCAATCAATCTGGTGCCCAGTTCAGCGTATCCGTTGAACATTATAATTTATGCAGATTATTCGTAATCTGCATAAATTATAAAGGATCACGCCTTAAAGCCACAGAAAAAAGCAAGATGGTAGAAAAACCTATTTGTATTCAGTGACGAAAAACATCGATACAGTAAATAAGTAGACAAGGTGGCGTGAAAGCAATAGTAAACGAAACTCAAACCAAAGGGTGAGGCGGGGCATCCTACAGGGGCTATGGTATAGACTGGAGTCTTTGAGCAATGGTTATGTGGACCCAGCCCGTCGAATATAGGTTTTAAGCCCTATTACCCGGCCGTCATAAATTGTGGCACAGATAATCCATCCAATGAACAACAACCCAAAGGGAACCGAGATAATACGGCAGTCTTCGTATTGTCTTATTCATTCAGCTTATTCATTTACGGCTGTTTTCAGCTTATTCATTCATTTTATTTATATGTACGAAGAGGAATATGATGGAGAGTGTGCCTCTTCAGCGTGGTGGGATTGCTGCGTCCAGATCTGTATTCTTATTTCGTAATCTTAAGCAGCAGTATTCACTGTAGGTTACTTTTGAGTTACGTGGGGTCTGGCCAGTGCTTGGATAGGTGACCAGTCACGGTCTCCAGTGGTTGGCAGACACCGTTGGCTCATGAGCTCACTTGATCATTGCTGAAACTTGTCACAGGCTTTGGGAGTCAAGTGGTAGAATCTTATATAGTGGTTCTTTAGATTCTTCTTCTATAGTGGTACTTTAGACTCTTCAAGGTGGCATTTGTATCCTGAGTGAGTGAGCGAATATCGTGGCGTAGCGAAATATTTCATGTAATTTAACAAGCACAAACAATCCTTTGTTGCTTTTTAAGCGTGGATGTTCTTCGTTGGACGAAGTGTTTACGTACTTGCCTACCGATTCGGTAGTTGCGAGTTCGACTCCCGCTCTGCCAACATGGAACCAGAGGAATATGTTTCTGGTGATTAGAAATAAATTTCTCGATGTAAGTGGTTCGCATCCCACAGTAAGCTGTCGGTCCCGCCACTGGGTAACCAATCGGTTCCTACCCACGTAAAAATATCTAATCCTCCGGGCCAGCTCTAGGAGAGCTGTTAATCAGCTCAGTGGTCTAGTTAAACTAAAATATACTTAAATTTTTTTAAGCGTAAATACGATTTTTCTGTGTACTTGTACCTTAGCTCTGTTTCTTTTTCAATACATCCACGAAAGATACGAGATTTCTAAATTCCCGGCGTGAGATCCCTTGTCTTTTGTGACCGGGGTTTATTTTATAATTTGTGAAGATTTTATGTGGTCTTTAGCCTACTGAGGTCTTCGTCTCTTCGTCTCTTATCCTCTTACGAAAATGGATTTTCAGCATCAGTCTTCAAGACTTGACTGTTCGCGTGAATCTTTATACAACAATTCATTCCAGTGCAGATCTCTTTCCTGCTACTGCCTGACTCTGGAACTTTCACCCTCCCCCGGTTTCCCCTCTCTCATGAGGCTAGCTCAGAGTAGCTCGGCAGTTCCTGTACTTCTGCATTAGATACGAGCATCGAAATAAGGTTACACAAATCCAAATGCATGAAAACACGAAATTCGCAACAGTTTTGTGAAATACTCCAACTGAGCTTCGGATTTATTTAATACCAACCCAGGGTTACGAGCACGGGCGTTCGTACTAGGCTACACGCGAGCGCGCACTCGCACACACATACACATACATACACACACACACACACACACATATATATATATATATATATATATATATATATATATATATATATATATATAGTATATATGTATATATGTATATGTATACATGTGATATATATATATATATATATATATATATATATATATATAATGTAAAATATAGATATAGATAGAATGACATATATAGATCCACAGATATAGACCGATACATATGTGTTTATATTCGTATAGACGATAAAAATATACCTTTGAATTAATTTAAAACATATGTTTGTGTGTAAAACCCGCCACGCAGTATATGTGTGTATAACCCGCCACGCACTAATGGGTTTCATTGTACAGATGGAAAATTACAATCTTGCCATTAAAAATCATTCTTTTAGTACCAATAAATAACAAATATATGAATATTAGGTAATGTACGCACCACCTGAAATCACAAAATTCTAGGTCATTAATATTTCCTCGTCAGCATATATTTGCTCTCATGACAAAAAAATACCTTAGCCCTCCACGTGTTCTTCAAATAATAATATTTCCAATTAACCTTTAGCAGAAAATCCTGAATTTTCTAACCCCTCTCCTCATTATTATGATGAGTTAATTAACAGCAATTAATCATTTTTATAACCTAGATTTGCCAGTACCATTGATAATGCGAATAAAATTAACCTTTTCGGTGTAACAGACCAGTGTCTGCGCTGAGTCAACGCAGCAATATTTAACCAAATACTAGCACCGGTAATTTACTGTAAAACTAATAGTTCCACTGTGGCGAAAACTTTGCAATAAAATGCAAATGAAAGATTTGGTACACATTCCGAATTTGATGGACTTCGCTCTGTTGTGCATTACTGGGAGAACTGTCCAGGCAAATATCGCTTTGCTGTGCATTACTGGGAGAATTGTGCAGGCAAATCTCCTGCACAGTTCTCAAAGTATTGCACAGCGAAGCGATATTTGCTTGCACAGTTCTCCTAGTAATGCAATACTGGGAGAACTGTACAGGCAAATCTCCTGTTAAAAACGCTATTGTTGCATTAGTTTTTGCTTTACATTTTTTGTTTTACTTTTTTTGTTTATGTTACACGAAGCTGTAATTGTTTCATAAGACTTTTTTATCACCGGACAACTACTGTGACGCTGACTCTACAGGCTCGAGCGCGTTGCACCCGACAGGCCATGTGATCCCACATTTACTTTGTGAAGCTCGCGAGGCTTAAGCCGGTTTGATTGCTCTTTCAAACTATCCACTTCCACAGTGTGGAATTCTGTACCTTTCTCCGTGTTTCCCGACTCATTTAACACGTCCCTCTTTTTAAGAATGGATTTTTCCATCTCCTAAATAGTGAAATCATTCTCTTTATCCTCAGTACCATGAAAATTATGATCATTTATTGATATTTGATTTCTTAAAAGATTTTACTGTAAGTCCATCATGACAGCGGTATGGCGTTAGAAAAGGCAGTATTTTTTCAAGAGATTAAAGACTTATCTACTTAATTTACTCGAAGAATCACTTGGGGTTCTGTGGTTCTTCATGACGTAAGAGAAAGTAAACACTAATAATAATCACTATTATCAATAATAATAATAATAATAATAATAATAATAATAATAATAATAATAATAATAATAATAATAATAATAATAATAATGAAGAAGAAGAAATCCACAGTGGTGTAGATGCATATATATAGATATATTATATATATATATATATATAATATATATATATATATATATATATATATATATAATATAAAGTATGTATAAAGGAGAATCGAGCAGTTTTTCGAAAACTCTTGTATATATATATATTTCTAAAATATATATTGACATCTAAACCACCATGGATTTCTTTGAGTTTCTTTTCAATGATATAATAATAATAATGCAGCTAACTGGTAGTTTTGTGTTTTCGTTCGTAATAATAACAATTGACTTTTAAGAGGTCAATTGCCAACCCCTTACCCTCACATATTTATTATTCCCGGAGGCGGGGCTAGGTAAGGATTGGGTGATTGGTGTCGCAATAGCTAGGGTCAGCGACGCAGTAAATTGGTCGCCGGTTCCATCAGATTCTGTAAATAAAAACACCCTCATAACTGACGTTGAAAGACTTAACTGATTAAACATTCTGTTGTTGGATTCGAGTTTAATGTTATCGTTGCGTACAAGGATTCATGGCGTTTAAAATTGAATCGGTTTTTTCGCCAGATAAATTCAGGAAAAAAGAAAAAAAAGTGCAAATTGTTGTGGCTAAATATTTTGGACAGTTGGTCGCTTGTTCCCGTCAATGACATTGGGGGTGATTGTTTGAAATGATAAATTTATTGAGGTCGTTGTCATAGTTTATGGATAGATAATTCGAATGAAAATTGAAATATTGCATGTCCCCTTTGGCATCTTGTTTTTTTTATATATTAATCATTTCGATATTAAAAAATTAAAGTTAATCATAAAAAAAAAGTTACTATGAAAAAAAATTTAATTTGAGTACCTTAAAATTTTTCCGTACTTAAAATATTAATATATACGAAATTGAGGTGCCAAAGAGAGATACGTGATTTCAGAATAAGTTTTATCGTTCATTACACGATGACAGACAAAAAAAATTATTTTCCTTTTCGTCTAGACAACTATAGCAATATTATAATATACTTTCTTGTATAGTCCAATGCATAATTTAGCAGTTACAGCTGTTTCATTCACATACTTCGACCTTCCTTTCCATGTGGGTTTACGGCCTGTTATGGTAATTACGGCTCCGGAACGGCCGCGTTTCTTGGTAGTTCATGGCACTATTACGGAGCCGGAATTACTAGGTGCAGGAGGAAGTCGTCATCCATTCCGGTGCCAATTGAATCGGTGGCACTCGGAGCCAGCATACGGCGACGGATGCAGAATTAGCCCACTGGCCACCTTTAAAAGTTAGCTCCAGTGTAGACCGCCCCCTTTTTTTTATTTATTTGTTTTAATTTTTTTTTTTCGCAGAAAAGTGCCGCGTCAAATTTGACATAGACATAAACATCCGCTCGGGCAATTTGAGGATATCTGGATTCCAATTGGATCATGCTTTCTAAGAAAGAATTCCCTTCTATAAATGCTTTCATATGAAAAAAAAGATTTTTTAATGATGATTGTTAAATTTAGCAAAGCCCTTAAGTGAGCTTCGTCATTTGACTGAGTTATGATATTTGGTGGCCAGTAGTTGGCATTATTATTATTATTATTATTGTTGTTGTTATTATTATTATTATTATTATTATTATTATTATTATTATTATTATTATTATTATTATTATTATTATTATTATTATTATTATTACAACCCCATCCCAACTCTTTTGGAAGCCACCCAGCGGAAGCACATACTACTTACAGCAACGTTTGAAGGGCCGATTTGATAAAATGCAACCCGTCAGGGGGAGTAGTGCCGTCAGTTCGCCTCACGCAGTGCACTGTAGGTATTACTAAAAGGTTCTTTGCAGCGTATCTTTGGCCCCTAGCTGCAACCTATTCTCTTCCTTCTATCTTACTCTCCAACCTCCCCTTAATTCTTAGTGAAACTGCTTTGAGGTTTTCCTCCTGTTACACCTTTCAGACCTGTACTTTCCGATTTTCGTTTCTGCGCTGAATGACCTCATAGTTCCCAGCGCTTGGCCTTTGGCTTAAATCTTGTATTCCTATCCTTTATAAAATCCTTGAAAACATACTTCTTTGACACCACCTTAGGAAAGCAATTGATCTCTCATTCTATTTTGCTGATTTGGAAAAACGTTCTTGTCTTCTCTGAGCAATGTGGGCTTTTTAAATTATATTTTGACATCAGGCATTAATTATTCATGTCATTTCTTCCTACGAAAATGTTGGTTCAAATTCATAAGATTCTTCATCCACATATATATATATTATATATATACGTATGTATATATATATATATATATATATATATATATATATATGATATATATTATATATATAGATAGATAGTTATATACGTATATACGTATGTATATATATATACTATATATATATATATATATATATATATGTATATGTATAGATATATATTAATATTTATATTAATCGATAGATTAGATAGTATAGAATAGATAGATCAGATAGATAGATAGATAGTATAGATAGATAAGATAGATACATACATACATAGATAGATAGCTAGATAGATAGATAGATAGATATATACGTATATACACACGGATGTGTGTGTGTATATATATATATATATATATATATATATATATATATATATATATATATAATCACAATGTTTCAGTCTTCATTCAGAGAACTTTGACTTGTTTTACTATGGAGCCACTCAATGCATGTACGTATATACATACATACATACATACACTTCATATATGAACAGATACATTTTTACCGTAACTTAATTTACGTGTGTGAAACTCTAAACCTATGAAAGGCACAGTAGCCTCTAAATGAATTGTGGAAATTCGTGTAATTAAAATATCGTATTTTAGCGTAATTCTTGATGACGTGAATGAACGGTAATCTCTGTCTTATAATAATAATAATAATAATACTTAGGAAGCAGACCCTCTCTCAAGCATACTTTATTAAAAGTAATGGCTACTTCAGCAGCGTTACACTTGTAGAGATTCTTCTCTATTTTGCGAATAGCGGCTTTTTCAGTGCTACTTAAACAGGCTAGTAGAGCGCCTATAGAGGTCATGGTAAAATACAGGGTCAAAATAGGTGTATATATTTGAATTTTACAGATAAACTATGATACCATAGTCATCAAAGTCATTAACGATTTTCTCTCTCTCTCTTTCTTAAAGCGAGCTTTCGTCTGGAGCTGCCAGACATCCTCGGGCTGGGAAGCTGAGGGTGGACTGATCTTGGTGCGGTGTCCGTCCTCCTTATATCTGTGGTTGACAGCAGGGGGTCTGCCCCATGCTTGTCTCCTATTGGCTGGTGGCGGTGAGTCTTGTTTTCATTGGCTGCCTGAGCCAGGTCTCAAGCCACTTTCTTCGGGCCGATGGTTGCGTTGCAGCATATCCTGCAGCCGCCTGGACCTCCTAAGCGGCGCTGTAACATTGATGGGCGTTGCGCTACGCTGTGGGACGTCACGGCTACTTTGATTTCCATCGGCTGCAGGAGTACCTCGTTCGGGGGCGTTGTCATCCATAGAGTTGTCATGATCGGTGGTGTCATTGTTGGTGGCAGGTCTTCTCATACTCGTAGGGAGGAGAAATTCTTCCTGCGTCGTATTCAGAGTAGGTTTTATTTGCTGGATGAGTAGCGCCTCCAGCAGGCGCAACCGACGAGGCGCTACTCATCCAGCAAATAAAACCTACTCTGAATACGACGCAGGAAGAATTTCTCCTCCCTACGAGTATGAGAAGACCTGCCACCAACAATGACACCACCGATCATGACAACTCTATGGATGACAACGCCCCCGAACGAGGTACTCCTGCAGCCGATGGAAATCAAAGTAGCCGTGACGTCCCACAGCGTAGCGCAACGCCCATCAATGTTACAGCGCCGCTTAGGAGGTCCAGGCGGCTGCAGGATATGCTGCAACGCAACCATCGGCCCGAAGAAAGTGGCTTGAGACCTGGCTCAGGCAGCCAATGAAAACAAGACTCACCGCCACCAGCCAATAGGAGACAAGCATGGGGCAGACCCCCTGCTGTCAACCACAGATATAAGGAGGACGGACACCGCACCAAGATCAGTCCACCCTCAGCTTCCCAGCCCGAGGATGTCTGGCAGCTCCAGACGAAAGCTCGCTTTAAGAAAGAGAGAGAGAGAGAGAGAGAGAGAGAGAGAGAGAAAATCGTTAATGACTTTGATGACTATGGTATCATAGTTTATCTGTAAAATTCAAATATATACACCTATTTTGACCCTGTATTTTACCATGACCTCTATAGGCGCTCTACTAGCCTGTTTAAGTAGCACTGAAAAAGCCGCTATTCGCAAAATAGAGAAGAATCTCTACAAGTGTAACGCTGCTGAAGTAGCCATTACTTTTAATAAAATAATAATAATAATAATAATAATAATAATCTGGAAAAACTAGAGGCTGAAGTAGCTCCAGAACTCATGCAGAAGTGTGTGCTCCTAGAAACGGCGCACATAGTAAGAAAAGTGATGGACTCCTAAGGAGAAAGGATGCAACCAGGAACCCCACATTATCAATACTACCCAGTCGAATTGGAGGACTGTGATAGCCACCCCCCCTCCCCGCGCGCCACAAAAGAATAATAATAATGATAATATAATAATAATAATCTATTAAATATTTTATATCTGTAAATTATAAATATCAAAATAATCCCTTCCTCGCTATTGCCCCATTTAAACCACAGATCTCAGTATTCTAAATTCAACTCCCGCACCCCCACACCCCTTTCAAAAAAATAAAAATTTACAGGAGTTAATTACAAAACAAACAAAAATTGTAACAATACTGTATTCGCCCGCTTTAGGTGGCTGTGGCATTGTTATTTTTTTTCTCCCCCTCTTTTGAAATTAACTAGCATTGCCCATTTAGCCCTTTTATAAGAGAATTTATTACACGTTGATTACGTAATGCACGAAAGCTTGAACGAGTTGGAATATTCCAAATGAATTTGGAATTTTTGCCGTCATTTTTTTTTGTGCCTTCTATTTTTTTACATAAATACTTTACTGTGATTCGTAATGAACATTGTTTATGCCACGTGTAATTGTGTGTGTGTGTATAGCATGGGCTTTGATATATATATATATATATATATATATATATATATATGTGTGTGTGTGATTATATTTATATATATATTATAATATATAATATATATATATATATATATATATATATATATATATATATATATATACAAATAAATAATCTAAACACAATTACGTGTAGAACAGAAATAAATTTCAGAGTCGTATCAAAATCGAACCCAGATCTTTCAATTGAAAGACGAGACCGCTACCTACCAAGCCACGCAAGTATGTATATATATTATATATATATATATATATATATATATATATATATATATATATATATATAATAGACTCGCGGTAGTGTAGTAGGTAAAAGCTTCACTGACGTTCCTGGATTTGGAAGGATCCTGGGTTCGCGCCCCGATCCAGGTAAGTCTATTATCGAGAAAAAATTCCCCTTCGGTTAAGCATATATGAAAATATATTAATTCCGAGGTAGAGCGAATTAGATATTAAAGGACATTGTAGCTTGATATATGTATATGAATCACGGAAAAGTGATATGACTTAAAGATTGGCTACGTGCTGTCAAAAGCACTACAAACACTACCGGAGTCGAGGTGGGTTGATGTTGTCTCCAAACCAACGAATTACCTGCGCGCGCGAAAGGTATTTCAGGGTGAGAGGCGACATCAACTTTTAGCCTCTCGCGGTAGTGTAGTAGGTAAAAGCTTCACTGACGTCCCTGGATTTGGAAGGATCCTGGGTTCGCGCCCCGATCCAGGCAAGTCTATTATCGAGAAAAAATTCCCCTTCGGTTAAGCATATATGAAAATATATTAATTCCGAGGTAGAGCGAATTAGATATTAAAGGACATTGTAGCTTGATATATGTATATGAATCACGGAAATAGGAAAGTGAGCAGATGTTGTGCCAGTAACAGTAAACAAAAACGTAGTTAAATGAAAAGTTACATGAGGAATTATGATAAACAGGGCCTTATGCCAGCCACTGCCAGGTGCCTTAGACTCATGAACAGGGACGTGATGACCGAAAAGAAGAATGGAGCTAGGGGATAACAATAGTTCTATATCTTTCTTCTGCATATCTGTATATTGAAAAAATTCACATTAATACTGAAGTAAGCTAGATTTATACAAGCGGTCTTTGTTTAGATAATCCATAAAACAGTGAAACTTCAGTACCTAAATTTTATAGTTTCAGTAAACACCAAATTTTTACAAGTTTCAGTAAACACAATTTTTACAATTCTCAGTAAACAATTTCTACAACTTTCAGCAAACCAAATTTTTATCATTATCAATAAACACCAGATTTTTTTCAATTTTCGGTAAACACCAGAATTTTACAATTTTCAGTAAACCAAATTTTTTAAATTTTTAGTAAACCAAATTTTTTAATTTGTCAGTAAACACCCAATTTTTACAAATTTAGTAAACACAATTTTTACAGTTTTCAATAAACACAATTTTTACAGTTTTCAGTAAAATACAGATTTTTACCATTTTCAGTTAACAGTTTTTACAATTTTCAGGAAACCAAATTTTTATAATTTTTAGTAAACACCAGATTTTTACAATTTTCAGTAAACAGTTTTTACAATTTTCAGTAAAATCCAGATTTTTTACTATGTTCAGTAAACTATTATTTTTTTAAATTTTCAGTAAACCCAATTTTTACAATTGTTAGTAAACCAAATTTTTACAATTATTAGTAAACCCCTAAATTTTACAATATTCAGTAAACTTGAACGCAATTGAATGATCGCTAGAAATGACATACATATTTTTGTTTCTGTTCATTCTGTTTTGTTTGAGCACATTTTTTGTCCGTGTCGACCTTAAAACCTTCATGAATTAGAATTTAAAAAAAATTACAAACAAATCGACTCCATTAGATTAAAACGTTGAGCTTTAGGTGACGTCGCTGAAATGCAGAATAAATAGAGACGCATTTGTCCTCTCATTTGTTTTGAAAAGTATCTGTGGTTTTTCGTATCGATTGAAATGCTATTTATATAAAAGCTTGATCTAATCTCTTATACTTCAATTTACGCGAAACCATTGAGTCCCTGATATCTCAATTCGTTTCTATATCGGCCGTATTGCCTGTCGCTGCTTCCCCCAACACCACTATTATATAATAAATATATAGACGATGATTTAAGTGACGGATAGATGACGCTTTGTATCAAACGGATTCGCCAATATGGCCGAAGTATATCAGAGTCTTTTGAAACTTATTGGAGGTTTATTTATGAAATCGCAAATTTTCTCGCCAGGGCGAAAAAAAAAAAAATATTGAGCGTCATTCTTCTACAGTGGCCGTGATTCATCCGGTGCTCGTCGTATTTTCGGTTGATTTTGGACTTTTTCGTTTGTCATTATTTTCGGCCTTGCATCACCGGGATCTTTATTGTGTATCTCCCGTAGGGGGCTAGTGCCACCGGTGAACCTCATGTGGTACAATGTAGGCATTACTTAAGGTTCTTTGCAGCGTTGGCCTTCGGCTGATACCACTTTCATTCATTTTACTCTACCTCCTTTCATATTCTCTTTCTTCATCTTACTTTCCATCCTCTCCTAATACATGATTCATAGTGCAACTGCTTTGAGGTTTTCCTCCTGTTACACCTTTCAAACCTTTTACCTACAATTTCCGTTTCAGTGCTGAATGACTTCATAGGTTCCAGTGCTTGGCCTTTGGCCTAAATTCTACTATATTCAACTCAACTCAATATCGACAACTCAAATTATTCTTTTTGGGATATTTTAATTTGAGGAAATTTAGGCTGTCAAATCAGGCACTGGGGCACTGTGGTCCATTCTTTACCAAGCAGTGAAAAGGAGGAGTTAGAGTGGTTGAACAGCAGGATAACGAGATCCGGTAAAATAAAGATGAAACACGAAGAGTCTAAAGGTGGAAATTGGTTTCACTAATAAGTAATAGTTAGAGAGGCTGGACAGCCTAACAGAAGAAAGGAAGTGAGAATGAAGATGAATTGAAAGGCTAAATAGTGATGCAGCTAGTGGCTAAGGAGACTTTCCAAACAGCCGTAAATAATGCCTACAGTGAACCACGTGAGGTGCACTCATGACACTACCCACAAACGGGGACGATGCCTTTAAGAGTTGACATAAGAAAAATTTATATATTTTATATATTGTATATATATATATATATATATATATATATATAGATATTTATATATGTATATAATATATATAACGGGAGGGAAAACTTACAGTTGCATAATATACTTATTATATATATCACTAGTATTAGTTATTTAGGTAGAAATATGGATATATTATTACAATATATTATAATATTATATATTATATATATATATATTATAATTATATATATATTATATAATATAATAATGTATTTGTAAGCACCGGTGATTCAATTCAGGGTATTTTGAAAGGGGAATTACGTCTCCGAAGCAG
This sequence comes from Macrobrachium nipponense, assembly GCF_015104395.2. Taxonomy (NCBI): domain Eukaryota; kingdom Metazoa; phylum Arthropoda; class Malacostraca; order Decapoda; family Palaemonidae; genus Macrobrachium; species Macrobrachium nipponense. Next base: position 62,492,233 of record NC_087215.1, on the reverse strand, counting down.
ACGGATTGAATTCGAGACACTGGGATTATTCTTGAGTCATCAGTCAGTAAGTGGATGGACTTGGCAATGATTTATTTCATGTTTTTCTTTGCGAAGCGGCTCATTCATATTGCATGGTGTTCGTGTGTGTGTGTGTGTGTGTGTGTGTGTGTGTGTATGTATGTATGTATGTATGTATGGATGTGTATAGATATATATTGTGTATGTGTGAATGAAAGTATCCAAGTATGCATCATATCATGTATAGATAGAATTGAATGAATGCAAACGAATATCTACGCATACAAACGCATTATACTAAGATAACGACTTAAAGAAACAAGATCAAGACGAACCGTCGCTTGAATATGTGATGTAAGACTTAACCATCACCTGATTGCATATCAACAAAGCTTAACACGTCATCGTAAGAACACGTCTCAGCATCTTGGCAAAAGTATTTCAAATATGCCTAGGAAAAATATTTAATTGGGAACTGATACGTAATTTCATAACGTGTTTGTAAAGTTAATAACGGTGCAGTTCACAAACGCGATGCATAATTAGTTTAATTATGCATCCTTACTTCTGCATCATACGTGCGCGGTTAATCTGGTATGTGCGTGTGTTTGTTTGTGCGTTGTTACATACGGTGTAGTACTCGTTTGTTATGGTTTTATTACTACAGTTCAAAATTATCACTTTCGGGATATCTACTTACGCGGGAAATACACGTTAATATCATATTTTAGGTTTGTCTCTCTCTCTCTCTCTCTCTCTCTCTCTCTCTCTCTCTCTCTCTCTCTCTCAAAATCGCGATTTCATCCTTTCAACTTCTAACAAGCTATCGAGAGCTTTCCATCCATTCAGAGTTCCATTGCACCCAAGTCTTTCATTGTTAGTAAGTCAACCATCGTAAATTGAGTTATTAAGAAGTCTTCCAAGATGAACAAACCATCCAGTATCAGGAAATCGTTCAGACCTTACCCAGCTTTTAAACCCTTGCCAATGCCAACTGATCCGAGGGTGTACTTTGAAATCACAACCGATTCCCCTTAAGTTTATTACTACATTTTCTATGAAGCGTTTAAAAGTTTTCTTCTAATCTTTGAGGATAAACCTATTGTAAACTGTAAACGTTTTTCTTCTTCTGGGGTTGTGCAAAAGGTTTGTCCATCCCATCTTCATCTCCATTAATCATTATCTCATTTAATATATATGGTGTTTTCTCAGTTTCATTTTTATAGCATTCTTCAATCCATTTTTCCGTTGTAGTACCTAAGCTTTTTGCTGATTATAACACCAACGTATCCATAGGATTTAAGTCTGCCAATTTTTTATCGTCTCTCCAATCCCAGACCTTCAGTTCCATAACCAGCCAATCTTTCATTACAAGATTTTTCGAGGAGAGCAAAAAGCACAGACAGAATTAATTTAAGAACTGAATTCATTCACATCTATGCCGGTAAAATAAAATGTAAAGGAAAAGATACGTTCTACATACTGGATGACCGTAAGACACACGTTTGAAGAAGTAGCAGACAAAGAGACGAAGATGAAATTAGCGGTAAATCACGAAAGGTAAACTTGCCAAGAATGAGTGAAAAAAAGGCTTTGTAAAACTACTGAAGATTATGTGCTAGGTGAAAAAACAAATTCTTGGTAGATCGGGAAAATTTATTTTTTAAAAAATATAATAAAATGAAATAAAAATGAAAACTGATAAGTTTCAATCATTCCCTTCCCATCTCCGGAAGCATGCTTTACAAAATTCCCATCCATTCCCATTCCCATGAAAGGGCATTACGACCAGACCCGAAATCCTTCTCCCCCGCTCTGGTTTTTGAGGGCTACGTGGCGCATGCATTACAGGCGAGCGTTCTGGCGACGTCACGGGATGCACATGCATGCGCGCGAGCTCGCGAGGGAAATCGACGCTCCAAAACGATTCGAATTTAATTGAAACGCGTATAAATATCGAGGTAATGGCGGGACCAGGCCTCGCCAAATGAAGTAAACGGTGATCAACGGAAATTCAACCGTCGATGACAAATAGTATTCGGGAGCCATTTTTATTTTTTGTATATATATTTTTTCGCGCCAGTTTTTCTTTTTTATCGTGGCGCGCGTGTAGCACCATTTTCCTCCCGTGATGAAAATAGAAACAAGCCGCGAACCTGTTCGTTATTGATGCGTCCGATGCATTATTCATAGTTACGTATGATGGACTTTTTTTTTTTTTTTTTTCCTTCGAGGGTATTGGCGTGAAAATGACTCTCTCTCTCTCTCTCTCTCTCTCTCTCTCTCTCTCTCTCTCTCTCATACACAAACGCACACGCTGTCATGCAATTGCTTTTATAACTAACTTTCATACATATGCAAAAACATATCGCTTGTGGGCATGTTTGTGCTTGAAGACACGGGTAAAGTCAGTGGTAAGGATAAACCAAGACGCTGGAAGATAAGTAATACTTTCGACATTATATTAAAAGATTAACTCGGGAGATTAAGAGAAATAGTAGATCTATCGGATGACGTCACACTGTGGATCAAAAACACTGACGTTCAGACTGATAATTATATATATAATCGGAGTGCAAGGTTTATAGTGTTGTGTGTGTGTGTGTGTTTGTGTATTTATGTCTGTAACAGTGAGATGGGACCTTATAGAATTCAAAAGTGGTAAATACGATTATTTCTGAACTGTACTTTTTGGGGTTGGGAAAACCAACGTTGAGAAGGAAACTGAATCCTTGAGAATATGTAATTAATATTTATATTTAAAAAAAGTCTGATTTGACGAATGGATTTATAACAATTGACAGAAAGAAGTGTGAGAGAGAGAACGAGGAAATAAATTTAAGACTTCCAACTACTGATGAACGTGATTAAAGATAATGAGTAGCTGGAGACTACGACCCAATTAGTTCAACAACGACAACAATATACATTCAGTGATCATTATCGTATGCAACAGACGAGGACTTCATTGATTAGCAGGCCTCGTACCACGATGCCACCCAGAGAATACGTCTATACTCTTCCTAATGACTCAGGATATTTGAGAGAACTTGGTGTCACTTTCGACTCCAGTCTGGTTTTGTGTACACGACAATCCTCTAATCCTCCCATATAACTAGATTCAGTAATCTGCTGTGAGATTACTGAATTTGATGCCACATACTTATGACATTGCAATATCATGGTTTATTCTCCAGTGTGGGTGCCTAGCCATCGCGCAGTCTAGCTTCAGAGCAGAATTACTCGGAGTGGAATTTCCCTTTTCTTCCAACAGTGGTAACATGATTTGTAGCATCGTCGGAAGGTACGCCTCTTGTAAGCCTTATTTCTCCACTGGGAACTTCCAACTACCGCCTGATGTCAATTAGCTCACTCGCGTGCTCTGTGATTTTATGGGACCTCATTGTGATGTACTGCCACGCACGCACAAACAGACCCCTAGAACTGAACAAGTTTTTGAGCACTTGTGTGTGTGTGTGTATGGGATACAGTTGCTAATTGAAAACGGATACGGGAAAACGCAATTCTCCGTAGACTTTTATGGAGCAGAAGTTGTTTTAACTGAACTGTCCTGAGTTATAAGTTGAGCGCTCCGATTGGCGAAATAACAGTGGATACTAATTTGTTGCCTCTGTCGGAGAGTGCTCAACTCCAAGGTCATGCAGATTATACTGAATGCATTGAAATTCACCTCTGATTATCGTTTACATTTGCAATTATTTATGCTCCAAAAGACACCGGAAAATTTGTTTGTGAGAAATGGCCTTTAGTTTAACTTGTGAGTTATTGTTAAGCCGGATATGTACTACAATATCTCTTGAATGGTGCCACAGAAACTCGGGTCGTTTCAATGAAACTTGGTTTGCTGTGGTGCCTCCCAAGACCACTCGGTTCCAATATCTTGTTCCTAAATTGAC